>NW_027397080.1:22053284-22105071 GCF_003265705.2 Callorhinus ursinus
CTTTCTTTCTTTCTTTCTTTCTTTCTTTCTTTCTTTCTTTTTTTCTTCCTTCCTTCCTTCCTTCTTTCTTTCTTTCTCTTTCTTTCTTTCCTCTCTTTCTTTCTTTCTTTTCTTTTCTTTTTTCTTTCTTTTTCTTCTTTCTTTTTCTTCCTTCCTTCCTTCCTTCCTTCCTTCCTTCCTTCCTTCCTTCCTTCTTTCTTTCTTTCTTTCTTTCTTTCTTTCTTTCTTTCTTTCTTTCTTTCTTTCTTTCTTTCTTTCTTTTTCTTTCCTTCTTTCATCCTTTCTTTCTAGAGTGCAGGGAGGGACAGAGGGAGAGGGAGAGAGAGAGAGAATCTTAAGCAGGCTCCATGCTCAGTGCAGAGCCCAAAGCCAGGCTTGATATCACAACCCTCACAGTGACTTGAGCAGAAATCGGGTCAGATGCCCAACCAACTGAGCCACCCAGGTGCTCCATCCCCTGCCTTATTCTTAATCTTTTGGTTCTTCATTGTAAATGATTCAGTTATAAATGACATATTACTGGTGATTTAAAAAACTCTTCTGAAAGTCTCTGTCTTTTGATCAGATACTTCAGTCCATTTACACTTACTGTAATTATTGCTGTGTTTTAGATTTTCCTCTGACATCTTATTTATATATCAGTTAAAATTAGGTTTGACTTATATTAGAGAAAACACCATATGATAGTGGTTTAAATAACATACAATTTTATCTCTCTTAGTCTAGGATCCTATAGCCATCAGGGACCCAGCTTAGCTTGTAGTTTCCATCTTCAAGTTCCTCTTATGGCCCAAGATGGCTACTGGAGCTTTAGCCTTCACATACTCATGCCAAGCAGCAGGAAGAATGGTAGAAGAGTAATAAGGGCGCACCTCTACTTACATTTCATTAGCCAGAGCTTAGTTATATAGTCTCACCTAGTAGCAAGGGAAGCTGGGAAATGCTTTCTTTTGGAATGGGTACGTGATGGTCTGAACAAAATCAGGGTTATTTTACTAAGGAAGAAGAGGACAGTGGATATTGGGTGACTGTTAGCGGTCTCTGCTTAAGTCTCTTCATCACAGCTGAGGGCCAACCGCCAGCAATGCCTTTGAGCCTTCTCTATGGTACCTGATCTGGAGAGGACCAGCCTGCCATCTGGTGGCATGTTGGTTACATTGGATTCCTTTCATTGTGGAGGCTGGATTGATCAGCCCTCCCTGGAATAGGCATTTATTCTGGCTATGGGTTTGCATGCTCTGCCTGCCATCCTTCTGCCTACAACATCATTAGTGGATTTACTGAATTGAATGTCTTATTCACAATCATGGTAGTCCAAACAGCATTGCTTCTGACCAGAGGCCTCATTTTTCAGCAAAAGCAGTAAGGAACTTATAGGTGAGTATGAGATTCACCAGTCCTGCCACATGCTCTTATCACCAGAATCACTTTGCTTTATGGGTTGGTGACTTGATTAGTATCAGCCAACAAGACAACCTTGTATGACTCTGAAGTGCTCGCCTATTGTTGGCATTTGTTCTGAATGGGCCACCAGTGCAAAATGATGTTTCTCCCTCTTCCAGAATTCATGGATTGGGGAATCTTGGGCTGGATAACTTCTAAAATTTTTGCTCCCCAAGACTTTGCACTCTGCTAGTTTAGAGGTCTTAGTATTCTAGGAAGAATGTTTCCACCAGGGCAAACCACAGAGGTCCCACTTATTTGGAAACTGAGACCAACAGCTGACCATTTCAGAGTCCACATGCCCTGGATGAACAGGTTTGGGGTGGGGAATGGTTCTGTGTTGGCTGGAGTAATTGATTCTGGTTTTTAAGGGGGAAATATAGTTGCTGCTGCACAGTGGGAGTAGGGAGATGTGTGTCTCTGGATCCCATGAAATCCTCTGGGGTGCTTTCTAATTCCATGGTTGGTGGTAAAAGTTAATGGAAGAGGACAGTGACCCAGAATGAGCAGGACAACTGTGAGCTCAGTTTCCCTCTGAATGAAGCTCAGATCATCCCACTAGGTCAAAATCTCTGACCACATGAGGTGCTTGCTGAAGGCAAAGGGAACATGGAATAGACAGCAGAGGAAGGATGTTATAAATGCCTCATGACCTGTGACAGAGATGAGAATTATGGCACTTATTTATGTGTTCTTTCCTTACTGAGTCACATATACATTTATTGATGGTGCCAATTGTCCCTCCTTCCTCTGCCATTTTGGATAGTGTGGTTTGTTGGTGGTAAACTTTACCACTAAGTGCATGGATTATAGGATATATCAAGATGGGATTGTGGCTAGAGAAAAGGAGAACATGACCCAGGCTCCCTGGGGTGGGAGCTGGATGTGGTTACTGACAGCCTTAGGATTTGTTTTTCTGAGGAAAGGATAAAGATGTTCTCATTTGACTGACACACATTCGCATTAGGTTGGGTGGCAACATGTTGTGGCTGTTTTGTAGAAGATTAAAAATGGAAAGTAGGGTGGATGTGGATGTTGAGGAACTAAGGAGTGGACTGTGGCCAATACTGAAGACCGACCCTACTCAGCATCCCTCCAAAGCTCCTTCAATCACAGCTTCTGCTATGGAGGCTGGAATGCTAGAGAGGACATTTCCAGACTCTCTTGCAGCTAGGATTTCCAAAGATCGCTTGACTTCTGCCAGGGAGATGCCAACCAGCCAGAAATGGAAGGTAGAGTCCTGGGAGGAGGTGGCCATGTGGCTTTTCTGGATGCACTGTTGGAGGTGTTTCCGTTCCTTTGCGGCAGCTGTGGTGGAAGCCTTATGCCAGGACGGTCCTTGCCTTCTTGGTGCGGAGCAGGCGGGCCGGCCGCTTCCTGCATGGCGGTTTTCCTGACTGTAACCAGCCACGAAGTTCTTAAATCAACAGCGGTGGCAGGAGCCCCCCTGCCAGGCTAGTTCTGCAGTGAGATTCGGGGGGTTATTCCTGAAATAGAGTCTGTGTCTCAGTCCTTTAAACGAGTCTGAAGCCAACCTAATCCCCATAGTCAATCCCCTCTTTCTTTTAATTGAGATGTAATTGACATACAACTGATACTAGTTTCAGGTGCACAGCATAATGACTTGATATTTGCATATATTGTGAAATGATCACCACAAATCTACCTAACATCCATCACCATACAGTGACACACTTTTTTTTTCTTGTGAGAACTTTTAAAGCTACTGTGTTAGCAACTTTCAAATATGCAATATAGTATTAACTATAGTCACCATGCTGTATATTACATCCCCAGGACTTACTTATTTTATAACTGGAAGTTTGTACCTTTGATCCCTCTCTCCCATTTCACCCACCGCCACCCCTCGCCTCTGGCAACCATCAATCTGTTCGCCATCTATAAGCTCATTTTCCCCCCTTATTTTTAGATTCCACACATAAGTGAGATCACACAGTATTGTCTTTCTTTGTCTGACTTATTTCACTTAGCATAATGCCCTCAAGATACCTCTGCACTGTTGCAGATGGCAACAGGATAAAAAAGATCCTTCTTTTCTGACTGTTGCTAAGTCCATATTTTTTTCTACCGGCTTGAAAATTATTCATTTTCTTTTTCTTTTTAGTGGTTATCCATAATTAGTATGACTGATGCTTATGCTAATTTCCAATCAATTTCTAAAGCTTATCAATCAATATTTATATTTTCCTTCTGAACAAGATAACACCTTAGCATGTTCTCACTTCCTTCTGTCCATCACCACTCCACGGCCAAGTTGGTTTTCTAGGGCACTCCCAGGGCAGGGTTTGAGGGAGGGAGACAGCAGACTTTGCTAGTTTGTGATTATAATCAGGAACCAGAAGTCTATCATTCCTAATATGTACTTTTAACTCTTTAAAAAAATCATACTGAAGAACAATACATCCCCCAAATTTTCATATAGGAATGTTAATACACAGGAGAGGGCCAGTGATTTTTTTTTTTCCAGAGAGAGAGTGTGCGAGCAGGTGAGTGGGGAAGGGCAGAGAAGGAGAGGGGAAGAATCTTAAGCAGGCTTCACGCCCAGTGTGGAGCCCGACATAGGGCTTGATCTCACAACCCTGAGATCATGATCTGAGCCGAAATCAAGAGTTGGATGCTCAACCAACTGAGCCATCCAGGTGCTCCAGTGATTTTTTTTCTCTTTTTAAGATTTTATTTATTTATTTCACAGAGAGGAGACAGTGAGAGAGGGACCACAAGCAGGGGGAGTGGGAGAGGGAGAAGCAGGCTTTCCGCGGAGCAGGGAGCCCGATGCGGGGCTTGATCCCAGGACCCCGGGATCGCAACCCAAACCAAAGGCAGACCCTCAATGACTGAGCCACCCAGGGGCCCCACTCCAGTGATTTTTTTTTTTAATGGGGCAGAGTTAACTTGTTTTTCTGTAGACCTGGGAATCAAATTTCTACTGCCTTCTCTGTGTATACATTCGATAATTCAACACATATTTATTGAGTAAATACTATGTGCCGAGCACTCCCATGTTCTTGGGATGCATCAGTGAACAAAGCAGACAAAGACCTTTGGTCTTGTGGAGCTTACCTTCTAACAGGGGAGAAAGGTAACAAAAATGATCATAATAAATGTGTATATTACATAGTATGTGAGAAGGCGATAAGTCTTATGGAAAAAATGAACAAGTCAAACAGGGTCACGGGGAGGCTGAGGGAGAGGCAGGTCATGGCATGGAATCTGGTGATCAGGGTCAGCCTCATGGAGAAGCAAAGACTTGCAGCAGGTGAGGGAGTGAACACATATCTCACCGATGTTATGGGGGAAGGGCTTTCCTAGCAGAGAGACGGCTGCAGCAGGGGCCCTATAGCCTGGAGCGAGTCTGCTGTATTTTCACTTCTTTTTTTTTTTTTTTTAAAGATTTTATTTATTTATTTGGGAGAGAGAGTGAGAGAGAGAGAGCACATGAGAGGGGGGAGGGCCAGAGGGAGAAGCAGACTCCCCGCTGAGCAGGGAGCCCGACGCTAGACTCCATCCAGGGACTCCAGGATCATGACCTGAGCTGAAGGCAGTCGCTTAACCAACTGAGCCACCCAGGCGCCCCATTTTCACTTCTTTTAAATATGTCATTGATAAGCACCCTTTTTTCCCTTTGAATTTCTCAAATTTCTGCCTATGTGCAATTATACTATCCACCACCACCATACGTACTATAGTATACTAGAGCACCCCCGCTTACCATGCTTCATTAAACACCAGGCAAGTCTTGGCCATTATCACATGTTAAAGCATGTCCCCAGCACCACAGTGGGCTGGATATCGTCCATTGGCACTTGATATCCATTCTGACTCCTCCTCTGGTCTGCCCTCTACTGTAGGGGTGAAATGACTGAACACTGCCTTTTCAGGGCCCCCTTGGAGCTAAGGTCTGGTTGAGATGTAGTTTCTGCCACTGAGACTCGTGCACGTGTGATGTGAAAGCCGCACGTGGGACTGAGCTATCTCCCTGCGATACCAATAGCTGGTGGGCAAGTTCTGACCAGACTGTACATTCCAGAGTCTAGTCACCAGCGTCATAGGTGCAGGACAGCTGGGTGGCAGCGGCAGCGGAGGGTAGTAGTGACCTTGGCAGCTATTGTAGTATGACCTTGAACCCCCTGACTTCCACTACTCCAGTCCCCCAATGATTTTGTAAGCATCAGTTCCCTGGATTAAATTCCTTTCTGCTTGAAGTACCTAGATAGATTTCTATTCACTAACCCCTGAGTGAGACGGTTTGACAACAGCTGGTAACCTTTTGTCTGATGTCATTTTGCTGCCAGTGGTACGTATTGAATACTCCTGACCCTCTGCCCTGCTAGGAGTGTCAGTAACTTTTAGATAATGAATTTGTTTTTAAAACAGAATGTGCTTATCATGCCTCTTTTAAATTTTTTTTAAAGATTTTATTTATTCATTAGAGAGAGAGAATGAGAGATAGAGAGCACGAGAGGGAAGAGGGTCAGAGGGAGAAGCAGACTCCCCGCCGAGCAGGGAGCCCGATGCGGGACTCGATCCCGGGACTCCAGGATCGTGGCCTGAGCCGAAGGCAGTCGCCCAACCAACTGAGCCACCCAGGCGCCCTCATGCCTCTTTTAAATTTCTGAATCAAAACAGTTAGAGAGTATTCAAATACTGCAGGTCAACTCTTCACGAATAATTACCCTTGTAGCTATTATCCATGAGAGTGCAGATTTTCGAGATACATTCATACAAAACATCAGAGTAATGGATACTAAAGCTGCTGTAAGATTGAACGATCAGCCAAGAGCTCTAACTCGAGATTTTCAAAATACTACAATGGCTCATGGTTCTCAGTGACTGACTTAAGATTAGGTAAATGTTTACATTTGAACCAAAAAGACACACACACTAATAAAGTACCGATCTTTTCTGTTTAAATAAACTTATAAGTTTATTTAAAAAAAGGGGTCCCTGCTAAGTCATGGTCCCCAGTGGACTAGCTGTATGATCTTGATCACCACTTAGCTTCTCTCTGAGGCTCATTTTCCTTATCTATAAAGTGGAGGTAACAACGGCACCTCTCTGGTGTGTTTGTTCTGAGGATCACATGAGAGAATGCATGCGGGGCCCCTAACACGAGGCCTGACCCATAGTGAATATTCACTAACTGCGAGCTATTGTTGTTATTGATGCTAATGCTATAGGTATTATAAACCTTGGGACTTGGGGGACCTTCTGGGCTGAGCCTAGGAAAGGGAAACAGAAGTCTAGCAGGACAGTGGACAGTACCTTTGAGTCATTGCACAAGCTTTCCCCTCTTCTTGGAATGGCCTTCCCTGCTTAACTCACTGGCTGAGCCACTCCTTCCCTGAGTAACTAGCCCAGGGCCCACGGACAATAGCCTCCATGCTCCAAACATCCCAGGGGAGCTCCAGGACCAGTCCTTCCCTTTCTCTGACCTCCAGGGATAGAGGAGTAGGGCAGAACTGGTGGGGGAGGGACAACTTCTTCTGGAACTCTCTGCAGGGTGGCCTACTCAGGGTAGCATGAAGTACTTGTAGATTAATTTTTAACATGGCCCAGGGTCCAAAGGGCTGAGTTCCCAACTCTGAGACCACGAATCCTTTTCCCTTCCAGGGTCCCTGGGAAGGGTGGAGGCTGGCCCCGGGGGACGTGCAGGGGAACTTGCTCCCCCTGTGCTTACCCTCCATGCACCTCTGACCAAGGTGAGCCAGGATGTGTCTCTGCAGTGCTCTCCCCTCTCACGGGTCAAGGCTGCAAGGAGAGGTAGGAGGATTCTGTCTGCCTGGGGAGGGGGCAGCAAGAAACTCCCCCACCAGAGGAAGTGCTATTACAGCTGGATTTTGAAGGATGAGTAACTCACCAGTGAGTTAAGCAGGGAAGAGCATTCCAAGAAGAGGTAACAGCATGTGCAATGGCTCAGAGGTGCTGTCCACTGTTCTGCTACTTCCATTTCCCTATAGAGATTAATGGTAAAATCTTCGAAGTGTCAAGGGTATGTGGGCTTGTTCTGGAGCCTGCAAAGGAGGATGCTGGGGAGAACATTCTAGGCCATGGCTAGTCCCAGGGAAAAGACGACCCAAGTGATTGACTGGATGGGGCAGCTGTGAAAGGGGGTCATCAGAGTTTGATGAATGCCCACCACATGCCAGGCCTTGAGCTGGGCTCTGTGACACACCTGCTATTCTCACAGCCACCCTGCAAGGGAGATGTGCTGCCCATTGCACGGATGAGGAGATCGAGGCTCAGAGGTGAAATCCCTTGCACCGAACCCCTCAGCAAGCGAGAGAGGGACCCATGGTTTTTATGACCCTAGAGGCTATTAAGGAGGGGAACACGTGACAAAAATAGGCAGCTGCATTTTCCTCCTGCGCATGAGCAGCTCAGTTGAGGCTCTACCACTCCAGTGGCAAGCCCTGGTTCATTAAAGAGGGGAGCCTCCTGCTTTCCCTGGGGTGGGGCTCTGGTGGGCGTGTTGGGTGGGGGAAGGCCCTTTCAGTACGCCAGCTATGGGGTCGGGCGTGCAGGCCAGGCCCTTGTAGGGCTCAGGACACCTTGTGCCCACCTCCCTCCAGTCTTGATGCTGAGGGGACCCCAGGGAAGCCAGTAAATGGGAGAGGGATGATGAGAGGATCCCTGAGTGGGGGCCCATAGTGGGGCAGGGCTTGGGGGCTGGGATGGCCCCATCCTGCCAGCAAAGATTCAAATGGGGGAGTTTACATGGTCCAAGGTTCACCCACAGTGAGGCCCAACCACAGATGAAAATCTCCCCTGGAGTGGGGTTTGAAGCGGGAGAAGAAGGGGGTTCAGTGACTGCTGATTAAAGGACCAAGACCCATACACAGTAGGACATGCCCTGCCCCCTCCTGACCTTGTCTAAAGCGACCTTGTCTTTCTTCTACCCACTCCCACACCCCCCAGCTGTCCCTTGTCACTTCTCTCCCCGTTGGTCTTTTTAAACCACATTCCACCTCTAGAGTGCTGCGCCCCGGACCCTGGAACTGCACAGGGAGGGAGGAGGTTGCTGCTCCTTTTCCCAGGTGTTAGCTTTGAGGGCTGGGCAGACTGGCAGGGACAGGGATCCTACCTCCTGACCCCGTCCCCCTTCCAGTCTCCTTTCTTCCCGGCTCTACATCCGGCTTCTTTAATGTCCCTCACAGGCTGTTGCTCCCAAACCATCACTGTCCTGGTCATGATTCTCCAGAGCCTACTTTCTATCATTCAGGTGCTGAGCTCCTTGCTGCCTCAGGGCCTTTGCACCTGCTGTTCTCGGAGTCTGAGTGGCTCTTCTCCGAGACGCACTGTCCTTTGGGGCTTGACTCAAAAGTCAGCTCCTCAGGAGGCCTATGATCAAGGAGGCCAGATCAGGGCCCCTCATGAGCTGCTTCTCCAGGCACCCAAGTATTTCTCCTCTAAGGCCAAATCGCTGCTCTAGTTAGCAAGGAAGGGGGTAACAAGTCATCAGGGTCAGTCTCCCCAAAGGGACCTTGAATTTTGTAAATATAAGCTGGATCTGGCACAGAGATTAGCCCAGGGGCCCCACTTTGGGTAGAGGGGTTGAGAAGACCTCTTCACGAGGTGGCTTATGAGCTGAGGTGGAAGGAGGGGACTGTCTTGTTCCCCACTTCCTCCAGGGCTCAGGGCCTGCCCTTTCTGGTGCTTCATAAGCCATGTGCTGGGGGCGTGAGAGGCTGACAGAGAGAAGGCTCTGCCGCCCCCGTCCCCACCAGTCACCCCCAGTTTTAGGTGCTCTCAACAAAACTCTTTCCCCATCCGGTTCTCACTTCTCTCCTTAATGCTGGAGTCACCCTGGCTGAGATCACCTCTATCTTGCCAAAGACATTAGTCCGCTTTCTGAGGTCATCGTCCTTGACCCTGCAGTGTTGTTCGATGCGTGGAGGCTCTCTTTCTCGTTCACTTTCTTTACTCGCCTTCCAGGACGCCCTGATCTCTCGGTTTCCTCCTGCCCCTCTGTGTCCACAGAGGGGGCTCCTTCCTTCCTTCTCCGCTCAGCCACCAAGCACGGGAGGGCCCCTCTTTGCCTCTGTCTACTGCCGCTCCTCTCCTCCCCCGGGGGGACTCCATCCAGAAGTATGGCTTGGGATGTCATTTAGAATCGTGGCCTCCAGACGTCCCACGCCTCCATCCTGGAGCCAGTCTTGCCTACCTAGTTGCCTCCTTGGCCTCTTGGCCTCTTGACTGAGAGGTCTGTTAGCATCTGAATCCAAGGTGGTCTGAACCAGAACTGCTTCTCCCCTCTCCCAGCCCCCCGACTTGCCCAGTCCCACCCCATCTGTGCCTCCATTAAAGGCATGGCCAGTCACCCAGTTACTCAGGCCATGAACCTGGCAGTGACTCCCAATGCCTCGCTTCCTCTCACCCCCACACTCACTGCAGCACCACGCCCAGGCTCTTCCTTCAAACTAGGTTTGAGTCCCGCCGCGTCTCCCCATCTTCACTGCTCCAATCCTCGTCCAAGGTACCACTGGTCTCCATCTGCATCTCTACCTGGTTCTCCTGCTTCTTCTGCATCTCCGTCTCCCAATCCCATCCTGTAAAAAGTGGCCTGAGTGAGCTTTCAAGGATGCAAGGCTTCCAGCAGTTTCCACTGCTCAGAAGAGAACCCAGAGTCTTCACCATGGCCTAAGTGGCTCTGCCCATCCCTCTGGCCTCAGTCCCCACCAGTCTGCCCTCAGCTGCCAGCCTCATCAAACACACCAAGATTCTCATCATAGGATCTTGGCACAGGCTCTTCTCTCTTCCTGGACGTCCCTTCCCTGGGGTCCTCGCATGGGCCCCAGTCCACAAGCCTTTTCCTGACTGCATTTCCCCATCACTCTCTACTGTTACCCTACCCACGTTCCTTCAGATGCTCAGTGCTGTCTGGTAGCGTTAGCTATGGGTGTACTGTCCTTCTGTCTATAGACAGATGGTTGTCTATCTCGTCCCCTGCTGTGTCCTGGGCACCTAGACCAGTGCCTGGCACACAGTAGACGTTCAAAACACAGACACGGAAGGGACAAAAGAAGCCCCCAAAGTACAGTTCAGAGCAAACTCTGGGCCCCAGAAAACACCCAAGAATCCTTAACAGAGTTGCCAATCTTGGTCACTTAACCTTAAATAACTCTGTTGGGGCCATGCGGTCTCTGCCTGAAATTCCTTTTTTCTTTCCTCTTTCAAGAGTAGTCAAGCTAAAGTCCACCCAAGTAAACCTTAACCTCCCAGTCTGTAGCCACCGCAGGTGGATTCAAGTGATCTCACAGAATTCTCCAGAATCAGTTCACTTTACACTTGAGTAACTAAAGAGGCCAACATGGAGGGTTCCTGAAACTAAGAAACTTGGCTCCAAATGACACGATATTAATAATAACTACATCCTATTGAGTTATTATTTTGTGCCAAACAAGATTTGAAATGCTTTCCATGCATTTTCTCATTGAATCCTCAGAAACCTGCCTCGCGAAACAACCCACCTCAGCCCTCACTGATTTAAAAGAATAACCATTTTACTTGCTCACCACTTTGTAGGCCAGCAAATGTGGACTGGTCTCAACTGGCAGTTCTTCTGATGGTCTTGCCTGGGGTCCCTCATGTGCAATCATGTCAGGGCACAATCGGGGCTAAATGGTCAAAGATGGGCTCACGCGCATGTCTGGGGCTGGGCAGTGACTGTGGACAGGGCCACGTGCCTCCTGCAGGCCAGCCTGGGCTTCTTCCACGGGACGGCAGAGTTCCAAGACAGCAAAGCCCCATTGTGCAGTTTTCAGGCCTTTGCTTGAGTCATGTCGGCTGAAGTCCCATTACCAAAGGAAGTCACGTGGCCAAGTTCAGAGTCAGCGTGAGAAGGGGCCACACGGGGGAGTGGGTATGGGGAGAGAGAATTCATGAGAGACCGTTATGGAGCGGTCCGCCACAGAGGTTAGTATGTTGTTACCTGTGCTTTACAGGTGGGGAAACTGAGGATCAGAAAGGGTAAGAAACATGCTCTAGGCCGCCCGGCTGCTGACAGGCAGAATGAACCTAAGCTCTTGGCTCACGAGCCTCAGGAGCCCCACTGCCTTGTAAAGCAGTTAAGTCCCCACCTTGAGAAATGACAAGATGGCAGGTTTGTCTTTCCCAGGCTCCCAAGTGCGCTTTTATTACAGTCCAGTCAAAATCATAGCCGCTTACCTCACTTAACCTCTGCTCCTCAGGCCGCTCGTCTGTAAATGGGTCTAGTAATAGTGTTCTCCTTTCTTATTATTTGGTTTATTGTCTGATGATTGGTAGATTGGAGAGAATGGAAACCCCTTGGGGGCTGGCATTTTCGTCCGCTTTGTTCTCTGCTGTATCCCCAGTGCCTAAGACAGTGCCTGGAATATAGTAGGTACTCCATAAATATTAGTTGAATGAATAAGCAAATGGATGGATGAGTGGGGGATGTGGAGTGAGATGGGCGGGAGACAGTAAGAAAAGAAGAAAAGCCGTGGCTTTGAGAAGTCTTTCAAAAAAAAAAAATCTAAAAGCCCCTGCCTTCTCTTCTCTGCCTGAAGTGGTTTGCAAACCACCTCCCTGGTCTTCAAGCCCCCGGGGGCTTGGTGAACCCTCTTATCCTTCAGGCGAAGTCTGATCAGGGGGCAGGGGGGTTAAGTCTCTCTGCCCTCCCCGCTTTTTCAGGGAGCCGGACCCCTTCCACCTGAGGCCGTGCTCCCTCCTAGCCCCCTGGTGTCCTGTCCATGCACCTGGCTGATGGGGAGAGGAAAAACAAGGCTGTGTTCAGGGCAAGCTTTTGTGGGCCAGGCCTGAAAGAGCTCACGGGCCATTGGCTAGAACTCGGTCACATGGCCACATCTGGCAGCATGCCAGTGTGGGAAATGTGTAGCTCTGGTCCTGGAAGAAGAGGTGGGGGGCTTGGTGACCATCTAACCAGTCTCTGCCACCACGGCCATTGCTAGCCCAGAAATTTGATAACCTTGGAATCTTCCATCTCAAGGCACCAGGGGAAGGAGGAGGTACCCATTTCCTTACGCCACTCTACTTTTTCTTTTTTTTCCCCATATGTGCGTCACCTTTTAACAGAACTTATTCATTTATTATGATTCTTGTTGATTGTTGGCCTCTCCTCCCTAGAATGTGGGCACGAAGATCTTTGTGTATTTTGTTCACTGTCTCCTCAGCACCTAGGACAGTGCCTGCCAGGCAGTAGGCGCTCAGCATTTAACAAAAGAAAGTTGAATGGATGCAAGGTATGGATCCCTGGTCTGCAGCCCAATCCCTGGAGCATAGGAAGCCCTAGATAGGTGGTCAGTGTCTCCTCTATCTGCTGGGAAACCCACAGGGAGGCCAGGATTCCAACTGGGGGTCAAGGAGTGACCTTGGACAAATCCCCCTTCTCCTCTGTAAATCAGGGGCTTGGACCACAAGTTCTAGGGGCCCTTCCAGCCTAGATATCCTGGCACCAGGAATTCTTGTCAACTCTTCTTGTTCCTATTTATTTTCAGCCCACATGTGGATATGCTCAGCACACCTCTGCTCCTTCTTGGTAGACCTCAGCCCTGGGAAGGGGCTCCTCCGGCTCTGTGGTGCTGGGATGTCTCAGCTGAAAGAGCTCCTAGAACTTGTGGTCCAGTTCCTGGAGGCGTGGTCTGGAGATCTGCATATAGCAGGCATTTATTAGGTGCTCTTAAAAACACGAGACAACCTGAACACCACTAACAGAAGATGGTGGACTACACTGTGTTGCTATTGAAAGAGAAGGAGACTCAGATCCAGGGAATGGGCGGGGGGCGGGAGGGTGCAGCACATGATGTAAGTGAGAATAAAGCTCGTTGCAGATTGTGTTTGACAATGACTCCATTTTTGTGCAACCAAATGGCAAAATCTCTATATGTGTGTATGTGGGTTTATTTATGTTCACAAGTAAGGAAAACAGTGGGAGAGAGGAACCCCCAGTCTGTACCATTAGTTATCTAGCAGTGTGTGCATGCGGAGGGCATGGGGGTCAAGGAACAGAGAGGGGTTGGGAGAGAGTATTAATTTTTTCTTACATCTTTGTCATTTTACTAGTTTCAAATAAAAATGTGTTACTTTTATAATCTTAGAAAAATAATTTAATTCATCTCTAAGGAGTCAGACCACTAAGGGACACATCTTTGCAGACATCTACTACCACTGAGAACATGCACTGCTACGTGGGCAATGCTTAGCCCTCGGAAGTCATCCCCCTGGGCACTTCCCCTAAGGATAGCGGGAGACTTCCCGAAGTCCATCCTGCCATCTGCACCTGTGTATCAGTGGCATTTGGCAGAGGGGTTGATATGATGCAAGTCTCCTGTCCCTTGGAGACTGAATGAGGGGTAAATGTCCACTTTGATCTTATTGGAATGTCCCTCTCCCCTCCCTGCATCCAGGCTCCGATGGATCAGATCTGAGGCTGGCTTTGGTAACAAGAGATGCACTGGAACTGTCCAGGGCCTGTGGGTAGGAGATCGCAGGTGGGGTTATGCTCTTCCGCATTCCTGCTTTAGAGCTTCAGAGGTAGCTCCGGCTGCAAGGGCCTTCGGGGGTCCTCTCTGACTGCAGACAGGAGTGCACCACCCATCCCCCAAGTCCACTTTGGTGGGTGGTGTGTGTGCACACATGGAGGTGGGGAGCTTATCTTTGGAGCTCCACAAGCTGTTTCCTGGCCATGTGGCTCTCCCCTTCAGGAAATCCCTGCAGATGTCTATTTTAAAACCTCCCTCTCTGGGCTCTATGCTCATTTCCTTTGCTGTGGGCTCCTTCCTCCAAATGGGCCCTTCCTCCAGGGCCCTTCAGCCTGGGTGTTACGGAGCTGCCTCACTCCAGCTTTCTTGGCTTGGAGCCAATAAGGAAACACTATATCCCAGGCTCTTTTATGGAACCTGATGCTTTTCACAGCTCTCTGGCCTTGCATCCCATTGGGATGGCCCTTCAGAATACCTTCTGGGGCAGGAGCCGCTGAGAATATCGCCTCCATGTGACAGAGAAAATGGACATTCGGAGCAGTTAAATGACTTGCCCACATCCCAGAATGAATAAAAGACAGTTCCAGGCTTTTGCCTTCCAGATCAGCCTGCTCAGCCATGGCACCACTGTCAGAAGCGACCCTCCCCATGAAAGGTCCCCTCAGAGATTGGCTTAATAGGCCACGTTTACATCTGACGAGCCCACTCCCCAGCTGCAGCTGAGTGGAGGAGGGTGGATTCGTGATCTGGGGGGGACCATCCAGAGGCTGAGTTCCACCCATCTGCCTCATGCTCTAGCACTTGAATGAGGCCAGAGGCTTTGGTTATACTGAAGAGGCATATGGATTCAGGGTCAGAGCCACGTCCCAGTCAAAGGCATGGAGGCACAGGTGCCATGAACGGGGAAGGAAGCCGTGCCACAGAGAGGGGACTGGGAAGGTGTGTGAGGGGCAGCAAGGATGGAAGACCGGGGCCCCCAGAGAGGGAAAGGGCCTGGGGACTTTGGGATCCCGTGAGCCAGCTGGATGTCCCATAATCAGATCTGACCTGTGACAGGCCCTGAAGCCTTTCAACGATCCCCCTTTTCCAGAGCACGGGACCCAATGAGAACAGTGATGGCAGGGCCAGGGTTCTCTCTGACTCAAGGGAGAGAGAGCCCAACTCACACTGGCCTAAGCAAAAAGTACAACTTATTGGCTCGAGGAATTGAAAACACCAAAAACACAGCTGGGCAGGTGCGGTGGATCCAGGGGCTCAAGCAATGTCGTGGGACTTGGTCTTGCTCTCTTTGTGTCCCCCTCTGCTTTTCACGGTGCTGGACTCTCAGGCTGTCTTTCCTCATGGTGGCAAGATGGCTGCCAGCAACACGAGATATATCCCCCACGTCTCAGCAACTCTGGCAGAAAGTGCGTCTCTCTTTCCCCAAGTTTCAACAATAGCCCCGGAACTAAGTTCCCCTGGCTCTGATTGCTAATGCCCATCCCTGAGCCAAACTTTGGAGCTGAAGAGATGGGCTGTTCTGATTGGTCAGGCCTGGATCGCATGTCCTCCCCTGGAGCCCACGTGTGTGAAGCCAGCTCCACTGAAAGAAAGCCAGGAACTTAGAGTGGGGGATGGTGGTTTCACCAGGAGCACCAGGGCAGTGGGTCACAAGAAGGTAAGCTATATGCTGCAATAGCCCTGACATGTTTGTGGCTAACAAGAAAATGTTATTTCTTGCTCCCCTTGGTGGCAGGGGTGGGGCTCCACTTTATGCAGTCATTCAGGGACCCAGGCTGGTGGAGGCTCTGTCATCTTCAACACATGGCTTCCAAGGACACCCTGGGTGATGACATCCAGCAGGCAGGCAGGAGAATAAAGCAAAGGTTATGTTTTGTGGTCCAGCACCACCCCCCAAGGTGACATTCATGAATTGTATTGGCTAGAACTCAGTCACATGACCACACCTCAGCACAGGGGGAGAATGGGAGAATTTATTTGTGTTCCCAGGAGGAAGAGGAAGCACACTCCACCATAAAGGGGGAATGCTGGGCAGGCAAAACCAAGATCTGCTTGTTTTCCAGTACCACCCAGCTCCTTTGCCTCCTTGCCAAGGTGTCCCAGCACGCAGCAGTACTAGCCTGCTCTCCTGAGCTGGAGTCTCCCTTATGGTGGTTTGACTGCCAGCTTCCCCTTCAATCTCTTGCCTGCCCAGCTTCCTGTCCACTTGTAAGTTGGGGATGATGAAACTCAGTTATTCTGGATCAGTCAGCAAACCCATATGTGCTCCTGGACAGGCAAGATGGAGCAGAGGGAGAGAGCGGACCATTCTGGCTCAGAGACTCACGACATCTGCATGTCAGCCCCCTCCATCCTTTCCAGCTGTGCTCTCCTGGGGACCGCCTGGTCCCTAAGCCAGCAGCATCTTCCTCGTGTCCATAGCCTGTGGCCAAGGACAAACAGGGTTCTGGCAGCGGTGGGGGTGGGGGGGAGAAGCTGAGCCATCACTCACAAAGGAATGACCTCCCAGCTTTCTGAAGACCTTGGCTGGGAAGGCTTTGTGTCAGCACCAAGGCCGGCAGCAGCTAATCATTCACTTATTCGCCCATTCATTCATTCACCTCGGCGTGCTTTGCTGTGTGCCTGGCATCGTGCCAGGTGCTAAGGCAAAAAGAAAAGGATATACAAAAAAAGCATAAGCTATTAGGTCTAATCTAGAGTTAAGGTGATCGGGCTTATGTCAGTTGCACAACCAGAGACAAAAATGAGACAAGCTGTACTTGAATCTCCTCCCATGATTTAGAGATGATGGGACTTCAGGCGGAGAGCCACCCTGGCGTGTGAGCAAGCAACATGTTCAGTGTCTCAGAGACCAGGCACCTGATCTCATCCCAGCACTGTCAGTTAGCAGCGTCAGCTAGCCTGGTAATAATAAACAGAAAGCTGCAGCTACTGCTTACTGAGTTCGCTGGGCACTGTACAAAATAAATTACCCAAAGGCAGCGCCTTGTTTCATCCTCCCAACAACCATATAAGCCCTGGACTCATCTATCGCTGTTTTTACAGATGGAAGACCAAGGCTCCGGAAACCTTCAGAAACCTGCCCAAAGTTATACAGCTGTCCAAGGGCAGCTCTGGGGCTGGCATTCGGGTGTGTCTGACGCCCAAACCCAGGTTTGACTGTCTGTGTGTTAAATTAGAGACTGCAGCTGTCTACATGATCCTCCTGCTACCCAGCCAGCATGCCTGGAGGGTGGCTGGTCCCCACGAGGAGCTGCTCTGTACCGTCAGTGTCAGCCCTGTGCTGGGCACTGGTCTAGCCCACAGAGCGAGAAGGCCCAGTCCTGAGGCTTTGGAGCATGGAGCAGACCCCGGGGATGGCAGCTTTGGTTTCCCCCAGTGGCCTCATGTCAGGCCTCTGATGTTCTCCCCAAGAATAGCCATCCGTCTCAACAGGGCGTCTGAGGATATAGTTCTTCAGCATCTCCAGGCAGAAGCTTGGCAGAAAGAACGCTTCTCCACCCACTTGGTTTCCTATCCCGTGATGGCTCTTCCATCTGGCTCATTCATGCACTCATTCAGCACATTAGTATCGAGCACCGACTCTTGCCCCGCTGTGGTCAAGGTACCGAAGGGGGTGGGAAGTGAAATGGATTTCTAAGAGAGACACACATAAAAAGAGCAATCCCAGGAGTAACGTGATAAGGACCACGTCCTGTGCGAGCTTGAGAGGCGAGATCACCCCCAGATCTGGCAGGAGTGGAGGAGGGGTATGCATTAGGGAGAGCTTAGAGGAGGTGGGATTTGAGCTGGGCCTCGAAGAGAGGGTAGGATTTGAAAAAGTGTAGCCAAAGAGGACATCCCCGGTAGTGAGAACAGGCCCAAGCCTAGAGGTGGGAGCACATGGCCATGTCTGGGGAACTGGGAACAGGATCCCCGTATGGAAGAGGAACAGGGGGAGTCAGGATGGCCTTAATGGGTGGGCCAGCCACTTGACCCTGGGAGCTGTGGGCTATGGCACAAGCCACATTTGTCACAGACCAGTGGCTGTGGAGGGGCATCAGGAGAACGGGAAATAAGGCCCAAGGAGTCCCAGGAAGACACACGCCAGTGTTACTTCTTAGGCCTCGTCAGCCCAACAGAACTTGGATGCGTGTAGCAGGTCACCCAATGATTTCAACTTAAAAAAGAAAAATCGGGAAGATCCCCTTATTCAAAGGGCATCACAGAAACCCCAAAGAGAAACGAGATTAGGCTGCTTCAGTTAAGGCAGGTTGGGGGAACTTCCCATCTCAGCTCCCTATCACTCCCCACAGCAGCACCTTGGGCACCCCGGGGGAATCAGAGGAACACGATTTGAAAACCACTGGTCCACCCCACCCAATTTTCATTTTACAGGTGGGGAGCCTGTGGCGGGCGGGAGAGAGAATGTAGGGGCACCAGACAGCTTGACCAATGGCTCAAGGTTCTTCTCCATCTTGTGCCTAAGATCAGGGAGAAAGCCAAGGTCAGTGCAGAGATGGAGGTGGGAGTGGTCCCCCTCACTCGGTGGCAGTGATGCCCCCAGAGATCCCCGTCTGTAGCCTGGTGGCAGCTGGTGCTATGCTGTGGTTTATGTCATCCACAACCTATAGATGGACAGAAGTTGCCCTGGCTCCTCCCTCCCACCCTGCACATAGAAGGTGGAGATGTGGCCAGGAAGACAACTTGTGACCACTGCTGTGGGGCTGGGGCGGGATGGGGTGGTGGAGAAGCACCCTGAAGCCCTAATCTAAAGAGAAGGGCCCTCTGGGTAAAATGGCTGTTCTGCATATGTGCTGAGTGTTTTATTATTTACCAAAGTGTTTTCGGGTAGGATTCTATTTCATTCTTACAGTTAGCCTGTGAGGTTGATATTATCCCTATTTTTACTGTTAATAAAGGTGAGGCTCAGAGAGGCTGAGTGAGTTGCCCCACGTCCCACAGCTGCTAAGAAGGCAGAGTCCCCTCACCCCGGTCTTCTAACCCCAGGTATAGAGAGTAGAGTGTAAAGGAGGGAAGGAGGGAGGAGGTGGTTGTGTGTGTGTGTCTGTTTTGGGAGGCTGCCAGAGAAAAGTGGAGTAGGAGCTGAGGCTGAGAATGTGCCTGTGAATTATTATGCAGCACCTACTCCTTTAATCATGTGCATCTCACCTAAGACTGTAAGAGCCCCAGGGGAGGGACTCCTGGACCCCCAGTGTCTAGCTCAGTGCCTGTCCCAAGACAGGCACCGGGGCAGTGTCTGCCCCGTGAGTCTGATTAAAGAGGGTGCGCTTGCAACCTTGTTTCCGGCTGAGGTTGCCTCAAACACCAGCAGCTGCCTCGCTGGCAGCACATCCTGCTCTCCCAGGTCTGACATCTTCCTGCGTCTTCTTCTCCTTTTGCAAATGGGGAGAAACGCCCACAAAGCCGCTGGCAATGTGTAAGAGGGGAGCCATGAACATGCGGGGCATCCTGGCTGGTGGGTCCTTGTCATCCCTCTTCCCCCGTCCAGCCTGCCCCTTCGAGGCACCCTGACCCTGCCTGGGCTCTGCAGGTGAAGCGGCAGCAGTACCCTCTGTTCCAGCAGCTCCAGGAAACAGAACAGTTCTGACTGCCGGCCACTGCAGGGGCCACTCGTCTGGGCTCCGGAGAAGTCTGGGATCAGTGCCCAGCTCAGCACAGGAATAAAGAAGATATCCAAGCTCGAGACTCACCCTGTCACAAAGGTCTGGGCAGATTTCTCTAGCTCCTCTGAAAGAAAAATGGGCTGCCCACCCCATCTCCTTTACAACCTGCCCCCCTCCTCATCACTGGGGAGACACTGGATGCATACCACAGGCTCTGACATACACGGGCATCTTCCCAAAGAGGCAAGGCTGATGAGAAGTCCCCAGGCCCGGGCCCCCTCCCTGCCAAATGTCCCAGAGACACTTGCCTCTGAGTGCCCAGGCAGACATTTTGGGAGGCCAAGACAGACAGCTGACACTCCTCCAAGGCTTGGCACATGTGATGTCACACCTGCTACTGTCTCCCTCCCTGACTTTAAGGGAACAGCTTCCTGGCAGTAGCCCCTCCCCACCAATCCTGCTGGTTGGCTCTGGCCGCTACAGGGGGCCCCTTCCTAGGGTCTTCTCCTGTCCCTTAGGGTTCTGATAATGTTTTTGTCCCCAGCAGGCCTGGCATCAAACAAAACACAGGCATGGAGACAAGGATGAAAAAGCAGGTCCACTTTATTTACAACGATCAGTTGGTGACACATAGATCTTTGGGCTTTTTGTGGCCTTCTTGAGAGACACCTGGGCAGGGGCCCACTCCCTCTGCTGGGTGAACACACTCCCCTTCCTCAGCCAGCTACGAGAACCCAACTGCTGTCAGGACCCTCCTGCTCTGACAAGCCCTGACTCAGGGGACGGGGGGGGGAGGGGGGGGGGGGGGGGGGGTGGTATTCCTCCTGTGTCCATTTTCTGGGTGGTCAGTGTCCTCAAGCACCTGCCAAAGGTTCTCTTTACCTCCTTTGGAGACCTAGTGGGGAACCCCACACATCTGTCTGCAGAGATGTGGGGTGGGTGGAGTCTTGTGGGGGTGCCGGGTGCCAGGGCATAGTCTTGGGCAGCTGCCTGGAGCAGAGGGCTGTTACTTGCTCTAACCTGTTGTTTGGGTTGGTAGGACCAGCCCAGTCTTCTCCAGAGACAGAGCAGTGAAGTCCAGAAATCCTCCAAGGGGTAGAGAGGCCAGGCATAGGGCCTGAGAATCCTTCCTTGTGTGTATGGCAGCCGACTCACTACCCACCTTGGACCTGGCCTCAGGTCTCTGGGGCCACTATTCTTTCTCTGCAAGAATGCCTGCCCAGAACTGGTCCCATCCCAGGGAGGAAGTCTTGACTGGCCAACGGCAGGACCACGGCTTCCACCTGGCCAACGTCCAAGGCCATCCTCCTGGATTTCTGGAAACTTCTTCCCCCTTCTTTGGAGAGGTTGTTTTGGGAGGGAGAGGGTGGTCTATGGGCAAAGACCTGTTGTAAAGCTTACGGGCAATTCCACGATGGAGGGCGCTCAGCAACTCCGGATGTGGGGGAGAGGTGAACGTCGAATACTTCTGCTGCTCTCCTCCCCTTTGTCCCCCAATAATCAAGGACATATCAGGCGTCACCCTGAGCCAGGATGAGACGCGGGGCAGACAACAACAGAGACCACAAGGGAGGCATGGGCCGGGGGACGAGAGGGGAGCCGAAGCGGGCAGGGCCAGGGTTGGAGGCTGGAAGTCAGGCCGGCGCGGGGCTGGGGCCACCAGTCCTGCGCCCCCCCCCGCCCCCTCCTCCCCTGCGCTCTCAGCGTGCCTGGCCCGCCCGCTCCCTGGGGCCGGCCTTCCAGCGGCGGGGCTGCGCGGGCGCCGGCTGTGCCGGGGCGCCCCGCAGGCTGCACGTCCTCAGCTCCCGGGCCAGGCTGAGCACCTCGGGCCGCTCGCGCTCCTCTGCGTCTCCGTCCTCCTCCTCGTCCTCCTCCTGGATGCTGCTGAGGCGCGGCGCCCCACGGCCGCGCTCGGCGGCCGGCGGCCGGTAGGCGCACTTGGCGTTGAGCAGCCGGCGCAGCGGGGCGCGGGGCACCGAGGCGGCGGCGCCCCCGGCGCGGAGGTGCTGCTGGCGCACGTGGCGAGCGTCGCTCTGGCGCTGCAGGCGCTTGAAGTCGCTGAAGGCCGCCAGCGCGGTCTGGCGGAGCAGGCGGGCCAGGGCGCGCGCCTTGTGCGCCCGCGCCAGCAGCACGGCGTGGCAGCGCAGCACCACGGCCTTGTGGCGCGCCTGGTGGCGGTAGACCCAGGCGAAGACGCGCGGGTGGCGCCCGTCCGCGGTGCAGTAGGTGATGCGCGGCAGCAGGTAGGCGTGCGCCGGCCGGCGGCCCCCCGAGCCCCCCGAGCCCCCCGAGCCCCCCGAGGCGCTGCGCTCGCACGGCTGCATGCGGATGCCGTGAGGCCCCAGCGTCAGCTTCATCTTGGTGCCCCCGCCCGGCCCGCAGCGCGCCCAGATCTTGCCCACGGCGTCGTCGGTGCAGCCGTCGCCCTTGGCGTGCAGGGTGACGGCGTTGCCCAGGTACCACACGGTGTAGGTCGGGTCCTCCTTGTTGAGCTCCACTTTCTGGCGCCGGCTGCGGAACACGCGGCCCAGGCGCTCCAGCGGCCAGTCGGGCAGCAGGTCCGGGCAGGAGCGCAGGAAGCTAGAGAGTAGGGACGTGTAGGCGAGTCCCGGACTCAGGCTCTTCGCCTTGCACTTGGCCTCGTCCTCCACCAGCACGAATTTGTTGCGTCTCCAGGGCAGCATCGCGGCGGCGGCGGCGGCGGCCAAAGGGGCTGGGGGCACCGGGTGCTTACGGGCGTCCTGCCCGGCGGCCGGGGGGAGGGGAGGGCGAGCAGAAGCCCGCGGCCCCGGGGTCGCGAGCAGCTGGGCGGCGCCGGAGGCAGTCGGTGCCCGGAGATACCCGGTGCCCGGCCGGGCTGGCAGCCGAGATGCCGGGGCGGCGGCCGAGCGTCCGGGAACAGCTTCCCCCGGGAGTAGCTCCAGCCGTCCGGGAAACGAGGAGGGGAGGGGGGATGGGCGTGGTGGAGGGGCCCCCCGGGCCCGAACTGGTTGGGGGGGGGGATCCCGCAGTCCCCGCCGCCCAAATTGCGGCGGCAGGGAGGTCGCCGGAGCTGGGGCTGGCGGCTGGCCGCTCGGAGGGGTAGACCGAGAGCGCGATTGCGGTGGGGACTCCTTCAGGCGTCGCGGCTCCACCTCCCCGGGCTGCCTACATCACCGGGCGGGACCGCTAGCTCTCTTGTTCCCTCCCCTCGCCCTCCTCTCTCTCCTCCCCCGCGCCGGCTAGCGCTGCTCTTCGCCCGGGACCCGGCACAGGCGCGGTGGAACGGGTTTAATCATTCTTATTGGAGGGGTGGGGATGGAGGGGAAGTTAAGGAGTAGGAATCTTTTGAAATGTACCGGAGGGCTTTGCTAAATGCACATTTCTCTGACCCCCCTGGTGGTCTCCACGCTCCCCCTAGCGCATTCGGGATCCCCCTCCTCTCTCCAGGATTCCTGCTGCCCGTCAGTGACTGCATGTCCCTACCCCCATCTCTGAGAGAGCTTTTGGGTGGGTTCCTGATGGGGCTGGCCTGGCGCACTTTGCCTCCTGTCTGCACAGCAGAAAGCCAGCTGAGGTGGCCGAGCTGTGCAGTGGAAAAGTACTGTCGCTTGGTGAAGCTTTCTCCTCGGTTCTTCCAAGGTCATGGGCCAGGCCTCTGCGCCTGAGCTAGGAGAGCAGTCACTGCTCCGGCGCCTGGTAGAGCCCCTCGCCCGGCCCGAAGCAGGAGGGTACTTTTTCAGGGTTGGGGAACGTTCCTGAGCAGCCCTGGGTCTGTGGGAATTGCAGCTGAAAAGCTCCTTGTGGCCAAAGGGCTGCCTCTGGGCTCTCTGAGGATCAAATAGGTAAGACTCCTGTTTGTGAACACCAATCCTGCTCCCGAAAGCCCTGGGGTTTTGCATTTATTAACTCCTTTAATCCTCAGAACAGTCCAGGCTCAGTTAAGTGACTTGCCCAAGGTCAAAGGGCTAGTAGGAGGTGGGACTTAGTGCTCTGCTCAGGTTTGGCTGACCCAGAAGCAGGCCCTCACCCTTCTAGGAGTCCACGAATGCTGCATCTGGATGGGCATTTTCCATCTTCTCCTGTGACCCATCAGTGGGGGCTTTAACTGGGGAGGGGGACTGGAGTACTCGGAAAGAGACAGTTGTCCCTGGGGGTGGGGGATGCATCTCCCCCTTTCAGGATTTGTTAAGCCACAGGCTCTGTAGAATCCCAGGTCGGCTCTGATGGGGCCCAGGAGTCTCACGACCTTGGGCTCTCACACAGCCAACATCCAGGCTCTTTCCTTGGCTTCAGAACAGGTCATCTGGGGAGTCTTCCAGGTCAGGAATGAGCTCAGAGGCTTGGGCCCGGCCAGGCAAGCCAAGTGACCTCTGGGAGTGGGGGCAGTGGGGAGACTGTGTGTTCAACATTCGGGGTTAGCAGGTACCAGTAGTGAGTGGCTGGGTTCAGAGTCCTTGGGGGAATAAAAGTAAAAAAAACCCCAACCAACCAAACAAAAAAACCTCCCAAACACCCCCCCCAAACAAAACAAAACAAAACAAAACAAACCCCACTGCAACTAGGCTGCATCACTGAATGCTCCTAAAATGACAAGCAAATAAAGAACAAGCAATTACTTAGAATTGCAGAATCTTAGCTTTGGAGGGGGTCTCACAGATGATCTGGTCTACTGTGGCCTCATTTTATTTTCAATATGGAAATGTCTATTGCTTTTTAGTGATTATAAAAGTAATACGTGCTCGTGATCAACAATCACCCAGAAAGGACATGGAAGCCTCCCACTGTTCCCACCCTGTAGATGTGGCCTCATTTCCCCACAAGAGAACAGGCTCTGAAAGCACAATGAGACTTCATCTGAGTGCTTTCCTTGGGGCTAGATTTGCCTCTTGGGCCAACGGAGACATTAACTCAACCAACTCCCTTTATAGAAAAGACTTGAGATGGTTTTGACTGAAAGGTAGCTCACTGAGAAATGCTGCTATTTCCTGCCTTGGGGTCCACCCTCTGGAACTCGCCACCTTGGGTGAGGGTGCCTTGTATTTCCCTCTTGGGAGGGTGCTGGTGGGAGTGGCCAGCAGCGAAGTATCAGTGTGCAAAACTGAGATACCTCCAAGCCTCTTGAGGTTGCTCGGTTCACATATACGGATGCAGGACTCACAGAGTTAAATTTGAATTTCAGATAAACAACAATTTTTTCGTATAAGTAGGTCCCCAGGATTGCATGCCTTTTAAAATCTGGTCACTGAGCCTCCTGCCTTCCAGAGAAGGAGTGATCAAGGAGCTGCAGGTAGGTGTGCAGCCTCGAGAGTCTTCACTGCCTCCCTAAGCTTGCTCACCTAGTCCTGGTAGCATGGCTTCTGTTCCCATTGCCTTTGGGAAATCGTCTCTGGAGGATCACCCAGGGCTGTGTGAGATCAGTGTGCAATAGTCTGCTTTTATGTTAAATCCCCTGGACCTCAAAGCAGCATTTGACATTGTGAGCCCTTTTGTTATCTTGTTCACAACTCACTTAGCCTCACTGGGGCAGGGAGTCCCACCTTCCCCTCCCCACCGCCCCGGAACCACGCCTCACTTGGGGGGCTCCTCCTTACACCCCCAGGCTTGGTCTCAGACCTTCTGCCCTTCTGCCAAGTTTGGTCCTTTAGAGGGCGCAATTGCACCCAGAGCTTCACTGTCCTTTCTATCCACATTCCCCTCACTCAGGTCCTTGGTAAGAGTTCCCAACTTTGCATCAGCTGTCATTGCTTTATGGACTGGTGTGCAGTTGGATTTTTTTTTTTTGTCCTTTTTCCACTCATTTTTATTTCTATCATATTGATATTTGTATTATTTTTATTTTAATTTTTTTGATACTTGTATTATTTTTAAAAGTCCAATAGCTGCCTAATAGTGGATCAATCTCCTGCTCTACCCTTCCCCAGTCTCAATTCTTACTTCTAAACACAACCACTCTTTTACACATTTGAGACGGCACTATTGTTGTATGCCTCCATGTTTTTAAATAACACATCTAATTCACTCTCTAGTTTTTAAAACTTTATCTATTGCTCACCTCCTGCGGAAGATGAAGATTTGATGCCTTTTGATCTACCCCATCACACACGTTTTTCTTCCCTCCTTCCTCCCAGTATTAGTCCAAACGTTTTGTTGTCAGTGTTCAGTGTTCAGTGCTTAATTATTATGATCTTGTAAATATTCAAAGCTGAGCCTTGAAGTGTGTTATGATTCCATTTACCTTATTGGACAACTGTTTCGCTTTTCCAGAAATTGGTAATTGCATTATTAAAAAAAAAAACTTCCTTATGTACTGTACCTATTAACTAATTCAGCCCCCGACTGTCCAACCTGGTTGAATGCACCAGGTGGTCTTTCAGTTCTAGGTGTTTCTCAGAGACATCCCTCCTGGAGGCATCCTCTCCGGTGACTCTGTAGACTTAGCTCTACTTAGCTCTGCTACCATCCTGGGGAGTTTCTTTTGCCTGTTTCCTGGGTTGGATCCTGTTTAATGGATCCCTTGCTTCTGCTCTCCCCCCCACCTTGGTCTCTTTCCTTGTTTTTGCATTTCTCTTTTCCAGTGGCTTTGATAGAGAGTTTGGCTGGGTATAGAATTTTAGATTGGAAATAAATTTCCCTAGGAATTTTGAGGACACGATCCACTTGCTGTTGAAACGTCAAATGACATTCTGATACCTGATCCTGTGCTTGTGACCTGATTTTTCTCTCTGAAAGTTTAAAGGGTCTTGCAGAGGTCTAAAGTTTCATAGTGATGTGCATTGACTCTGGGCACTCAATGAGCCTTTTAATCTGGAAATCAATTTGAGGGACATTTCTTTGTGTTAATACCCTCCATTCTGTTTTCTGTTTTTTTTGTTGTTGTTGTTGTTGTTTTTTTCTTTGCAGACCTTTTTTAGTCGGATGTCGCACCTCTTGGGCTGGTCTTCTCATTTTTCAAAATGTTCTTTCCAGTTTTCCATTTTTAAAAATGTTTGTTTTGTTTTCTGGGAAATTACCTCAACTTTATCTTCCAACCTTTCCATTAGATTTTTTTTCATATCTTTTCTCATAACTTTTCATTTCTAAAAGAGCAATTTTTCTTTCTTTTTTAGAGCATCCTATTCTTGTTCATGTCTCAAAGAATGGTAATTATAGTTGCTTTTAAAATTTTTTTTTAATTTTTGATTGTAATATACACATAACGTAAAAGGTACCATCTTAACCATTCTTTTTAGTTTTTTTAAAGATTTTTATTTATTTAAGAGAGAGTGTGTGGGGGAAGGGGCAGAGGGAATCTCCAAGCAGATGCCACGCTGAACGTGGGGCCGGATGTGGGACTCGACCTCACGACCCTGAGATCATGACCTAAGCTAAAATCAAGAGTCCAACACTTAACCGATTAAGCCACCCAGGCGCCCCCCCATCTTAACCATTCTTAAGTGTAAGTTCAGCATTGTGAATCATATTCACATTGTTGTGCAACCAATCTCCGGAACTTTTTCATCTTGTAAAACCGAAATGCTAGAACCCATTAAACAACAACTCCCCATTTCTCCGTGTCCTAGGCCCTGGCAACCACTTCTGTCTCTATGATTCCATATAAGTGAATCATGCAGTATTTGTCTCTTTGTGACTGGCTTATTTACTTTGCATAATGTCCTCAAGGTTCATCTGTGTTGTAGCAGGTGCTAAAATTTTCCTCCTTTTAAAGGGTGAATAATATTCCATTGTATAGGTATACCATATTCTGTTTACCTGGTCATCTGTTGATGGACATTTGGGTTGCTTCCACCTTTTGGCTATTGTGAATAATGCTGCTGTGAACATGGGTGTAACAGATATCTTCAAGGCCCTGCTTTCAATTCATTTGAATCTATAACCAGAAGTGGAATTGCTAGATCATATAGTAATTATATTTTTTAATATTTTGAAGAACTACCATACTGTCTTCCCATAGCTGCTGCACCATTTTATACCACACTAGGGTTTTAGTTTCTTCATCTCCTCACCACCTGCTATTTTTCTTATTATTATTACTTTAAAAATATATAGTAACCATCCTGATGCCTGTGAGGTGGTATCACATTATTATTTTGATTTGCATATCCCTAATTAGTGCTGTTGAGCATTTTTTTCATATGCCTGTTGGCTATTTGTGTATCTTCTTTGGGGAAATATCTATTCAAGTACTTTGCCCATTTTAAAATTGTTTAATTGTAGGAGCTCTTTATATATTCTGGATATTAACCCCTTATGACTGGCACATATTTTCTCTGTTCCTTAGGTTGTCTTTTTATTCTGTTGATTGTGTCCTTTAATGCACAGAAGTTTTAAATTTTGCTGTAGTTCGTTTTATCTGTTTTTACCCTTGTTGCCTGTGATTTTGGTGTCCTATCCAAGAACTCATAGCCAAATTCAATGTCATGAAGTTTTCTCCCTGTGTTTTCTTCTAAGAGTTTTATTTATAGTTTAAGCCTTACTTTTAGGTCTTTGATCCATTTTGAGTTAATTTTGGCATATGGTGTGAGGTAAGGATCCAACATAATTTTTTTTGTATAGGGATATGGAGTTTTTCCAGCACCATTTGTTGAAAAGACCGCCCTTTCCTCAATGAGTGATCTTGGCACCCTTGTCAAAAATCATTTGACCATATATGCAAGCATTTATTTCTGGGCTTTCCATTCTATTCCATTGGTTTATGTCAGTATTTGTGTGGGTACTGTACTGTTTTGATTACTATGGTTTTGTGATAATTTTTGAAAACAGAAAGTGTGAGACCTCCAACTTTGTTCCTCTTTTTTCAAGATGGTTATAGTTATCCGGGATCCCTTGAGATTCTATGTGAATTTCAGGATGGATATTTTTATTTCTGCAAAAAGTGCCATTGGGATTTTGATAGGGATTGCAATGAATCTGTAAATTTCTTTGGGTAGGATGGACACATTGTAACAATATGAAGTCTTCCAGTCCATGAACATTGCCATTTATTTGTGCCTTCTTTAATTTCTTTCAGCAACATTTTATAGGTTTTAGTGTACAAATCTTTCCCCTTCTTGGTGAAGTTTATTACTAAGTATTTTATTCTTTTTGATGCTGTTGTAAATGGAATTGTTTTCTTAATTTCCTTTTCAGATTGTTCATTGTTAATGTATAGAAATGCAACAGATTTTTGTGTGTTGGTTTTGTATCTTGTAACTTTGCTGAACTTGTTCTAAAAGTTTTTTGTGGAACCTTTTTTTTTTTTTAAAGATTTTATTTATTTGACAGAGAGAGACACAGCGAGAGAGGGAACACAAGCAGGGGGAGTGGGAGAGGGAGAAGCAGGCTTCCCGCCGAGCAGGGAGCCCAATGCGGGGCTCAATCCCAGGACCCTGGGATCATGACCTGAGCCGAAGGCAGACGCTTAACGACTGAGCCACCCAGGTGCCCCGTTTTTTGTGGAATCTTTAGAGTTTTCTAATTATAGTTGTTTTTATTTTTAAATTTTATTTATTATTATTATTGTTATTATTATTTCTGGAGACTGTTGTGATTTTTATTCAATTTGGTATCCTGATTAAAATAAGAGCAATAAGAATTATGTTTTATAAACATTGCATTATTACTATATCATTTCAATATGGCTTTACATTGATTGTATATAGAGAAAAAATAACCTTGGAATTATAATTATCATTGTTTTAAAAAGCCTTCTTTAGGGGCACCTGGGTGGCTCAGTCGGTTAGGCGTCTGCCTTCGGCTCAGGTCATGATCCCGGGGTCCTGGGATCGAGCCCCGCATCGGGCTCCCTGCTCCACGGGGAGCCTGCTTCTCCCTCTCCCTCTGCCTGCTGCTTCCCCTGCTTGTACACTCTCTTTCTCTGTCAAAAATAAATAAGATCTTAAAAAAAAAACAAAACCAAAACCTTTCATTTCAGGCATTGCTCTGCATCCTCGGTCCCTTTTTCCTGTTTTTCATTTTTTTATAATTAGTTTTTAGAGCTATAAATCTCTGAATCTCATGTGGACAGCTTTCCTCTAATGTCTGGGAATCCTTGTTTCCTGTGTCTGCGGGGCACAAACGCAGATTGGAAACTCCTTATGTCTGGGGAGTGGAGAGGGATGAATAGGACTTGTCGTGCATGGGCCGCGCTGTCTGAGGACAAACTCAGCCATTGATCCCATAAGGCAAGCCCGACAAAGGCTGTCCTTGACAGAACCCGAGTCAGACTCTTCTGCACCCTTTTTGCTGTGGCCCCAGTCCTGCATTGCTTGGTTTTAGCAAGAACCTTGATAAGTCATTTTGCTGATAAAGTGGGGCCCTGCCCTCCGTATCTGGTAACCCTCAATATCTGATCCAACTCCTCATCCCCCACCACCCTCCGGGTGAGATCTGATCACCTTCAGCAAGAATCCTGCGGAGTCGGTTTAGCGAGAATAACCCCTCACCCCTGATGTATCCTCTTAATAATTTTCCACCCACCGATTCCACCCTCCTCCTTGGCTATAAACCCCCACTTGTTCTTGCCATATTGGGAATGGAGCCCAGTTCTGTACTGAGGTCTCTTTTCCCCTATTGCAATCATTTCTGAATAAAATCTGTTTTTACCCCTTTAACAGTCCAGCCCTGGTTTTTCTTGAACAACCTTCACAATATCAAGGGCTGTGGGTCTTTTCTTTTGGGCTGGCCACTGGCCCCAGAGAGAACTTCTAGAGCCGCCTGCACATGGGAGAGGGGGTGTATAAACCCGGCTGCCAGCATTCTGGGGGAGGAGTGGAGACAGGGCCTCCTGCCTCCTGATCAGCAGGCAGGCTGCCAGTGAATCCCTTACCCCGGCTGTGTCCCGGGGTCCTCAGTCCAGAGGCCCTGGGGGCAGTCCCTCCAGAGAGGAAAGCTCCAGTCGCCTGGCCAAGGGCGTGGGGTGGGAATGCGTGCGCTTCTCAGGAAAGGGGATGGCATCTGGGGCTCTCACTGCAGGCTTTCACCCAGCCCTTGGTTTTTACTTTCCCCTTGCACCGTCACCACCAGCGATGTCTGGTGCTTGGAATACCCTGGTTCCAGGCTCCCCAGCATGAGTCTTGTGAGGTTTCTGTTGTTCCCACCCTACTGAGCTTGCTACCCCTTGCCGGTGTGCTGTCCGTCTTCCAGAATGTTAACACCTCGCAGCTGCTGTCATCACTTCTCTCTTTTTCCTTGTCAGTTGATGCCACTTTTGTTCTTTCATTGTCATGTTGGTGAGGCTTGGGGAAGGAAGAGGGAGTTTACCTCAGTTTTCCAGGTCTACCAGAAGTTTCTCCTCAGTAGTTTCAGATGGACCATTATTTTATTGTTTTTTTAAAAGATTTATTTATTTATTTATTTGACAGAGAGACACAGTGAGAGAGGGAACACAAGCAGGGGGAGTGGGAGAGGGAGAAGCAGCCTTCCCGCTGAGCAGGGAGCCCAATGTGGGGCTCGATCCCAGGACCCTGGGGATCATGACCTGAGCTGAAGGCAGACGCTTAACGACTGAGCCACCCAGGCGCCCCATGGTGTGGTCTCTGAGGCAAAGACACTGTGGGTCACCATCTGTGGTGGAAACCAGCTGCTGGGTGATGAGGACACTCGGGCAGCCCTCTGGAGAAGTCCACATGGGGAGGAACTGAGGCCAACGGCTGGCATCAGTTCACCACGCATGTGAGGGAGCCATTTTGGAAGTGACCCTGCTGCCCCAGTCAAACCTTCAGATGACTCTGGCCCCAGCTGACATCTGGGCTGCAACCTCGTGAGAGACCCTGCGCCAGACCACGTGGCTTGCCCACTCCCAAATTGCCAACCCACACAAACCGGGACATAATAAATGCTTACTGGGGTCATAAGTCGCTAAGCTTTGGGAGGATTTGTTTTTAGCGGAAGATAACAAGGACAATTCCTAATCTGTCAGTGTTCCCCCCAAAGCTCTGTGTGATTGCTCCCCCCCACCCCAGCTTCCCCAGGAGACCCTCTCTTGGCCTCAGCTATGCGGAGCTCCTTCCAGTCCCTCCACCTCCCCAGCACTGTCACGTCCTCTCCACAGGTTGTTCCTGCTCATCCCCATCCCTCCTCTTCATCGCGTCCTCTTCTAGCCTATTCATCTTTCAAGCCAATGTCTAAGTGTCACCGCTAGGGAAACAGTCCCCTAAGCTCCCCTGCCTTCCCTTGGTTCTGCCCCTCACAGCTCCCTTAAAGCATTTATCAGAATTGTCATCGTGTCATTATTCATGTGATCATTTATATAATGCCTAACTCCCTCCACCCCTGACGCCGAGCACTCCGAGCCCAGGGCCCAGGGAATGCTTCCATCTTCGTGCTGCTGAACTCCACATTGCCCCCGACAGCATCTGGAACCTAGGAGGTTCTGAAAAGACATTTGTTGGACATGAGATGAGAATGAGATGTGCTCCTGCGAGCTGACTCAGTGGTTGTCCTCAACTACGAGAGAAGCAGCTTTCAGCAAATCCCTAGCTGACGGCAGGTCAGTACGCTATTCTTAAAGGACAGCACTTTAATTAAAGACACACACACACACAAAACTCACTTCCGACAATGACTCATTTTGTGACCTTGGGCGGCTTGCCTTCCCTCTCTGAAAAAGGTAGATAGTAATTGGTGCAATGTTTCTCTTGAAGGCTGGGAACCATTTCATGTGGAGAGATTTTGGCAAGGTTTTCAAAGCTCTTAAAGTACAGTTTTCTTAATATCCAGGTGGTTGTAAGTGATTACGTAAATGATGAATAGAAATGAACTATGCTTTCTCATGTGGAGGCATCTCAGTTCTAGGGGTGTGTGTGTGTGTGTGTGTGTGTGTGTGTGTGTGTGTGTGTCTTTTGGTCTTAAACTGGTATACCTTTGTGTGTCCATTTGTTTTAAAGAAGAATCTATGTTTGTTCTAGAATGCTCATGAACATCCAAAATTCTACAGATTTGTTTGAAGCTGTAGTTTTTATAAAGATTTATTTATTTATTTGAGAGCGAGAAAGACCATGAGTGGGAGGGGCAGAGGGAGAGAGAGAATCTCAAGCAGACTCCACAATGACTGCAGAGCCCGACATGGGGCTTGATCTCACAACCCCGAGATCAGGACCTGAGCTGAAACTAAGAGGCAGATGCTTAACCGACTGCGCAACCCAGGTGCCCCTGTTTGAAGCTATATTCATTTCTAAGTCATTTGGCTCTATTCTTTTGTAATAATAATAAACCCATATTTACTGAAAGCTAACTCTGTGCCAGGCATTATGCAAAACCTTTTCCTTCACCAAGCCGATCCTCACAATCACTTTTGCAAGGCAGGAACTGTTATAATCCCCATTTTACAGATGAGGGGACTGAAGCTCGAAGAGAATAGATAACGTCCCTAAGGCTACGCAGCTGGTGGAGCAATAGCCAAAATCTGTTTGGCATGCTCTTAACCTTTGGAAAAACTGCACACGTGGATTTGTGATTCAGAAATAAAGGGAAAAAAAGGGGCACCTGGGTGGCTCAGTCAGTTAGGTCTCTGACTCTTGATTTTGTCTCAGGTCATTATCTCAGGGTCAAGAGATTGAGCCCCGAGTCAGGCTCTGAGCTCAGTGTGGAGTCTGCCGGAGATTCTCTCTCCCTCTTCCCCTCCCCCCGTTTGTGCTGTCTAAATAAATAAATAAATGATTTTTAAAAAATGAAACAAAGACGAGGAATATGACAAAAATTCCTATTAATTCTGGAGGATTTTAAGTGTCAAGGAGCCTTTGGAATAGTGTTGGTCTACAATCTGATACCCGAGTACCGAGTGGTATGAATGTAGGAGATGAGCAAGGGTGATGGATGAAATGCGATTTTCAGCCACCTGCATTCACGAGATAAGCTCCTGGCGCACCCATCAAATTATAGTCCCGTTCAAAGCAAAATCATGTTTGCACACCAAACAGAATAGTCTAAACAAAGGCCAGTGTTTGCATACAGCTGGGTCTCAGGAATGCAGACAAGGGAGACACCTGCGGCCCACTAGGCCTTGATCCAGAGCAGGTGGGATCACAGACAAGGCCAGAGGAAGGGATGTGGCTCCATTTTGTCCCGAAACTGATCTCAACGGACTCTGTCCACTGGACCCCCTAACCTAATCAAATATGGCCAGTCTTCATTCGCTCCACCAGCCATTCAACAAATGATTTCTGAACACTTGTTATGTGGCAGGTACCAGGTGTGGAGGCCCACAAGGCATGCGTGGTCCGTCTCTGGAGCTCATGGTCTTGTTTGGGAGAGGGTATGTGTCATAGGAAGGTCCATTAAATGAACTATTACACATAAATCATTATTTAATTCTGTGGTGAGAAGGACGGAGTGCTCTGAAAGGGGGTCAGGGGCCACCTGCCTGAGGAAGTCATTTCATTTGAAACTTAGAGGTGTTGCCAGAGGAGAGACTATTAAAAAAGCACTAGGTTTGGGGCGCCTGGGTAGCTCCAACGGTTAAGCATCTGTCTTCGGCTCAGATCATGTTCTCATGGTCCTGGGATCGAGTCCCTCATCGGGCTTCCTGCTCAGCAGGGAGCCTGCTTTTCCCTCTCCCTCTGCCCCTCCCCCTGCTCATGTGCACTCTCTCTCTCTCTCAAATAAATAAATAAAATCTTAAAAAAAAAAAAAAAGCACACAGGTTTATTAGTTATGTACGTAACAAATCCCCCTAAAACTTAGTGGCTTACAACAACAATAATCATTTGATTACCTCTCAGGTTTCTGTGGGCCAGGAATTTGGGAGCAGCTCCACTGGCCAGTCCTCCAGATCTCTCTTGAGATCTCAGTCAGACACTGGCTAGGGCTGCCATCATCTGAAGGGTCACCTGGGGCTGGAGGGTCCACTCCAACATGGCTCACCCTTGTACCCGGCAAGATGGCACTGCTGTTGGCCGAGGGCTTAGTTTCTCTTCATGGGACTGCTTGTGTGTTCTGGTGGCATGGTGGCTGACTTTTCCCCAGAGAGAATGAGCCAAGAGGCCAACACGGAAGCTGCAAAGCCCTTTATGATTAGTCTCTAAAGTCACAGAGTGTTTCTCTGCCATGTTCTATTAGTCACACAGAACCAGTCCTTTTCCAGGCTGAGAGGGACTGTATCAGGTTATGTGTGCTGGGAACTTGGACCCTTGGGAGGCATTTTAGAGGCTAGTTACAAATGATAGGTCAACAGGGGTTAAGCAATGGCACTCCCATACAGTGTTTTCCTGGAGCCCTTGCAATGGTTGGGTGAGTCCCGCCCCACATCACTCAAACCACTGGACCTGCAGCGGGGTACATGTCCTTGCTGCTTCCCGTTGCTGCTCAAAAATCCAAATCCCTTTCTCCCCCCCTTAAATCTCCCAAGTCACTGGACCACACCACCCCCATGCTGTGGCCATTTACCAGCCCCAGGGGCCTTCTTCCCTAAAGATGTTAAGTCCCGGCTCATTGTACTCTGCTCTATCCACAAACATGACCCCTCACCATTTCAGCCCCCATGCCCTCCTCTGAGGATCCTGTATTCTGCCCCGTCTTAGCACGCATTCACATTATCATACGCTTGACCTTGCCATTATCAAAAGCTGCAATCCCATCGTAATGTCAATTCAAAGCATCCCATAGTGCAAGATTTTACCTTCTAGTGCATCATCTCCAGCAATTCTTGGACCCTACCTGGTCCTCTCATTCATTGATCTTACTACCTTTATTCCCTGCTCATAGCTCATTTTGCTCCTCACTCAGCTCAGATGCCGTGACTTCCTGGCATATCCCCAATTTCGTTTCTCACTGCTGCTCTTACAGATACCATGGGGCTGAAGACAACACAAATTTATTCTCTCACAGTTCTAGAGGTCTGAAATCTGAAATGGGTCTCACTGGGCTAACACTAAGCCATTGGGAGGCTCTAGGGAGGACTCCGTTTCCCTGCCTTTTCTAGCTTTTAGGGCCCACCCACATTCTTGCCCCTTCCACCATCAGCAATGTTGGGCTGAGTCTCATCTGACCATTTTTCTGGTTGCCTCTTTTCTGTCTTCCTCTTCCACTTATAAAGACCCCTTGGGATCACATTTGGCCTGTCTGGATAATACAGGATAATCTCTCCATTTCATGGTCAACTGATTGCCAGTCTTAATTCTTTTTTTTTTTTTTTTTTATTTCACAGAGAGCGAGAGAGAGAGAAACAGCATGAGAGGGGAGAGGGTCAGAGGGAGAAGCAAGCTCCCCGCTGAGCCAGGACCCCGATGTGGGACTCGATCCCAGGACTCCAGGATCATAACCTGAGCCGAAGGCAGCCGCTTAACCAACTGAGCCACCCAGGCGCCCATGCCAGTCTTAATTCTATCTGCAGCCTTAACTCGGATTCCTTTTTGCCATGTAATCTAACATATGCAGAGATTCCAGAGATGAGGATGTGCATATCTTTGGGGCCCCTCAAGTGCTTTGCTCTTCCCCCAGCTTATGTTAGTGACTAACCCGAGCAGAATCCCGAGTCTCGCTTCATCCAACTGTCCACCTACTCTGTGTCTGCACCCGGGCATCTCAGCCTGGCTGGACCAACACAGAAACCGCAGCTCGGGCTCCATTCACGACCACTCATCTCAAATAGACCTCAGCCAGCCAGCCAGTTCTACTATATGTCCCCAGTCCATTCACTCTCCCTCTCCCCGTGATGACTTCACACCTCCTCTCACTCCAGACCCCCACGCCTCCTTCCTTGTCCTCACTCTCGGCTGCAGCTCTTGCTTCCTACTTCACAAAGAAAATTGGGGCAATAGGAAGAGAACTTCCTCAGACTCAGCAGCGCATCTACCCGCCCACCTGCATCTGTGCTCACACACGGCTTCCTTCTCGCTGCTGTGGAGGGGCTGCCTAGAGCCGGTCCTCCACTGCAGGGACTGAGCCCACAGCCCACCCCACTCACTTCCTCAGGGTCTTCACTCCAGAGAGCCCCTATGCTTTCTTCTGTGTTCTCAATGCCCCCCCCCTTTTGGATAATTTTTCCATCAGCATACAGACATGCTATCATTTTTCAATCCCATACAAAACAAAAACAAAATAAAACCCTCTCTTGATCGGACATCCTGTCTCCAGCCAGTGCCTACTTTACTTCCCCACTGTTCTTTGCAGCGAAACCTGAAAAAGTGCTCTCTGCTTCTTGGGTCCAGTTCCTTCCCTCCCACTCGCTTGGATCCATTCATATCCGGCCTTGGCTTCCACTGTGCTTCTCAAGGTCACCGCCAACTGCCACGCTGCTAAATCAGTGTCGATTTTCAGTGCTCACCTTACTGAGCTTGCGGCAGCATTTGATACATCTGGCCAGCCCTCCCTCTAGAACACACGTCTTTACATCCTCCGTGGTGTCCTTGTCTCTCCATGGCCACTCTCAAGCTCCTCTGCCGGGCTCTCTTCATCTCCTTGACCTTCGGGTGCTGGAGTGCCCACACTCCCTTGGTGATCTCATCTGGGCTCTTAGCCTGAAATACCATTTTATAAGCCAACAACCTCCAAATTCTATCTGTAGCCTGGACCTCTCCTCTGAACTCCAAACTCTTTCCTGTCCTAGACTTGCAGGTCAAATAAACTTCTCAAAACAAAAATGACCCAAACCAGTTACTGGGCAAGAATTTAGCATCAATCTCGACTCCTCTCTTTCCTTCACACCCTCACCCAGTCCTTCCCCTTTACCTCGGCTCTTCCTTCAAGAACATCTGAGGTCTGACCGCTTCCCACCACACCCACTGCCCCTACCCTACTCTCTGCCCTCATTCTCTGCTGTATTTTTCTCCCTTGTTTCCGTCTGTCTCAGTTTCCTGTTGTCACTGTGACGAATGACTACAAACAGTAGCTTAAAACAACATAAATTTATTATCATACAATTCTGGAGATCAGAACTCCCTCGGGCTATATTACTTTTGGAGGCTTGGGGGATAATGTGTTTCCTTCCCTTTTCCACCTTCTAGAAGCTGCCTAAACTCCTAGGCTTGTGGCCCCTTCCTCCATCTTCAAAGCCAGTAGCATAGCATCTTGTTTATTCTTGGGCCCACTTGGATAATCCAGGATAAGACCCTCCCCTCCAGATCCTTAACTTAATCACATCTGCAAAATCCCTTTTGCCACTTAGGGTGAAATATTCACAGATTCACAGGGATTAGGACATCTTTGGGAGGGGGGGCATTAGTCAACCTACTCTACCTTCTGAAAAACTATATTTTCCTTCTGCATTTGTTTCTCATCCGTCTTCTTGAGGACAGGACTTAGACCCTTTGAAGGTTTTTTTTTTTTTTTTGTCTGTATCCCCAGTGCCTAGGAGTATCCACGGTTAATAGTAGATGCTCAATAAGTACTTTTGTGGCATAAACCCCTGTGATTTTGGCTGTGGCTGTGTTTGCCTGTTCTTGGCATATGTGCCACCAGCAACAATGACTCCTGTTTGAAAGCACCTGTCACCTATGCGGCAGGCAGTGTTGATAGTGCCTAGGGTGGTTTCCAGGAGGGCATTGGGCAGCCCCCCAACCCAGCCAGGCTGATGCGAGCCTCAGTCCCCTTCCATTTTTTTCCTAAGCTGCTTCGATGCAATTCAATTTAATTCTTTGATGTTTTTTGAGTCTCGAGGTGGAAGGCTCAGTCCCGCCCCGCCACGCCAGGAGATGTCTAGAAAGAGCCTCCGTCTCCCTCAGCTTCCAGCCAGAGATTCATCTTCAGTCTCACAAATGGTATTTTGTTACCATGGCAACCGAACTTCTAAAAAAACGGATGTCAAGCAACATGCGGATCCCAGTGCTCATGGCAACCACCGTTCTGCATATTTCGGGGAGAAAATGTGTCTTGCCTTCTTCCTGCCTGTGAGTTGAGGGGGAAGGTGAGCTCAGCAGCACCAGGTTTCCTTCCAGGATTGATGAGACCCTGAGGGTTTGGGTTAGGGGACCCCCTCCCCCAGTGTAAAAGCAGCTCTTTTCCACAAGGTCACATAAGCAGGATCTCCGCCCGCCCCAGGGGAAGGAGATCTGGCTCCTGCCCCTCCCTTCTTGGATGCTGTTCAAATCCCCGGGGCCTTGCTTGGCTTCTGCTGGGCGCGTACATGGGAGCCCCCGTGCCCCCACCCCGCACGGGCTGAGGATCTGACAGGTGGAGGCATAACCCTTCACCCATTGTTCTGTTTATTTGCTCGCGCTTCATTCATGCATTTCCTCAGTAAACATTCACTAAGACCTTCCTATGGGCCAGACCCTGGGCTGGCGCTGCCGAGGAGGACAGGATTCGGTGACCCTCGTTCCCCGGCCCCGAACCTTACAGAGGAGATAAGGAAACACCAATTACACAGCGGCTTGAAAGAAAGCGGCGTACAAAGCGGCGTACATAAGGCATGGGGAGGAAGGGGGGCGCTTAACTCGGGGCGTAGATGTAGGTAGGGGGTGGAAATCAAAGAACCCAGCCTTGTTTTAGCTTCTTTTGTGGAAAAAATTGGCCAAGCTCTACTCATTCTTGGAAGACTTAAGAAAATACCTCTAACAGCTTTCTCCAAGGCATTTTGGCCTCTCCGCTGCCTCCAGTGAAGATGCACGTTTTCCCCATTATAATGTTTCTGAAATCAAGAGGTCTTATGATCAATGCATCTGCTTAATGAAGAGTTTCTCTCCCTACTCCCAATAAAATTGATAGTGTGTCTTATAACCAGTGGTGTCTTAGAATCAAGAAAACAGTGTTCCCAATATTCATTAGTAACTAAGCCTGAAACCTCAGAGAATCTTCTCGGCCTCAGATTCTTGCTCATATTTTCTCCCTGAAGAGGTGTTGCCTTTCCCATTAGAAATAAGGTGTGAGGGCCGCCTGGGTGGCTCAGTTGGTTAAGTGTCTCCCTTCAGCTCAGGTTATGATCTCAGGGTCCTGGGATCGAATCCCAAGTCAAGCCCTGAGTCGGGGCTCCACGCTCAGCAGGAAGTCCCCTTCTCCCTCCCCGTCTGTTCCTCCCCCAGCTTGTGCGCGGCTCTCTCTCTCTCTCAAATAAATAGACAAATAAAATTAAAAAAAAAATAAAAAAAAGAAAGAAACAAGGTATGGTTCCACTTAGAAGGATTTCGAGGGACTCCCCTGCATTGGGTGGCAGCTTAGTTAGTGTTTAAGAGCCAGATGGCCTGGGTTCACTTCATGTCCAGACTCCTAGCTGTGAGACCCTCTCTGACCCTCATCTGTAAGATCATTATATTATGTAACTTTATCTTTCCGTTTGTCCATTCAGCAAATTTTGATTGAACATCTACTATGTGTCAGGCACTACTGAAGAACTCCTCTGAGTTCGAGGGGACCATGCCCCACACAATGCCAGAAGTGGACAGAATATAAACTCTCTGCCTTTGTAAGCTTACATTCTATTGGGACAGACCCATGATAAGCACACAGATTATGAAAATATAGTACATTAGATGGTAGTAAGTGCTCTGCAGAAAAACGAAGCAGGGAAGTGGGTGGGGACAGCTAGTGCAGAACAGTTAGGGTTAGCAGTTGTGATTAGGTTCAATTGGGAGTAACAAAAAACCCAAAACGATGGTGGCTTAAAAAAAAAGACAAAAGTTCACTTCTCTTTGATAGATGTAGGAAGTCCAGGGTGACTTTATAGCCACTAAGGATCCAGGACCCATTTATCTTATTGCTCTGCCATCCTCAACACCTGGCTTCTCCCTCATGATCCAGGATGGCTGCTGGAGCTCCAGCTATCTTGACTATATTCCGGCCAGCAGGAGGAAAGGTGGGAGTGCAGGAGGTTGTGCCTCTTTATAAAACCAGGTTGTGTCTTATGATCAATGTATATATTTATTGAGAAGTGTTTCTTTCCCTACTCTTAATTGATGTGTTGTTAAGAACATTCTGTAGAATGTGACCCTTCCCTTTCCTCTCCTTTGTCCAGAACTTTGTTGCTGAGAAGGTTATACTGTTGGAAGGAAGGCTGGGAAATGCAGTTTTTATGTGTCTAGCTGAAACCGAGAGCTTTTATGACAAGGCAAGAATGGATGGGATGAATATTGGGGTGCAATTAGCTGTCTCTGCTACACATTACATAGATTTGATTAGATAATGCGTACAAAGGATTTGGCATAGAATAAGCACTTGGTAAATATTAGCTAGATTTCAGTGCACAGTTTTCTCAATGCATATGTGCTTGGGAGCTATTTGTGCGTGGTAAACATTGCGTAGACGGGAACTCAAGGGTCTTAAAAGTGACTGCCCCATGGCTGCAGAACAGAATGGTGGTGGATCCTGTCTGGTGGACACTGAGTGGGTCTGCCTGGGAAAGAACAGGGAGTCATATGGGGGTGAGGATGTGACAGGGATGACTCTGCGGAAGTCCTCTGGGTTCGAGGGGACCGTGCCCCACACAATGCCATAGGAGGTGGGGCCTGGAGAACGTGCTCAGTGCGTGCGGGCTACCAGCTTCTGCAGACTGCAGTCCTCTCCAGCACATGGGCCTTGTTACCTCTCCTTCCGGCCTGAGAAGTGTTGGCCACACAGGTTGGTGGCTTTTCAGAGTGGTTTCTCTCACTCTGACATGCCTCAGCTCTGCTCAAAAGCTCCTTGCTTCCTGAATACAGTGTGGACTTCACCATTCAGTAGGCTTTGATACAAGTTTATTAAAGTAATCAAAGGACCTCATTGATCTGACTCGACTCTATTTTTTTCAGCCTCTTTCTCCAGGACCTCCCCACTCCCTGGCTCAGGTGGAATCTCTTCTTTTGTAACTCAATTGTTGCATTTTTTTAGGAACCTCAGGTTATCAAACCGTTATTTAAAAATAATTGTTTCTTGGCGCCTGTGTGGCTCAGATGGTTCAGCGTCTGCCTTCGGCTCAGGTCATGATCCCAGGGTCCTGGGATGGAGTCCTGCATCGGGCTCCCTGCTCCTTGGGAGCCTGCTTCTCCCTCTGCCTCTCTCTCTCTGTCTCCCATGAATAAATAAATAAAATCTTTAAAATAAAAATAAAAATAAAAATAATTGTTTCAATGGAAAAAACAAACAAGGGCGAGGCTATTTCAGACTTAGAACACTAGGAGTTGTCTTTGCTCATCAGACCCTTACCTGGTCTCAACCTGCAGCCCCTGGACCACGGGAACAAATACATGTCCCAGATGACACCACCATATTATCCCACCCCTTGGTCACAGTGATTGGTCCAGGGATGGGCATGTGACCTAAGATAACCAATGTGAGGTCTTCCCTAAGACTTTTCCTGAATGCAACTACTGGGAAACTCTCCCAGTCCCCCCTTGCATTTTGCTTGCAAGACAAAGAGCTTAACCCAGTGCTGCTTGCAATGATGATGTAATTGTAAGGAGAAAGATGAATAGTGGTAGGAGAGATGGAAGCAAAAAGGCAAAGGAGAAAGGAGGAGGGGGGGAGGGGAAGGGGAGAAGAGAAGAGAATGAATAAATAGGGGTGCCTTTGAGTCCTGGATCCATGTGCCCTATAGGCCAGCTTCACCACTGTACCTTTCCTAGTTAGAATATTGTTTTGTAAATAATTTTTCCTCTTTGGCTTCAGCTGGTTTGAGCTGGGCCAGGGCTGGGACTGGAGCAAGGCAAGCTTGTTTGTACAAACCTGAGAGTGAGTGCCTCCTTAAATTTGCATCCTAGAGCGCTCACTGGCTCACCTTCGTCTTGGCCCTCCATTGAGTTTCACTAACTTGTAACTCAGTGAATTTTTGGCCAATAAAAATTCTATTTATATTTTGTAATCACAAGTTAAAAACATATTGGTTGATCAAATTGGCCAAATACATCTAAATATTAATGAGTGCATCCTGTAGAACATAGATGACTGGATCAAAGCTAGTGGGTATCTAGGCTAAGGAAGTGAACTGTAGCCCATTTCACAACTGCCAATGACTGGCTAGGCTATAGCACAAGCTATTACATCAAGAACATAGCTGTGTTGGTTATAATGTGGTCAGTTGTCATTGTACATTTCTGAGTTCTTGTTGCTCTGGCATGTCTTATGGCTGGCAGAATGGACACGAATTCGTCTCCCTTTCTTTGGCTTACAGCGCCTAGGACAGTGTTTGTTGTATAGAAGACATTCAATAAATATTTATTGGATTGGACTAAACAGCACTCTGATCTCTGGCCAATCCTCATGTCATAATGCATCGAATAGTGGCTATGCCATTCCTTCCTGGCTAGTCAGTGTTTTCCTTCCCTGACCTCAGTGATTAGCCCGGGGATGGATATGTAACCCAAGACAGTTCATGGGACTCAAATTCCAGGAACTTTGTTGAAACTGTCGAGAAAGGGAAGTCCCCTTCCATTGGGGCTGCAAAGCTGTGAGGATATGGGCCTAGGGCTCCCCGTGACCATTTTATGACCTGGGGACTGACTGCCTGAGAATGGAACAGAGGAGAGAGAGAGAGAAAATGAGTCCTGATAACATGACTTGAGTCCTGGATCCAACCAACCCTGAATGTTTTAGTTTCTGAACTAGGACATTCTATTTTTTTGCATAAGCATGTTAAAGTTGAGCTTCTGCACTTGTCCCTGAAAAAACCCTCATTAATGCAGCTGTCTCTTTATCTGTGTACCTGTTAGGATGCTCTTGGTGGTAGTGCTTATCAATGGCCAGTTCACTGGGATTACACCATAGGGTTTATTACTCCATTGACAAGAAGTTCAGGGATGGAGCACCATCAGACACAGTTTGATCAAGGTTCTGGCTCCACTTCTCTATGATTCGCTTGCATTTTCCCTTCTCCATGTATTGGTCTTGGTGGCAGCAAGAGGGCTTCAGCAGTTGCATCACGGCCAGATCCATTGGTCAGAGGTAGAAAAGAGACCATCTCTTTCAGTCCCGGCTTCTTAAGAGAAGGCTTTCCCGAAGGCCCTCACCAGACCTTCCCTCCAGCTTATTGGCTAGAACTGGGCCACGTGCTCATTCCTAAGCCAATCCCTGGCAAGGGGGCCGGGGCTGCTATGATTGGCTGAGGCTGAGGCCAAGGCCCTCCTCCTGCAACATATGGTCCCACAGAGGGTCCAACGTTTATCCCTTCCTCTCCAGTGTTTACAGTGTGTTTCCTCTTCAGGGTCCATCCCATCTGCTTCACGCATAGATAACTTCCTCCCATCTTGTACTCTTTCTTTCTTTTTTTTTTGTAAAGATTTTATTGATTTATTTGAGGGAGAGAGAGGGAGGGAGAGAGAGCACAAGCAAGGGGAGGGGCAGAGGGAGAAGCAGACTCCCCTCTGAGTACGGAGCCTGACCTGGGGCTCGAATCAGAGAACTCTGGGATCATGACCTCAGCTGAAGGCAGACCCCTCACTGACTGAGCCACCCAGGCGCCCCACCATCTTGTGCTCTTTCTAGCAGCCATCGTGTTTCTCTGCTTCCTTCCATTAGAGTTAGGTGGGCGCCCGGTTGGCAGAACTCAAAGGAAGTTTCTGAGGTGTGCAGAGGGGCTCAATATTCAGCCTCTTCCTCGGGATGGTCAAAGCCTCGGGATGGCAGGACCAGGGCCAAGGAGGTGAAGTGCCAGAGATACGGATGGCTGCCAATAGACTCCTGTGAGGTAGTGAGTTCTCCACCAAGGGAATTATTCAGGTAACAGCTGGATGACTCTTTCTGAGTCAGCGTAGAAGGGCTTCTACTGGGAGTGAATTTGGACTGGTTTGCTCTTTCATTTATTTATGCAACAAGTATTTATTGAGCACCTACTGTATACCAGCTCCTGGGCTAGATACTGCGAATGCAGCAGGTAACAAGAGAGTTACAGCTCCTGGGCTCATTCAGCTTAGAATTTAGCAGGGAGGTGGACCATAAATGAATCATTATACATGTAAATATACAGTTGCAGATGATAGGTGAGCTCCAGAGTCCCTTTTGAATGCCAGATTGATGATTCTGTATGTACGCTCCTTAGCTGAGGGCCTGGCACATGGTAGGTGTTCAGTAAATGTTACTCCTATTGCTCTTCCCCAACCATAGAAGCCCTCTGGCAGTGTCTTCCTCCTCTGAACCTCTGTGTCATCTGTGTCTCTGTGTTACCCATTTGCCATTTGGCCACATTTTGATTTTATTATTAAAGTTTTAATTTATCTTGTGGCTACAGTACATTTTTTTCCCCAGAAACTACAATATTAACCTACCAAATGATGCCGAAGAGATTCATCTAGTTAAAAAACTAGAATTGTTCAAATTTATCAACCTCCTTGCCTATGTTTTGCAAGCCAAGAACACAAACAATAATGAAAAGGGGAACAATTCCTTTTTTTTTTTTTTTAAAGATTTTATTTATTTGTTTGACAGAGAGAGGCACAGCGAGAGAGGCAACACAAGCAGGGGGAGTGGGGGAGGGAGAACCAGGCCTCCCGCTGAGCAGGGAGCCCGATCCCAGGACCCTGAGCCGAAGGCAGATGCTTAACGACTGAGCCACCCAGGTGCCCCAAAGGGAGAACAATTCCTAACATGTCCATAGCAGTTTTCCACACATCAGCTTATGTGGGCTGACAGCAGTCCTGTATGGAAGACAGGGGACATTACCCACCTTTCCAGCTAAGAAAACAAAGGCTCAGAACGGGGAAATGGTTTGTCCACTACCTGGGGAGGAGAATGTTTCTTTCTCTAATTTTTAAGTAGCAGAATCCCAGCTGGAGGATAATCTGGGGACCATCTACTTCTATTTACCCATTTTACAGATGAGAAGCAGACCCAGGACTTGCCAAAGACCACATTGCTAGTAAATGGCAGAGCCTAGGACTCCAGGCCTGCCTAATTCCTCCTTTCCCAATACCCAAGGTGCTGGTCCTTCCAACTGGCCAAGGGGTGCTGTTCATAACTAAGGGGGTTCCTGTATTTCCCAGGTGAGGCTGGTGGCAAAAGTAGCAACAGGCGAGGGTCACAGGACCTGCCGGCAAATAGCGAGCCTGAGGCGTAGTGGGACCCCTGGAGACAGCCCAGGCTGGGGCCACAGTGAGCCTGAGCGCTCCCTCCCCTTTCTGTCATCTTCCCTGCCCAGGCCCCAGTCCCTTTTAGCCTCCTGCGTTTGCTCACTGCTTCTTGTGCGCCTTGCGCCCCCTTGTGGCTAAAAGTATCCGCTGCACCTGTTCCTGGGAAAATCCCCGAGAAATCATGGAATGTAGAAATTGAAGGACCTTTGGAGATCGTTTTACAAATAATTTCCATTTTTCCCCACAGTGGTAAAACCAACCTGAGTCAGGATTAGAGCTCGGGAGTCCTGGTTTCCAGACCATTTCCCCAAATGGGCTGTCATTTACTCAATCTTTGAACAGGAGTAACTTGTGGGGTTCAAGGTAGAAAATGACCGATCAGTCACTGAGTTGTTTTTAGGGTCAACAACATGAAAGAAATAAGAATCGGTATAGGTTAGTGCTGAGGCATATAGATCCAGAGGTAGATGAAGTGTGGTAAACCCTACAACTTCACCTCACCGAGCCTCAGTTCCAGCCTCTGAAAATGCGGAGGAAAATAGTACCTAACCACTTTGTAGGGAAACGTGAGGATGGCATGAGATGGTGCACAGAAATCCCAGTGCCTGGCACACCACATATGCAGAACAGATGGTAGACCTAAACGTAAAACCGAAAACTATAAAACTCTGGGGGAGAAAACAGAAGAAAATATTTGTGATCTTAGGTTAGCTAAAGATTTCTTAGATGCGACCCGGAGAGTATGGTCCAGAGAAGAAAAAAATTGATAAATTGGACTTCATAAAAATCAACTACTTATGCTCTCCAAAGACAATTTAAGAGAAGAAGTTAAGACATGATATCGAAGAAAATATTTACAAATCACATATTTTTTTTTAAGATTTTTATTTATTTATTTGTCAGAGAGAGAGAGAGAGAGAGAGCACAAACAGGGGGAGCAGTAGAGCGAGAGGGAGAAGCAGGCTCCTCGCTGAGCAAGGAGCCCAATGTGGGACTCGATCCCAGGACCCCAGGATCACAACCCGAGCCGAAGGCAGACGCTTAATGACAGCCACCCAGGCGTCCCCTACAAATCACATATTTGATGAAGGACTTGTATCCAAAATATATAAAGGACTCTCAATAATTAGACAACAGTACAATCCAACAAAAAAATGCGAGAAAGATTAGAGCAGACACTTCACCCATGAACATAGATGAGTGGCAAATAAGCATATAAAAATCTTCAGCATCATTAGTCATTAGAGAAATACAAATTTTAGCCATGATGAAATGCCACTGTGCACCTATTAGAAGGTTTAAAATTAAAAGGCTGATTGTTCCAAATGTTGGTGAGGGTTTGGAAGATCTGGAACTCGCATACATCACTGGTGGGAATGTAAAATGGTACAACCATTTTGGGGAACTGTTTAGAAATTTCTTAAGACGTTGAACGTACATCTCTTGTACGACCCAGCATTCCGGTGCTGGAATTTACCCCAGAGCAATGAAAGCTTATGTCCATAAAAATACTTGAACATGAATGTTCAAAGCAGCTTTATTTGTAGTAGTTGAAAACTAGAAACAGCCCAAATGTCCATCAACGGGTCAATGGATAAACAGATTGTGGTGTGTTTATACAATGGAATGTGATTTGGGAATAAGAAAGGGATAAACTATCATTGATACATGCAACAAGGTGAGTGAATCTCAAAATGCTGATTCTGAGCGTAAGAAGCCAGGGAAGAGAGTACATGTTGTGTGATTCCATTTATAGAAGATTTCAGAACATGCAAACTAATTTATATGACAGAAAGCGGATCAGAGGCTTCCTGGGGATGAAGGGTGGTGGAGGGCAGAAGAGAGGGATCGCCAAGGGATACTAGGAAAATTTGGGGGGTGATGGATATGTTCACTATCTTAATTGTGCTAATGGTTTCATGGGTCTATACAAATGTCAAAACTTATCAAATTGTACACTTTAAATATGTGCTGCTTATTGTATGTCAATAAAGCTGTTAAAAAAAAGAAAATTATCGTGCTTGGTTGATGACATACTGTGTTGAGGAGTTTCAAAGTGAAGTAGTGACAGGTCAGTCCCCATCTAGGGGATGGTACTTCTCCGGTGGTTTGCAGTGCTGGTGAGGCCAAGGTCCACCACCCCGTCCTCACAGGCCATTTTGCCTTCCACAAGACTTCCCATCTGTGTGTTGGAACCTTCGGTCAGTCAATGGTAAGTAGGTGCTATGGGCCCAAATAAGACTGAGAGAGAAAGTGAACCCACTGGGTGTAGACTCCCCCCTCCGCCCCCACCTTGGCTGCACCCCCTTTTGGGAAATCCTCAAAGCCTACATCCTTCCATGAGCTTCTGACAGCAGCATCCTCAGGGATGGACTGTGAATCAGCTCACCGACCTGTAGACAACTTGGTCCCTCCCTCTTCATCGGACTTTTTGCCAGCTGCCTTGAATTGATTTTTCAGATGCTTGCCCCATCTTTTCTACAAGATTGTACCCTAACACATTTCCTTTTTGCCATGGCTGTTGGGAAGCTCACAGTCAAGGATGGTGTCTGACTGTAATGGTTAACTTATTCTAGGTGCCTAGTACCAGTTAATTTCTTGCTCCTTTCAGCTGGTTTTTGTTATTGATTGATCTCTCTCTCTCTTTTTTTTTTTTTTACAACAGATTTTATTTATTTATTTGAGACAGAGAGCATGACAGAGCAAGCTAGAGAGCACAAGGTGGGGGGCAGAGGGAGAGGGAGGAGCGGGCTCCCAGCTGAGCAGGGACCCCGATGAGGGGCTCGATCCTAGGACTCTGAGATTATGACCTGAGCCGAAGGCAGATGCTTAACCGACTGAGCCACCCAGGTGTCCCTATTGATTGATTTCTATATTTATTTGTAATATATCTGTTCTATGGTATGTTCCATCTTAGGAAGTCATCTCAGTTTCTTTTCACAAATAGATGGGGCTTCAACCGTTGTAAAAAGAAATGCGAGAGGTCGAGGGCATGTCCTGTACATCGTCTTTGAGTCCCACCATATCTGGGAGAGTACGTTGCATGGGAAAATGCTCATTAAAAGTATGTTGAATACATTATATAATTCCTAATACTTATTGTGTCAGAGGCTCTCCCGAGGGGAAGTTCTGTAGGGACACTGAGTGACAACGGATGTGCATCTTTTTTATTTTCTATCTCCCGTGGCACCTGTCTGGTAACGTCAGTGCAGGTGCTAAGGTGCCTGCTTTCGTATCTTTTTGGTGCCTGGAGCCGCTAAGTGTCTCGCTGGATGGACAGCCGCAGAGGGCACCTACCCAGTGACTCACGGGGAGTTGTTGCTCCTCCGAGAGGAAATCAGTGTCCTAAGTCTGGTACTCTGTGTTTCCAGTAGTGGCATTGTCCTTCGTAGCACATCTCTCCCAGGTTTGGCACCCCCAGAGTCTCTGCCTGGTGCCTTAGGAACTTACCTCATTTTCTTGAAATCGGAGGCTCATCTTTACCTTGTGACTCAGTGAGGACAGCCATTCAGAGCCGGGAATGGCTACCTAGGGACATCTGGCTGCAGCCGAAACTGCCCATCTCTCATCCTTCCTAACAAGGGCCACATGATTTACATTTCAAAATGTTCCAATAGGACCGCGCTCAGCATGGCTAATGAAGGATTTCAGCATTTGGCAAAGAAATGGCAGGGTTACTTAAAACTGAACTGTTTCGTTGAGGAGTGATGGTCTTTTAACGAGCTCCCAAGGAACCCATGGAAGGGTCTGCAGAATAAAGCAAGAGGGCTCCCAAGAGTCAGAAGCCATAAACAAGGACCCCTAGTAGTGGAGACACAACCCCTGTTTTCATTTTTATGGCCCCTTCTTTGTTCTTTCCCTTGCTGTGTGCTAAGGATAGAGGAATTTTGATGGTAAGAAAACAGATTAGATCATGTTCTGTTGGTTCTCAAACAGCTTTACTAGATTACATCCCCAAAGTGAGGAGTTTAAATTTTTGGTTTGGTTTTTAGGAGCCTACAGGATCTGCTTGCAACCTTCCTTTTTAATTACTTGCTCCCTGTTCTCTGTCATCACATGTCCTGGGCTTGGACTATGCCAGCCAGCTCTTGGCAGCTTTGCACTTGCGCTCATCCTGTACCCGCTGCATGAAAAGTCTTTCCTATTTCCATCTATCCACTCCACCCTCCGTTCTGTTTACAGAACTCAAATTCCTTCCCTAGTGAGGAAAATAAACCACACCTCCCTACGCCAGGGGTACTTTGCTTGCCCTAATTTCACTGGGTCTGGATAATAGAAAACCGTCCATTTCTGCTTCTCCCCAAGATCCTAGGCAGCCAGAGGGCAGAGCCTGGCGGTATATGGTTGTATCTTCTAGTGCCTAGCCAGAGCCCCGGATGCAGGAGACTCTCATAATCATGGGTTGTGGAGTGGCGTGTTCTTGTTCTTTCACTTTTTTTTTTAAAGATTTTATTTATTTATTTGAAAGAGAGAAGAGAGCATGAAAGAGGGAGAGAGATGGAGAGCCAGAGCAGGAGCAGGGGGGCAGGGGCAGAGGGAGAAGCAGGGAGCTCGATACAGGGCTCCATCCTAGGACCCTGGGATCATGACCTGAGCCGAAGGCAGACACTTAACCGACTGAGCCACCCAGGCATGCCTCTTCTTCTTCTTTTTATTTTTAAAATTATTTTAAAAGACTTTATTTGTCAGAGAGAGAGAGAGAGTACAAGCAGGGGGAGCGGCAGGCAGAGGGAGAACCCTGGGATCATGACCTGAGCTGAAGGCAGACATTTACCTGACTGAGCCACCAAGGCGTCCCTCTTCTTGTTCTTTTAAAATCAAGTTTTATTAATTCAAAGTATGCCATACATTCTCACTAAAAAGTATAAGAGTGAATAGTCACTCCGTTCTCTAGCCACCAGATTCCGTTCTATGTGAATAACCAATATTATCAGCTTCTTATGAATCCTTCTAGACATATATAAACATATTTTTCTTCCTCCTTTTTAAAATAAATGGGATCATACTTAAACAGTTTTGCACTTTGCCTTTTCACTTTACTATGCTCATATACACATATTTTTAAAACTTATTTAACCAATTAACTATTGATAATGTTTCAGTGGTTTTCATTCTTTTGTTATTAAAAACAATGCTGCAATGAATAATCTTGTATATTCGCCATGTTCAGATGTAATTTACGTAGGAAGAATTTCTGGAGGTGGAATTGCTAGGCCAATAGGTATGGGTACTTTTAATCTTGATCATCACTGCCTAATTGTTCTCTGTAAAGAATGTCCAGTTTCACACCCATCAGCAATATATGGGAGTCTCTGTCCCTGCACCGTTGCCAACACGATGTGTTATTAACTTTTGGACAAGTTCCATTTTAAAAAAATAAAATTAGATTTAATTTTCAGTGTGTGTGTGTGGGGGGGGGTGTAACAAATTCATGATCACCTCTTGGGTTGAAAATCATCAAAAGTATCTGGGGGTGTTAACAATCTGGAGATTCTGACCCCAGGTTCACGGAAAAGTAATTGTTTGACTCCAAGGATAATTAAGGAATATGATAGAAAAATGTCATGGATAACCAATTTCTTTAATAAAGAGATTTTACTTTTGTGAAGCAATTTACAGATTTTAGATGCATTTTACATGCATTGATTTCGACCAGTGGGTGCATTCTTACACTTTCAAGAATTTAAAGCGTAACTGGGAGGAGCCAACTTGATGAACACTTTGATGTTTTGGGTAAGATTTTGTATCTTCTGATTATTTTAGTAAGGGGATGACTAAAGAGGTCAGAAGATAGTCTGAAATCTGCTCCACGGTGGTGTTACGAGGATTAAATAGGATGTCTGCAAAACTTTTGTCACAATACCCGATACATAACAGGCACTCAATAAAGTAGCGGTAGTTATTAACAAACAATAGGCTAACAACCAATAGGCTGTTATATGCGTTGATGACAGATTAAGGGGCTATTTAGGTGATAAAATCTGCCCTCTCGGCAGTGAGGGTTCTGGAGCCTGATAAATTCCTCTCTAGCACTCATGAGCAGTGTGACTTTGAGCACATCCCCTAACCTCCCCGGCCTCAGTTTTCACATCTGGAAAGTGGAAGAATAAAATCCAAGGCTCAAGGTTTGCCCTGATCTTAAACGTGCAATACTCCCAACTGCTTGCTACACACTAGTTCTCTTCTTTCCTCCCAACCTACTGACTGGAGCCATCAAGAACCCATCGAAAAACCCGATAACCCCAGGAAACCAGAGGGATCGAGACCAGGGCGACACGAGCTTGTTCATCGCCGCCGGTGAGGGCCGCGCGTCCGAAGGCAAAGGGTCACGAGCGACGCGCGATCTCTGACTTCCCCGCAACCACCTCGCCCCTCCCCTCCCCTCCCCTCCCCTCCC
>NW_027397080.1:22105171-22196703 GCF_003265705.2 Callorhinus ursinus
CGGCGCGGCGCGGCGCGGCGCGTTAACGCAGGGCGATCAGAAGCAGGTGTCCGGAAGGGCGGCGTAGGGGCGCGGTCCCGGGCGGAGGGCGGAGGGCCGCGGAGCGCGGGGGACGCGCGGCCTGATCTCGGCGTCGCCGCCGGCAGCCAGGGCTCTGCGCAGCCATGGACAGCGGAGGGCGGCCCTCGCTGGGCCAGTTCATCCTCCTGGGCACCAGCTCTGTCGTCACCGCCGTCCTGTATTCCGTGTACCGGCAGAAGGCCCAGGTCGCCCAAGAACTCAAGGTCAGTGCTGGAGCCAGCCTGGCCTCCGCCGGCTCACCCCTGCCCCCGGTGATGGTGAGCCCGCGGTTCGCCTCGGGCTGCTCCAGCGTCGGAAACGGCCCCAAAGAGGAAACCGGCCCTTGAGGGGTGTCGCCGCCGAGTCACGGGAGGAACTAGGATCAGAATTCGGGTCTCGTGATAACCGCTGCACTTCCCCTTTTCTCAGCCGCTCTCATTGTTCAGAATCTCGACCTGATTTCTTTATTCGACAAATACTAAGGGCCGCCTGCTCTGCTCCAGGCACTGGGGCTGTCGCCTGGGTAGAAGAGACAAAAGTCCCTGCCCTCATGGAGATTCCGTTCTGGTACAGCCATAAACAAGTACCTCAGATGGTGTGACAGATGGGGAGAAAAATACTACAGAATCGTGCGGGGAAGAGAGGAAATGCAGTGGTGTGCTATTTTAAATAAGGTGACATTTAACAGAGTCCAGGAGGAGGTGAGGGAGACCACGCAGGTGTCTAGGGGAAGAACAGTTCAGATGGAGGGAACAGCCAGTGCAGGAATCCTAGACTTTGCCCGTTTATGTAACCACTCACTTCTTGCTTCTACAGACTCTTCCTTTTTAATATTTTAGTTTATTTTAAAAATAACGCTTGGGGCGCCTGGGTGGCTCAGTCGTTAAGCGTCTGCCTTGGGCTCAGGTCATGATCCCAGGGTCCTGGGATCGGGCCCCGCATCGGGCTCCCTGCTCTGCGGGAGGCCTGCTTCTCCCTCCCCCGCTCCCCCTGCTTGTGTTCCCTCTCTCGCTGTGTCTCTCTCTGTCAAATAAATAAATAAAATCTTTAAAAAAAATTATTGTGAAGAAAAAAATAACAAGATGAGAGAATGTGCTAAGCTGTAAAGGGCAGCCTAAGAAAGAAAGCGTTCTTTTTTTTTTTTTTGAGATTTTATTTATTCGACAGAGACACAGCGAGAGAGGGAACACAAGCAGGGGGAGTGGGAGAGGGAGAAGCAGGCTTCCCGCTGAGCAGGGAGCCCGATGTGGGGCTTGATCCCAGGACCCTGGGATCATGGCCTGAGCCGAAGGCAGACGCTTAACGACTGAGCCACCCAGGCACCCCCTTCTCTCATGATTTTTTAAAAAAAGTATTTTCTTTTCTCTGGCTTGCTTTATTATTGGAACACAGCATATAATACATATAACCTACAAAGTATGTGTCGATTGACTCCTTATGTTATCAGTAAGGCTTCTGGTCAACAGTAGGCTATGAGTAGTGAAGTTTTGGGGGAGTCAGAGTTATATGCAGATTTTTGACTGCGTGGCCATCTGAGCAGATGCTAAGAGGGCACTTGGGGGCTTTGGAGTCACTTGGAGGGGGGGCCCGAGTTTGGAGGAGTTTGGGGGAGCCCGAGTTGGGGGGTCGGGGGGCGGGGGGGGGGCGCGCCCCTCACCTCTGCATTGTTCAAGAGCCAGTTGTAGTCTAAGTGATTATTCATTCACTTACTCATCAAATACGTATTGAGTGCCTGCTATGGGTCAGGTACTGTTCTTGGCACCAGGGAGACAGCAGTGAACAAGACAAGCCAGGTCCGAGCTGTCCTCGAGTTTAATAGTCCAGGGGAGGGGCACAGAACGAAGGAGTCAACAGACTCTGTTAGTTGCTGGGCTGTTGTTGGTACTGTCCTCACAGTGTAGGTGGTTCATAAGTTTGGGTTGACCTGGCTCCTGTCATTTACTGTGCAGCACTAGCTTCAACTTCGAGTGACCTCAGTGACCTAGAGTACCCATCCCTCTTCACCCCTCGAGGGCTTACGTACCTGGCATCCTTCAGATTTGTTGATGGCAATTCCCTGCAAGTGGGAAGTGTCCTTGATTCATCCCTGAATCCCCAGTGCGCAGCCCAGTGCCTGGCACATGGATGCTCAGGAACTGGTCATTGGTTTTATTAATCTTCTCTTTATTTTTGATGCAGCAGTGCCAGGCTGGCTTGGTCCCCATGCAGGGGGGGAAACTGAATCGGAGGGGGTGGCAGAAGGAGGGGGGTGGCAGCAGCAGTCACCATGGTCTCCTGCTCGTCAGAGGGTGGAAGGACGAACTGGAAAGTAGGAGAATAGTGCCAGCGAACAGAGCCTTGCCCCCCACGGCGAAGGCAGCCCTGTACTGTCCCGTGTAATGCAGAGCGTGGATTGCCCCAGGCATGCTGAGAGCAACGCCTACCCTTGCCCGAGCCCCTGCCATGTCCTAGGCACCGGCTTAGGTACTTTCCACAGAAGCCCTCTAATGCGTGGTTCTGTGTCATCAAGAAGAGATTAAATTATGTTCAGTCTGTGGCATGAAAACGGATAAGGACCTTTCATATTTTCACTAAAAAAAGTTAAAATGAAGAGGAGGGTATGTTTCTGTTAACTGGGGAAAGAATGTCGCTGGCACCCCCATCCGTAGGGTGGCAGATGCCTGGTTATGTGGTGAAACTTCTGGGGCACAGCTTGGGAATGTGATTCTCCATAACCTCCTTCCTGCCTGATTTCCTCATTCTCTTTTCATTACATAAAAAAAGTAAATAGTCCTTTTCTCGTTGGGCCTGTAAGTGTGGTAGAACATGCAGTATTCAGCAGCCAGTTGAATGTGTTGTTTCCATTTAGGGAGCTAAAAGAATCCACTTGGGTGAAGACTTAAAGAACATTCTCTCAGAAGCCCCAGGAAAATGTGTGCCTTATGCTGTTATTGAAGGTATGTTTATTTATTGGCAAAATTAAAAATTTCCTCTTCTCGAAGTTTAATAAAAATCTTCTTGGCTGATTTTAAGGGCCTTTTGTATGGGGCAGTGTTCCAGAACTTGGACCTCGGGGTCAGAAAGACCTGGGTTATTGCTGTGTGATCTTGGCGCAATTACCCAACCTTTCTGAACCTCCCTTACCCCATCTGAACAAGAATTCCAACCTTTCAAGGTGGTTGGAAAGCTGAAATGATGGATCCATGTAAAGTGCTTAACAGAGTGCTGACGAAACAACTTTTTTTTTTCCCCCAAAGATTTTATTCATCCACTTGACAGAGAGAGACACAGTGAGAGAGGGAACACAAGCAGGGGGAGTGGGAGAGGGAGAAGCAGGCTTCCCGCGGAGCAGGGAGCCCGATGCGGGGCTCGATCCCGAGACCCCAGGATCATGACCTGAGCCGAAGGCAGACGCTTAACGGCTGAGCCACCCAGGCGCCCCTGACAAAACAACTTACCATGGTGTCATTTGCATCATTTTGATGAATTCAACTCAACCTAAAAACAGTATTTAAATCACCTTGAAAGGAAAGGGCAGAAGAGTTCTTCAGAACTAAAATAATTTGTTTCCGTTTAGGGGCTGTTCGATCTGTTAAAGAAACGCTTAACAGCCAGTTTGTGGAGAATTGCAAGGGCGTGATTCAGCGGCTGACACTGCAGGAGCACAGGATGGTGTGGAATCGGACAACCCACCTTTGGTACCTGTCCTTTCTCCTCTAGCCAAGCCTCCCGGTTGGTAGCTCGCACCCTGGCACCCTGGGTACTGTGTCCGTGTCCTCTGGTTCACCTGAGACAAGGCCCAGACCAGTTTCTTCATGCTGACGGTACTCTTGTGGGAGAACGGTTTTTCCAGCCAATCCTAGTGGGTTTTTGTTTTGTATTTTGTATTTTTTATTGTAAGAATGCTTCACATGAGATCACCCCCCCCTTTTTTTAAAGATTTTATTTATTTATTTGAGAGGGACTGAGCATGAGCGGGGGTGGAGGGGAGAGGGTGGTGAGGAAGGGCAGAGGGAGAGGGAGAAGCAGTCTTCCCGCTGAGCAGGGAGCCCGACGCTGGACTCGATCCCAGGACCGCAGGATCATGACCTGGGCCGAAGGCAGACGCTTAACCGACTGAGCCACCCAGGCGCCCCATGAGATCTGCCCTTTTAACAGTACTAGAGCATATGGTACTGTTAGCTACAGGCACTAAGTCGTACAGCACATCTCTAGAATGTATTCATCTTGTATAACTGACACTTGATACCCACTGAACAGCAGCTCCCGTTTTCTTCTCTCCCAGGCCATGGCAACCACCATTCTGCTCTCTGTCTCCATGAGCATGACTTCTATTTTGTTTTATTTTTTTTTGAGAGAGAAAGAGAGAACACGTGTGCATGCGCATGTGAGCAGGGGGAGGGGCAGAGGAGAAGGGGGAGAAAGAATCTTAAGCAGGCTCCACGCTCAGCACGGAGCACGACTTGGGGCTCGATCTCACGACCCTGAGATCATGACCTGAGCCAAAATCCAGAGTCCAACGCTCAACTGACTGAGCCACCCAGGCGCCCCTGATTGTGACTGTTTTAGGTCCCTCATGTAAGTATTTGTTTTTCTGTGCAGTGGCTTGGTTCTCTTAGCATAATGTACCCCAGGCTCATCCCTGTTGTCACTGTCACATATGGCAGAGTTTCCCTCCTTTTTGTGGCTGAATATTGTCTTGTGTGTATCGCATTTTCTTTCTCCACTCCTCTGCTGATGGGCATCTAGGTTGTTTCCATGTCTTGGTTCTTGTGAACAGGGCTGCGGTGAACACAGGAGTGCAGATATCTCTTTGAGACCCTGATCTCACTTTGGGACGTACACCCCGAGAAGTGGGATTGCCAGGTCATACGGTAGTTCCGTTTTTCATTTCTTAAGGAACTGGATATTTATTTGAGAGTGGCAAAGAGAGGTAAACGGTGGAGCTGATCTAGGACAGTGCTTATTGCCCACTGATACGGCCCGAGAACCTCAAAAACGGAGCCTCCCTATCATGAAGCACTAGGATAACAGTGATTTGTGCATATTCTTCCAGCTAGTTCGGACTTTATCCTGGCCTGGCATTTAGGCCATCCTCTCTCTGCCTGGGCGTGAGGTGTTTGCTGTCCTGTATTTTATTTTGGGTTCTCTTGTTTTAGGAACGACTACTCAAAGATCATTCACCAGAGGACCAACACAGTGCCCTTCGACCTGGTCCCCCACGAGGACGGCGTGGCCGTGGCCGTGCGAGTGCTGAAGCCGCTGGATGCCCAGGATCTGGGCCTGGAGACCGTGTACGAGAAGTTCCACCCCTCCATCCAGTCCTTCACCGATGTCATCGGCCACTACATCAGCGGCGAGCGGCCCAAAGGCATCCAGGAGACGGAGGAGATGCTGAAGGTGGGTGCCACGCTCACGGGCGTCGGCGAGCTGGTTCTGGACAGCAGCTCCGTGCGCCTGCAGCCCCCCAAGCAGGGCATGCAGTACTACCTCAGCAGCCAGGACTTCGACAGCCTGCTGCAGAGGCAGGAGTCCAGCGTCCGACTCTGGAAGGTCCTGACGCTGGTCTTCGGCTTCACCACCTGCGCCGTTCTCTTCTTCATCCTCCGCAAGCACTACCTGCAGCGCCAGGAAAGGCAGCGCCTCATGCAGATGGAGAAGGAGTTCCAGGAGCGTGAGGCCCAGCTGCTGAGCCGCGCCAAGCCCGAGGACAGGGAGAGTCTGAAGAGCGCCTGTGTCGTGTGTCTGAGCAGCTTCAAGTCCTGCGTCTTCCTGGAGTGTGGGCACGTGTGTTCCTGCGCCGAGTGCTACCGCGCCTTGCCCGAGCCCAAGCGGTGCCCCGTCTGCAGACAGGAGATCGTCCGGGTGGTTCCCTTGTACAATAGCTAACCGGTGCAGGGTGGCTCCGGGGGGGGCGGTGGGGGGGGCCCCCACCCCCTTTCTCAGGAGTTTTTGTCTTGAGGCCTAGCTGTCATCCCAGCTGCGACTGAGGGAGCAGACTGGGGGAGCCATCCCAGCCTCACAGCCCCAACACTAGGATGTTGCCTTGCCACGGAGAGAGGGGACCCTTTTGCCACCGGCTGAGACTCACGGCCCCCCCCTGGAGTGGGGGTGGTGGCCTTGCCTGCCTTCCTGGAACCGGCGGAGCGTGTGCGTGTGTGTGTGTGTGTGTGTGTGTGTCTGCGTGTCTGCACCTCATTGCTCGAGGTCACTCCCGGCGGAGTGCACGTGTGTGTGTGTGTGTGTGCGCGCGTGTGTGTGTGTGCGTGTCTACACCTCATCGCTCGAGGTCACTCCTGGCGGAGTGCACGTGTGTGTGTGTGTGTGTGTGTTTGTTTGTTTGTTTGTGCGCGCGCCTGTGTGTCTGCACCTCATCGCTTGAGGTCACTCCTGGCGGAGTGTGCGTGTATGTGTGTGTGTGTGTGTGTGTGTGTGCACCTCATCGCTTGAGGTCACTCCCAGCGTGTGTGTGTGTGTGTGTGTGTGTGTGTGTGAGATGGCACCTCATCGCTTGAGGTCACTCCCAGCGTGTGTGTGTGTGTGTGTGTGTGTGTGTGTGTGTGTGTGTGAGATGGCACCTCATCGCTTGAGGTCACTCCCAAGCCAGTGATCTCCAGCTCTTCTGGTCCTTTCTGGGGAATTGCTGGTGCCTGTGGTCTTGCACCTTGAGTGACTCAGCCAGCAGGGAGGCGAAGTCAGGCTCTGGGTGTGGTGTATTGCCCCACAGAGCTGTCTGAAGAGTCGCCTCTGACGAGACTGTCACAGTCTTTCTTCCTTTTGCTTACACCCCAGGAAAAAGGCCAGACTGGACATGAGAACTGTGTCCCTTTCCCCTCACCTCCTTACCTCTTAATGTGTACACGTGTGTCAGGACAAAAGGGAGCGACGCCCGCCATCTGCTTTCTGCCTAAAAGCTGGGAACCCTGGTCAGCAGGCTGAGGGGCTGCCATGTGAGACCGTCAGGCTGTCCTGTCGTCCCCAGTGGTGAAGGTGGCAGCTTGGCTGCAGCCCTCCTGGTGTCTCCGGGACCGGAGTGCACCGCCAGCCCTGGCTGGGAGTGCGCGAGGCCCGAGGCCCGAGGCCCGAGGGCTGGCTCTGGCATTCTCTGCCTGGGGTCAGCCCGAAAGGCCTCACCGCCTGAACAAAGCAATAAGGCTGCTGCTGCCCCGGCCTCGTGGCCCTGTCAGCCTCCCTCCTGGGCTGTCACCGAGGCAAAGTCGCCAGCCAGCACCCTGAGCAGAGCCTCTTCCAGGGTCCCGCCTCCTCCCATTGAGAAGTTAGCATCCCGTGGGTGGAGTCACATTGCCCCTTCCTGGGTTGCTGTTCACTCCCTCACGTGCCCCCTCCTTGAATTTGTGGAAAGAAGTGGGGGCACCCCTCTCACCTCCTCTGACTAGTCAGAGGTCTCGTACACAGCTCTTCTCTCCCTTCCATGACTTTGAATATTCATCCACTATCCCCTTTGTGTGGGGGAGGTGGGGGCTCTCAGGGGGCTGACACCCGTTCTATGCAGGGTCCTGTGTGGACAGCACAAATTAAACACGTTACAACCAAGTGTTAGCCTGTTGCTTTGTCAACGAAAGTTTGGTGGTTTGGCTGAGGCTTGCGTGAGATGGGACTGACTCTCACCGTGGTGGAATGATCTAGAGACCTTGAAGCCTCTCTGTGTGCCCACCTCCTGGGCAAAGAGATGCTGTGGGGCTCCCACAGGGGGTGTTCGGCAGTTTGGTGAGGCGGAGGCCTGGGGGCGGGTGTCCTGGAGAGCAGCCCCTAGGTGGCCCTGGCCTCACTGAGAAGTCCTGAGCAGACAGGCAGTGACACGATGGGGCCGGGGTGGGATGCTGGGGAACAGCAGGGAGGAGATGAACATTTAGAGTATTGTACTATACGCTTCCCCGAGCTTTCATTTCAAGGTGAGCTGATCCTCACAAAACCTGCAGGCTCTCCTGGTCTCTACATCTCAGAGAAGGAAATAACCCACGAGGGGAAGTTCGCTGGCCTGGCGGCCTCTGGCTACTAAGTGGTGGGTCTGAATTAAAACTCCAGGCTGTTCCAAAGCTCCTGACCCTCCTGCTCACGGGCAGTGGCTAATTTCCTCAGTGTGTACAGGACTACCCCACAGGATCCTCGCTCCCGAGTTCATGGAGGGGGCCCGCTGTGGAACAGGCGGACGTGAGAAGCCACGTGCCAGTACTGAGTCCGGTCTGGTGAGGCGGAAAGGGCTTGGGGGCTGGGCAGGGGGAGGGGGCGCCCGATCACCTTGAAAGCTCCTGCCCCTTTTTCCTTGTCCGTCAGCCCTGACTTTGTCAGAAGGTCCGGCTTTCATTTATTTTTATTTTTATTTTTTTTTAAGATTTTTATTTCTTAGCATGAATGGGTGGGGGGAGGCAGAGGGAGAGGGACAAGCAGACTCCATGCCAAGCAACGAGCCCGATGCGGGGCTCCATCCCGGGACCCCGAGAAGATCACGACCTGAGCCGAAGTCAGACGCTTAACTGACCGAGCCACCCAGGCGCTCCGGTCCAGCTTCCAGCAGAGCATGAATGAAACGCCTATGGCCGGTGTATGTGACCATCTACCGAGAGAGTTCAGCCCTCGGCACAGATTTCGTGAGTAAGTCCGAAAAGGGAAGGCTACCCGCTCTACCCCAGCCCCACTCCGATCTGGGCGGACCAAATCTGCCTCAGCTGTTCTCCAAGCTGAGCCTGGGAGACACACCGCAGCACACAGTCCCCGCCTTAGGAAGTGACAGCTCATCGGGAACAGGAACACTCATGTACCCAGGTTCTGGATTTGAGGTCCCTGCTCAGTCCTAGCCCAGGTGGGGCTGACACTGTCTCAGCTTCCTGCCCCTGTGGCAGTTCCCACCTTCCATTTTGGGAGCCCCATCTCCAGGAGGGCTGAACGGGACCTACCTGGGCAGACAGGGCCCAGGCCAGGGAGTGGGGAGTGACAGGGAGGGGAGGACCATAGGACGTTAGTGCTGAACCGACCTTGGGATAGTTGTGAGTTTTCAGTTTTTTGCTAACTCAACCCCTATGCTCAGTCACTTTAATCCTAGACAGACACCTTCAGGAGGAGTCCTCTTGAATGTCTGCTCCTGGTGTCTTGAATGTCTGCTAGGCACTTTATGTGCATTAATGCAGGGGGCACAGGGGGTCCTACAGAGTGGACATTGTTATCCCCAGCTTACAAGTGAGGCTCAGAAGGGCTCTGTGTTCGCCTCCAGCCACACATCATTGTGAGCCAGCCCGTGTTAGGTCCCTTACAGGCAGCGTTCCTAAGACTTAGGGCAAACGAGCGGGGGAGACCGTATTACCCTAATTTGCAGGTTATGTGATGTGCTCAAGGCTACCAAGGCCTGACTAGAAAGCCTCCATCTTCTGTCTTTTATCACTTTAAGCCTGAAAGGGGAAGGGAAGTTGTCCAACAGACCACTGAGTGTTGCAGACCCAGTGTTTTCCTGGCCAGTCAGCACCTCAACAATCACCAGTCACACCCTGGTTTTACGTATCACAGGGAGAGGCTTTGAGGTTTCCCTAGCTTACCTTGATGGAACAGAAGCCGGGAGGCAGGTCTTTGGAATCCTAACTCATTCAGAATTATGATAGAAAATTTAAGAAGCAACAATATGTGGAACATTTAAAAAGCAAACAACAACACGACAAACTTGGCCAATCTGGCACCCTTTACGACCCTGGTCCCAGACCATGAAAATCCCAACTGGACGGTGGGTCTGAGGCTGATGATCCCGCAGGGCCTCTGGAATGCTCAGAGGAAGAGCCGGTCATGTTCACTGATGGGCATTTATTCATCTAACAAACATTTGCTAAATGTATATTTAGCAATCTCTGTGCCTGGAGTTGCAAAATGAATAAGACGCAATCTCTGCCCTCGCAGGGCTCAGAGTTGTCTTAGTATACCCTCATTATTCTAAAGGCAGTAAACCGTATCGGCCAGGTGTGATGACCCTCAGTTGTTGGGCATATTTGCTGTTCACAGAAGAGTGTAGCTGGGATGAGCCTTTGAAATTGACCTGGTTAGAGCAGATTCCCATTCAAAATAAACCGACCAAGGGCAGTCCAGCGTTGCAGAAGGGGAGCCAAGCAGAGAAGATGTACCCCACAGAGCCTACAATGACCTAATCCTGACCGTGTCCCTCCTCTGCTTGAAGCACTTCCCCAGGCCCCCTGTCATCTCCAGGCCTAGGCCCTGACTCTTCCCTGGCATCTGAGGGTCTGTGTAACCCAGCCCAGCTGCCCAAGCCTTTCTGCATCCCTCCGTCCCATGCCTGTGGCTCCTGTCGCACAGTCAGTGAGGTTCCTGAGACATGCCATGCTGAGTCCTGCCCCTGGCATCCTGGCTCTTCACCTTGCTAACGTCTACTTACCTTTCCAACTCAGCTTTAGGTGGTGTCCCCTCCATTCCTAGGTGCCTTGGAGGGGTTAGGTGCCCCTCCCCTGAGAATCCATAATACAGTCTTCTCAGTCCTGCCCTTAACCGAATTGCCCCTGTCTTGGGCAGGACCTGCCTGCATCTTATTTTTTCTCGGGTCATCACTATACACTAGTTAGAGCTAACGTTAGGGCTTGTTCTTTGCTGGGTACTCACTAAGTGCTCTCCATGATCCATGTCATTTAATCTGCACCCTGAGTTACGTGTTTGTATTATTCTTTCTTTAAAGAGAAGGAAACCGGGGCACCCGGGCGGGCTCAGTAGGTTAAGTGTCTGCCTTCGGCTCAGGTCCCGATCCCAGGATCCTGGGTTGGAGCCTCACGTTGGGCTCCCTGCTCAGCGGGGAGCCTGCTTCTTTCTCTCCCCCTCCACCCCGCTTGTGCTTTCTCTCTCTCAAATGGATAAAATATAAATAAATAAAAATAAATAAATAAATAAATAAATAAATGAGTGAATGAATGAATGAATGCAAGCAAGCAAACCAAGGCCCAGAGTGGTCAGGTGTCTTGCCAAGCTCACAAGAGAGTCAAGATTTAAGCCCACGCAGTCTGACTCCAAGCCCAAGAGCTTAAGCAGTGAATGTCCGTGGAATGGGCAAGTTGACTAGCGAGTGAACTAGACGTGGGGTAAGCAGTCCTGAGAGGCTGCTTGTGGGAGTCGGTTACTGGACCAGAGAGGAGGGCCATGACCTGGTTGTAAGGAGTGAGGGAAGGGCCTCTCTTAGGGCCTCAAGCCAATGTAGATAAACTGTATGAGAGGAACTGACCAGCGAGCTGACCCTAATGTTGAGGACTCCGCACAGGAAAGTTGGGACGATGTCATTGTGTGGTGGGAAATAGTCTGGACTGGCAGCCCAAAGGCTGGCCTGCTCTCAGGACCTGGCTCTGTTGCTGTGTGATCTAAATGGAGTGATTTGACCTCTCTGGGCCTCAGCTCTGTCTGTAAATGGAGCAAGTTGGATTCGAAGCCCTCCAAACCTCCATCCAGCTGTGACATTTTGCATGTCTAAGCGTGGATGAGGGAGCCAGGAGGGCAGTGTGGAGGTCCTCTTTGGGGCTGCAAGTCTGATAGATGAGAGCCGGGCCCTCTTCAGGCTAGCTGCCCGCCACAGCTTCGGGACCACATTCCCCTAAAGCCAGGGAGATCAGTACATTTTCTAATTAGATAGTGTTAACTTATCAATTTTGAATGAGATAAGTTTCGATGTAAGATGTCCTGAATTGCTCCCTGGAGTGCTCATTAGTCACTTCCCCTGCAGCTGCCTTATTGTTTTCCAGATGCCAGCCAAGGGACCTGGCATTTCCCTTCCCCAAGAGTGGGGCGCACGAGGCCCAGCAGTGACACCGGCCTTGGTTAGAGGGGCTGACCGCGCGTGGGCGGGGCCCCCCGCCCCCGTCCTGCCCTTTACCCTCTGGCCTTGACAGAGCGATTCCCTTTCGTGAGGTTCCTCAAATTCAGCTCCCTCCGGGATTGGGCCACGACTCCGGAGGGCCACAGCTGAACTCAACAAGCATTAATTAGGCACCGAGTGTGCCAGGCACCTTGGATCTGTAACCTGAATGTTTTCTAGGCTCGGGGGGGGGGGGAGGGAGGGCCAAATCAGGTCGTATTAATATTAATGTCCAAATTGCCCCAGCTGCAGGCCTCCCAGCCCCTCATCATCTTTCCTAGCACCTTGAAGGTGCTTCGTAGGGTGGAGCTTCATACACGCTTGCAATAAGTTGGTCCATAGTCTATTTCTTCCTACGCTTCCCCCCGCCCCCCCACCCCCGCAGGACTCTGCCTGGGATGCCTCCTACTGCTGCAGGCTCTGCCATGACCTCCAGGTGGCGCTGTGCCCCCATGGTTGAGGCCGGCTGGAGGCCTCAGGAGCAACCAAGACTGTTCTTCCAAAGGTCTATGCAAATATTCTCTCCTCTGAAGGGCGGGAACAGACCTGGGAGGATCTCGAACTGCCGATCCCAGGTCCCGCGGGGCACAGCCTGGAAAGGGGAGAAGCAGGGATTTTTCTCTCTGGTTCCTTCCTTTCTCTGCCCAACTCACCGGGAAGCTAGGTGCAGATGTGAAAGTTTTGAGAAGCCCAGAAAATTCTGGGGGGGAAAAAATCTCCCATTTCTCCCCCAATAATTTCCCAGGCATTCACGTCTTTAAATATACTAACCATGATTTCTTTCAACAAAAACGAGATATGCATAATGCATCACATGTTCTTAAAATACTCAAATGACTTCATACTGGTAAAGGATGCTTAAAAAAAATTGTATGGCATAGATTCTGATTCTCCGCACAAGAAGCGTTTTCTCAGCAGGAGAAAGAAAGAAGCTTCTCTCAGCCAGGCCTGCTGTCCTTGCTCTTGTCTCTCCTGTCCCCCTCGTCAAAGTGCCCAGCCCCTCTGTCCCCTGCCCTGTTCCCTCTTGTCAACTACTTTCCTCGGCAGTCCTGCCTCTTAATCTGCCCTGTTTGCCTCTTGCCTCCCAGTGTGTGTAAGAGTTTCTTCCTCCGCGTGTGGATCTGTCCTCCCAGCACCCCCCCGCCGCCCCCAGGCTTTCTTAGGTCCTCTGCTTCTGTCCCCTGCTGCTTCCGTGGGGCTGGCTCACCTCCCATCTTTCTCACCTGTGCTTGGCCCCTGCGCTTGCGGATCGGATTTCCTCCTTCCCCAGCCCCTGCCCAGGCCAGGCAGGATGGGGAGGGCTCTGTGACCAAGCAGTGGCTGCTCCTCACTCTTCTCCCCTTCCTGTCACATAGGGAGGTCCTTTCCTAGGGAGCAAGGGCCCTTCTGTCTACCCCCGGAGGGCTTTAGGTGGCGGGACTCACGGTGTGGGGCTGTCCCCAGCAGTGACCCCACAGCACCTCATCTGATCCGTAAATCTCCCTTTGAGGCTGATCTGGTTCCCCCCCTTTCAGAGCTAAGAGGAATTCTGGCTCAGAGAGGGAAGTGACGGCATCCACATCCGTGGATATGGTGTAGGAAGGGGTGTAGGAAGGGGTGTAGCTGGGATTGGCACGGGTCTTCTGATTTACCCTCTTTTACTTGCTCTTCAGCAGGTCCGGTAAACAGATCTGTGCTGGGAGACTTGGGGTCTTGGTCCCAGCATTGTCTCTGGCGGGGCAGCTCATCTTCCCTGTTTGGAACCGGCTTTCCCCCTCTGGGGAGTGGGAAAGTACCTCTTCTCTGCCTTGCCACCCTTACTCGTCCTCAGGGACCTGAAATGACATCGCATCCAGGGGATGGGCAAGTGCTTGACTAACAGCCAGTGGAGGTGGAAGGGTCCAGAGCTGCGCACAGCTGCTCAGCGGGCTCAGAAGTCAGTGGCCACATTCCTCTGCTCAGGCTTGAGCCACCATAGGTCTGACCCCAGGTTTGGGGGAGAGGCAGGAGTGAGGGCCTCTGGGCTTCAGATGTAAAAAGCCCTTCTGTTGTCACAGGAGACTGGTGGGGAATGGCATTTGTAGGATCTAGTCCTACCCTCTTTTCTAAGGGGCCACGGGGGTTCAGAGGTCCCCTGGGAATCGGGTACACAATTTCCTGCTTCTGGGAAAGAGAATCCATCTCTTTTATGAGATTTCCAAAGAGTCCCTGGCCTGCAAGAGGTCTGGACTCTTTAATCTACAACCCCTCCATATCTGTGGGTAGGCCGAGGTGTAGAGACCGGAAGAGGCTTGTCTCTGGTTTGGTGACTCCCAGGTGTCCTCAGGGAGGCACTGTCGCCCAACAGTTGGGAGCTCAGCCTTGAGTCAGACCAGCTGCCTCTCCTGGGCCATTCCTTGCAGCTCTGGCTTACCTCTCAACTTCCCTGGCCGCAGACCCTTACAGATGGTATAAGACAGAGCACGGTCACTCCCAAGGTAATCATGAGTAGCCATTAGCATGATCTGGGGCCTGGTAAGCTCTTAGTAGTACTGGGCAGTGGGAGTTTGGGATCAGAAGGTGGTAGTGGCCTTTTCTGAACTTGCTGGGGTCAGCTCCTTCTTCGTCCCCTTTAGCTCAGCTCATTGTTCTGGTGGGGTCAGGGGCTCTTTCATCAGCGGACTTTGGGCCTCTTGGGAGCTCTAGACAGACGAAGGCCGACATGTGGGTAAAGTATTCAGGGCCCAGGCTTCAGAGCCAGACCACAGTTCCCAGGCTCCTGAGCCTCCCCCGTGTGTCCGCAGGGTTAAATGTACCTGCCTTTGCCCCTAGGGTCCTGAGGATGCACAAGAGCACTATGGCACTAGGCCTGTCTGAGGCCCTCTTTTTTCCCACTCCTAGAGGCTCTATCGTTTTCCAGGGTGGCACAGAGCCCCAGCACCCCAGCCGCTCGATCTGGTTTGGGGGCTGTAGGCAGAGCGGCTCTGGGATGTAGAGCTCCGGGACCCCTCCCTCCCTCCCTCCTCCCTGTGAGGATGCGGAATGAGGAGGGTGGGGGAGAGCACATTCAGGACACTACCGAATATCCCCTTTTCATTTTCTGGTGACATCTGGCTCCTAAACTCCTCCCTGCTGTCCTCACCCTTCCTTAGGTTTTGCTGAAGAGCCTGTGGGATTCCTACCTTGTGGGCTGTGGGTACAATAGAAACTTAAAAAATTACCCTCTGATCCTTTTATGTATTTTATCTGAAATACAGCAAACTTCCTTGTTGAGAAAAGCCCTTTTATTTTCTGACTAATCCTGGGTTGCTGCAGCTGCCCGCCCCCATACAGTTCTGGGTGGGCTGAGTGATGCAGCACTAAGAGCAGGGGGGAGCCCTTGGTTCCAGCAAGCCCCATGGGGGGGCCCCAGTTTCCCGTCTGTAATGGGAGGAGACTGGACCAGATAAACTCTACGGGTGGTTTCCCACTGAGCTGTCTAAAGCTCTGGGCATTCTTTGGAGATCCTTCAGGGAATATGGGGGGACCCCCCAAAGTGTGGGTCTTGAGCCCCTAGCTCCCCAGCAGCTGGCCCTTTATCTATTTTTTATTTACTGAGGTTTCTTGTAAGATATTTTCTGGAAGAAAGGGTCTTGGTGATTAGACAGATGAAGGGAAGAAGAGTCCTTGAGCTGTCCTGGGGGAAGTACGGTGCGGCCACAAAAGTCCTCAACACATTCGCTGAAGGAGTGAGAGATGCATGAATTCTTCTCTTACTGTTCTTTGATTCGAGGCCTAAACCGCGTGCGTGAGTTAACACGCCTCTCTCCCACGGCGTGTGTCCGTGCGTATGTGCGTGAGTGGGGAGCTGGGGGGGCCGAGGCCCTGCCTGGCCGCGCCCAGGTTCCGTCCACGAGCCGAGAGGGGTGGGGGTGACGCGGGATGGCATCCAGGCTTGGCTCAGAGTGGTGGTGCCCTGCTGGGAGGCCACTTAGCCTCTCTGGAGGTGACCAGCTGGCCACTGACCTCGGACAGCGTCCTGGCCTTCCCTGCTGACGGAAGGCTAGGGTCGGAGCCAGCCCTGCTGAGGCTCGGCATTCCCTGTCCCCCTCTGTGGCAGGGTACCTGGGGCTGAGGTGTCCCACAGCCGCACTCTTCTCTGAGTCTTGCCATTGCTCTCTGCTGCAGCTGCTCTTGCCTCAGTTTCCCGTCTGGGTAGAAGACAGGGGAAGGACACAAAGGGAACCACTGTGTGCCAGATTTTGTGCTGGGTACTGCTGGGGCTGGCTTTCCCTTTGTCCCCCCAACCCTGGTGTAGGGCTCAGTGCACAGCAGGGACTTGCCAAGACCTAGCACTTCAACCGGGGGGGAATGTCCGTGCCCAAGGGGCTGTGGGCGTGGTCCAGTCCTGTGGTCCTCAGTTCTGCGGAGTCCTAGGGTCCCATGAAGGAGCTTTCGGACGAAGTTTGGGGGGAAGCCCCCCACTTTTGCCTCAAGGAGGTTTTGTCTACTTTAGATTTGGGAGAACTGGCTGATTTTGCAGCTGAAAAAAAAGATGTGATTTTCTTCAAGTTTCCTATTTTGTGATGTGGAGTCAGAGGCCGAGGGGCAAGAACTAGCTTATTCAAGGCCACAAAGAGAGTCGATAGCTGAGGATGCAAACTATGTTCATCCAGGACTTACTGTGTATCAGGCATATGATGCTTGTATGATATCTTTTCCTGGAACAAACCTGACCAAATAAGAATATTATTAGCCCCATTTGACAGATGAGAGAACTGAGGCACCATGAGGTGAAATAATCACAGAGTTAGGAAATGCCACGTTAGGGATTTGAATGTGGCAGCCCCAGTGAAGGCTGCCCCCCCCCCCCCCCCCGGGCTACTGCACTAGACCGTGTACCACCAGTCTTCCTTGCTGGGTAGTAGGTAAGGCAGCTTCCACTCCTGTCTTACTTGGTCCACTCCTCCACCTGGCCCTGGCATCCTCAACACAGCCCTGGGCATCTGGCTCAGAGCCAGCCCCTCAGCTTTAGAAGAGAACGCAGGGATCCCCAGGATGTGTCTGCATCCTGGTCTAGCGCCCCGGAGATAAAGAGATGCCCCCACTGAAGTCTGGACAGAAGGGAGGATTGAGTGCGGCCTTTGTAACAGAGACAGCTGGGAGGGGTAGAGGTACAGGAACGTCACACTGATTCACGCTTGCTCTTGCAGAACTGCCGCGTGAACTTGGAGACACCAGTCAAGCTTCAGGTACCTTATCTGTAAAATGGGCCTGACTGTCTCAGTCCTGCAGCTTCTAAAGGCTAAGGGAAGGCTCCAAGGAGGTAATAGTCATGGAAATGCTTTTCTGACTGTCCAGTGCCCCCTGTCTGGGGTGCATGTGGGGGGGGGTGTGCTTCAGGAAGGGGGTGGGTACTGAGTTGGGAAGGTGCAATGCTTCCACCTTTAACCTTATTTGCAACAGGGTAAGGAAAACCAAAAAACAGATGGGGTGTAGAAGTCGGCTTATCTCCTTCCTCTCGGTTGCTGTGTGTGCAGGGCTCCTCGGCCCTCCCGGTGCTGCGGTGCTCACCTCTGTACAGTGGGGACTGTGCTAGATGCTCAATGTGTAAATTGCTTCATAACTCAGCAGCACGGAGGGAACCAGGTGATTACAGTGGTCCCAGCCCTGCATGGAGTGTCCCCTATAAGGATCTGGAACCACAACTGGGAAGAGTGGCTTCTCCTGGCTCCATCACTGGCCTGTGACCTTGGCAAGTCCCTTATCCCCTTTCTGCGAATATCAGTTAGAGGATGTAAGGTCTCCTCTTTTTACCTCAGAAGGTATTTATTTTGAGAAGCAAGGTCAATAATGGAGGTGAAATGCGTTGGGGGAAAAACAGAAAAGCAGGATACAAATGTAAGAGCTTCTTGTTGTAACTTGATCATCCTGCTTGTTACGGCTTTTCTCTTCCAGCATTTGGCCTGGTGCTAACCTCAAAGCAAAAGCAGACGCTCTGTGGAGCCTTCATGAATGGGGCGGCTTGTGGAGGGAAGCAAAGGGAAACTGCTGACCTGCACCGACAAGCTGACACGCCGGGGGGATGTGGGGCGAGCCCCTGAGCCTCTCTCTCAGGGTCTCAGTTGCCCCCTTTGTCAATGAGGAGGTTGGGCTGGATCATCCCTCACGGATCCTCCGGCGCGGACAGCTCTGAAGTGGGAATGAATGAAGTGCTAGTGTTCTTTCTCATTAAGCACCAGGAGCTTGATTTCATTTTGTTTTGCTAAGAGTCCTGTGAGGCACCCAGGCAGCTAGCCAGCCACATGCCCCATTTTAAAGCTGAGATTATGGAAGTTCAGAGAGGGGACATGACTTGTCCCAAGTCACACAGCTAGCCAATGACAGGATAGGGATTCAAACCCAGGCCTGACTCCCATTCCACACCCATCCCACCTGTCCCACGGTCTCTGCCTCCCCTTTCTCGGCCCCCTTCCTCCCCTCCCCCCCCAGGTGCCTGGCCTCTGGGCAGGGTACCCTTTCGCGTAGTTGGGGGAGAGGGCTGGGCTGGTTCCTCTCAGGTAGCCCCCTCTACCAGATGTTATGTCACTAAAAAACCACACCCCTTTCCCTCCAGCCTGCCCCGACCCAGAGTTCTAGAATGAAGGAGAGAGTCACTAAGGATGGGACCAGATGCAGGGGCAGCAACTGAGCCAGCTGAGACTTCACCCTAGACCTGCCTTCAGCAGGTTCCACGACCTTGGGACGGTTGCCTCTCTCTGGTCAGGCTGGCTCTGCCGAGTGAAGGCGGTCTCCAGGGGGAGAGCAGGTGCTGTTGGCTCTGGGCGAAGATAATGAGCCCTCCTCACGCAACTTGCCCCCTCGGAGTTAGGATCTGCTTGGCAGATGCGCCTCCCAGGCCTCTGGGGGCTGCCCCGGTCTCCCTCCTGGGACCGGGAGCCCACTCCTCGCCACAGAAGCCACATTCTCTCCCCAGGGCTCGAGGCTGTTGCTGGCAGGGAGGTCCCCCAGGGCAGAGGGCTGCAGGCCCGGGGCGTCCCCGGGGGAGGAGGCAGCGGACGCCCAGAGCCGGGCATCCGGGGCGAGCCCGGCGTAATGAGGCGCTCCCCTCTCCTCCGGGAGGCGGGGCTGCCCCCCTCCCCCCTTCCGCCTCCACCCGGAGGCCCCTCGGGAGCCCGAGTCCTGAGCCTCTGAGCCTCGGCTGGGCAGCAGGGCCTTCCAGGGCGATCGCAGCGGGGGAAGGAGGGGGTGAGGCCCAAGGGGCCGAGCCCCGGGTGTGTGAAGTGGGGCGCCAGTGTGGTGGGGGAGGGGGCTCCCTGGTTTGAGGCCGGAGGGGGAGGCTGTGTCCTCAGGTCGCCCTCGCCTCCTCCGACCTTTGGCCTCCGGGGAGACCGGCGTCCATCTGTCCTTCCCGGCGTGTGGTCTTTGGTCCGCTCCCCCCCGCCTCGCCCCCCCTCCCCCCGCTCCCGGCTCCCCGCCCGCCCCGCCCCGCCCCGCCCCGCGGGAGGCCGAGCGGGCGGCGGGTCCGGCGTGCACCGGCTCGGGGCCGGGTAAACACCCCGCGGGAGGGGTGCGGGGGAAGGAGGCGCCGGGAGGCCGCCGGGCCGGGGCGGGGCTCGCGGGGGGCCCCTGGGCGCCGGCGGGCCGGCGGGGGCCGGGGGCGGGGGCAGGAAGCGAGCCGCGGCCCGGGCCGGCCCGCGCGGCCCCGTGACGTCGCGCGGCTTCCAGGGATCTCTCCCCGCGGCCCCGGGTCCCCTCGTCCCCGCCCTCCTCCCGCCCTCCTCCCCGCGCCTCGCCTCCGCGCCGCGGCCGGCATTTCTCGCTCGCGGCTCGCTCGCGGGCTGGCTCCTCCGTCCCGGACTCCTCCTCCGCTCGCTCCCACTCTCCGCCTTCCTTCCCCGACCCTCTTTCTCTCCCCGCCGGCCCCGGCCCCGCTCCTCTCCGCTCCTCCCTCGGCCGCGGCGAGCCGGACCCGTCGCTGCCTCCCCTTTCTTCTCTCCCTCCCCTCCGTCTCTCCCTGCCGGTCCCCCTGCCTCCCTCTCCCTTTCTCCTCTGTTTTTCTCGCCGTCTCCCTCCCGGTTTCTCTCTCCCCTCCCTCCCTCCGGGCATCCTCTCCCCTCCACCCCCGTGCCCTCCCTCCTCCCTCGCTCCCCTCCCCCTCCGCCCCTCCGCGCCCCGCCGCTCGCCGCTCCCCAGTCAGCCTCCCCGAAGCCGCGCCGCCGCCGCCCGCACTCGCCGCAGGACCGGCCAGCCGGGCTCCCCGGGGTGCGCCCTCCTCGGCCCCGCGCCCCCCGGGCTCGCCGGGGCACCCCCCCCCCCCCCGCTCCGGCTCGCGGCCCCGCCCGGCCCGGCCCCCGCCCAGCGCCCGGGCGCGCCGAGGATGTGAGTCCTGCTCGCCGGTGCGGGAGCAGCAGCCACTCGCGCGCCGAGCGGGAGCGCAGCGCAGCGCAGCGCCGGGCGCTCGCCGGGTCGCTCGGGCGGGCGGCGCGCTCTCGCCCCAGCGGTGCCCCCCGGTCCCTCGCCGGCGCCACCGCCGCAGCAGCCCGCGGGCCGTCCCCGGCCGGCCGCCCCCGGCCCCAGCGCCGCTGACCCTGTCCGCCGCGGGCGGGGACGCGGGCGGAGGAGGCGCCGCCGCGGAGCCCCCGGACGCGACCATGTCGGAGGTGCTGCCCTACGGCGACGAGAAGCTGAGCCCCTACGGCGACGGCGGCGACGTGGGCCAGATCTTCTCCTGTCGCCTGCAGGACACCAACAACTTCTTCGGCGCCGGGCAGAACAAGCGGCCGCCCAAGCTGGGCCAGATCGGCCGGAGCAAGCGGGGTGAGTTCGCGGTCCCCTCCCCGGACGCCCCTTTTCTTGGGCGCCGAGGCCTGGCCGAGGTGTGTGGGGCTCTTCCGCACCCGGGAGCCGGTTCCGACCGAATGGAATCCCATAGCGCGGAACTGGGGGGATCCAGCACTGCGGGTCGGGCACCGGCCGGCCGCGGAAACCCCTCCCCCTCAGCCTGATTCCGGTTGGGGTCACCCAGGGGGCGTGGCGGCCTCGAGCTGCCGCGGGGGCTGGAAGGTTATTCCCGGGTCCCCACCCGCGCCAAAGTTTGCTTTTCGATTTCTACCCCTCTCCCCTTTTGCGCAGTGTAGTCGCGGCTGCACTCGCTTTATAACCCGGTGGGGAGGGGGTCCCCAGGGCTCCCCAAGAGACGGCGTGGAGAACTGCTGGGGGACCCCACTCCCGCGGGGAAGACGAGGGGCTTTCGGGGCGCACGGGCTTCTCATTGTTACTTAGCAGGGGGAGGGGTTGGCCAAGTCCGAGCGCTCGGCGCGGGAGCTGGAAAAGCCGGGTCGGGGGGGGGGGGGGGGGGGGACGGGGGGGGCCGGGGGAACGGGGGGGGGAGGGGGGGGGGGGGGGGGGGGGAGGGGGGGGGGTGGATCGGGGGAGACCGAGAGGGGCAGAGGCCGAGACAAAGCTCGGGAGAGGGAGCCAGAGCGGGAGAGACAGCAAGCCGGGCACCCAGTCGGAGAAGGACAGAGAAGCAGCTGAAACAATGAGGGAGTCCGACACCCCAGACGGGGGGAGACCCAGAGACCTCGACAGGTGACGGCCACGCCGAGAGACTGATGGCGGGACTGAGGAAGACGAGGCTAGCTAGGTAGAGGTGGTGAGAGAGGCGGAGGGGCCGGCGGGAGGCCGGCAGCGCGGGGAGGCTCTGACCTCTGCGGCGGCGGGCTGCGCGGAGGGGGCGCGCAGGAGGGGCCGCCCGCCCTGGCGAGGTCAGATCCCGGACCCGCCGCGCGCCGTGGCCCCCGGCCCCCGGGCCCCCGCGTGCCCCCTTGCTCCGCGCACCTCCGTACCCAGAGCCTGGGCCACCCGCGCCGCGCTCTGGGCACCCCCGAGGGTCCCCGACCCGGAGACCTTGGCACCTCCTCCCCGCCCTCTTCTGCCGGGGAGCCTTCTTTCTAAATAAATGCGCTCGGGGAGGTGTCGTGGGTTGAGGACGCGGCCAGTGCGTGGCTCGGCTGCGGCCGGGCCTGCGGGATTTGCGCCCTTTCCGTTGCCTTTTCTCAGAACCGAACCCGGACGCAGCCTGGGGTGGGGGGGAGCGGTTCAGAGGGAAGCAGCACAGCGTCCCCCCGCAGAGACAGAAGAGGTTGGGGGCTGTGTCAGCGCGCGGGGAACCCCCCCCCAACCTCTCCCTCGGCCTCCCGCATTTCCCAGTCCCCGGGCGGAACGGGCGACGTCGGAGACCCCCGGCGAGGCCCAGGCGCGCTCACGTCTCCTTTTCTCCCCCCACCCTTTTTTTTTTTGCAGTTGTTATTGAAGATGATAGGATTGATGACGTGCTGAAAAATATGACAGACAAGGCACCTCCTGGTGTCTAACTCCCCCAAAGACAATGAGTTAAGGGAGAGTAAGAACGGCGCGGTAACAGTTATTGGCAAAAAGAGCATGAAAAGAGAAAGCACTTTGAAATGTATCACTAGCTTGCTACCCACGATGAAATCACCAACCTGTATCTCGTGTCGGGCCGGGAGACAGGCGAGGCGTGAGGAGGAGGAGGAGAAGGCTCTGGGCTCCTCAGCAAAAATAAAAATTAAAAAAAAAATTTTAAAAATTTAAAAATCACTATATACACATATAAAGAAATAAAGAAGTCTCAGTTGCAGCTATTTGTCAAAATTAATATCCATTTCTTTTTATACACAGTGAATATTGCGCAATTATAGATCTGGATTTTGAACCACTTAAATAATGAAGCGGCAACACCGGGTGTTTTGAGGTGTTGGCATTCTTCGCTGATTTGGCTGTTCCCAATGTTTACATTATTTAATCTTGCAAAAATGATTCTGTGCACTTGGATGTGAAAGCTGTCCGGTTTTATTTTTTTATGTTGTTATCCTTGGATGTACGGAAAATCAGCAAATGATCTCTATAGATACTCTGTTTTAGTTTGGTCATCATTTGAAGTTATCAGGAATGTATTTAAAACAAGAAGAGAACTTTTCTAAGGAATGATACATAGGAAGAATCCTTGTTTTATTTAAAAATGACTTGTAAAGCTTGTGTTTCTTTGTTGCTGCAAGCTATTTGCCCAAGTTAATGCAAACGGACACATTTTATATGTCAGGAAAAAACCCCACAAAAACAAAGAAAAAAAAATGCTTGAGCTTTTTCTAACCTTTCTGCAGTCTGTTGTGTGAGGAGCCTGTTTTTTTTCTCTAATATTGTGTCAGTTTATTCTCTTTAATGGGCTGTAAAAAAATGTAATCACAAGAGTGCCAAATATCTTGAAATGCCAAAAGGCATTTTGGTTTCTTTTCTTTTTCCCTGTGCTCTGAGTCCACGTAAAGGAATGCTTGGAGTGTCTTTTCTGTTATTTATAGGGGTTCTCTTAAGGCACACCAGCTGCCTGTTTTGCATGGTATTTGCAAAAAAAAAAAGAAAAACGCCTCTTGTGTGAGGAAATCTTTTACCATTTTTTGTTTGCAACTTTGGACCTCAAGAGGTTTCTTCCCTTCCCTGTTCCCTCTTTTCTTAATTCGATATTCTGGATGTTGCACCTGTAACCAGCACACAGGGCTCTTTCTCCAATGTACAATAAAAGAACTGTCCCTGTGTCTCACTCCTTTCTTGTCTCTGCTTTGGTTCAGGGGACTTGCTTTTTGTCTGCTGGCTGCAGATAGGCAAGAGGGACCCATAGCTTTGGTCTGCGAGGCAGCAAGGCGGTGTGGAGGGCCCTGTGGGTTGGGCTCAGGTGGCAGGAAAGACGGTAGACTGGCAGAGCCATTGCCCGAGGGAGAGTTCATTCCATTTGGACTTGCTTAGGGCTCTCCCTGCTTCCCTGTGGTTTCCGCCATCCCTTGTGGGGTGTGGAGAGAAGGGGGTCCCGGGGGTTGGGAGGCAGGCAGTCTTGTTAAGAGCAGTGTTTAGAGGCTGGCAGACTTGGATTAAAATCCCAGCTCCTTCACTTCCGAACCGTATGGACTTGAGCAAGTCGCCTTGCTACTTGAAGCCTCAGTTTCCAAATCTGTAAGGTGGGGATCATGCTGCACCTGCCTCCTGGAGTTGTGGGAGGTTTAACACCACACCCAGCAGGAGGTACCACTCGGTCTTAGGCCTCCATATACCCACAGAATGCTTCACCAAGGGCCATCTGTCCTCAAAGGCAAGGCTGAGGGGCAGCGACACCCTTTCCCCTGCACCTTCAACTTCCAGCATTCACAGGCCATTGCAGAGTTCACAGGTCACTGTATAAGGAGGGTTGGGCCCTGTCTTCTGGGGCCCGCAGCCTGGTAGGTCTCAGGCTTCCCGAAATCACCACTTGAAAAGGCTCATTATAAAAAAAAAATATCAGGCCCCCCCTCCCCCCCACCCCCCGTGGGGCAGTTAATGGTGGTGGAGCAGGTCCCTGTGGGAGGAGGGATAGGAGAAGGATTTTGGCTGGAGAAGGGCCTGGAGAAGTTTTCTTGGTGGCTGTTCTGCATCCAGGAGCCTCAGTGCCGGGAGCTTTTAATGTGTTTGTTGTAAAACTGTCAGCCAGGGAGTCACAACACAACTCACAGTGACAGGAGCCTGATTGTGACTCAGACATCAGGTAAGACAGGCCCCAGGGTGGTGGCGGTGTGGGGGGGGGGAAGGGAAGAGGGGCTCCAGAGGCCTGTGGGGGAAGAGGTGATGTCTCATCCCCCTTCCCAGGCAGTGGGGGTCTTGAGCCTCAGGAGGGCCCAGCAGAGAGGCTGGACATGCTATCAGCCATTAGTAGGAATGGTGGGCAAGTGGGAGCTGGTGGTGCCAGCAGGATGATAGGGGATGGGATGGCAGCTTGATTTTCCTAGGCGCATGACGCTGTCCTGCCAAGCCCAGAGAATCCCAGTGTTTTGGAGCTGATGGGCCTTTAGGCACCACAGATCCCAACTCTCTTTCCCCCTGTTCTTTTCCCATGAGACCGTGGAGGTGTGCCGCCCTGGGAGTTAGGGGCAGGGCCCACCTTCTGCTCGGCCTCAGTCTGCCAGGAGGGGTGGGAGCCGAATGAAAAGATTCTTTCCGAAGGCACATCTCAGTCCGTACCAGGAGTAACTACCGCTTACCTGCTCAATGCTGTGCCGCCCTTCTCTTCTCCCGCATAATCGACCTGGCAACCTACAACGATCAACTCTCCGGTAGGTGAAGAAATTGATGCCCCAGAAGGGCTAAAAGGACCACAAAACAACCACATTAATTGAGCTTTTACTGTACACCAGGCTCACAATAGCCCTAGGAAGTGGATATTATTCTTATCCTGACTGTGCAGGAGAAACCAGGGCCCAGGGATGTGAAGTAACTTGCATAAGGTCACTGGGCTAGTAAGTTGGCAGGAGTAGAACCCAGAGCCTGTGCTCTGGCTGGGGGGGTTGGGGGTGGAGGGGTGCAGAATCATCAGACCCCAGACCCAGGCTCAGTCCCAGCTGCAGCCATTGTCCTTCAGCCTTAAGGACACTTCAGTTGGTTCATTGTTTGGAGGTTATGCTCTCTGCCACTCTACACAACAGAAGCGGTCAGGAGGCAGGGCTTGGATGTGTCAGCGAAGGCCGGGAGCTGCCCTCTGCTGGGAAGGGGGGAGCACGGGGGCGCTCTGCCAAGGCTGTGGGTCCATTTTAATAAGTGATGTATTCAAATGTTCTTGCTAGAGGCCACCCCGTCAGCCAAGGCAGGATCCTCTGCCTGGGAAGACAGAGTTGGCCTTTCCCGAGGACTCCATTCAGCAAAAGGGAATATCAATCTTTTAAATATACGCCAACATCGGGGTAAATATTTGTTGAGAAGGCACTTTGGGGACTGGGCAGATATCAAATTATACCAAGTGCAGAATATGTTTGAAGTATCTGGTTAGGTGGCAATAAATATGGAAAAGGCCATTGCAGGTCTGGGGCGTGGGGAGGGTGTCTGTAAGGCTCCATGCATCGATCCAGCAGCCAGGGCTGCATTGTTCAAACTTCACTAATTGAATGCTTGTAATAAGCATCCATCTCCCTGGATTCTGCTTCCGTGGCCTGTCCAGGTTGACAGCCTGGAGTAATATCAAAAAGCACCTCTAAGGGGGAAATTGGCAAATTGAGTTTTAAAAGAAAGAGACTTGAACATCACTGGATTAAAGGATTAAATAGGAACTCCTTCCTCTCTCCTGCTTAGAGCCTGGTGCATAATAAATGGTAGCCATCAGTGAACCATGTATGAAATGCCTACTATGTGCCTGGCAATGGACTTTCAGCAAACAGATCTTGTTGCATGAAGTGTCTTTGTAGAAGTACCCACTGGGGGTACCGAGGGGCAACGGAGGCACCACTGCGGGGTTGGGGAGTTGGGGGGATGGGGAGCGGCTTGGAGAAGTCCTCTTGCCTATTTTCATCATCAGCTCCTCAAAACCCCTGATAAATCTGAATGCTTGTTCTCCAAGGGCCCTGTTTTTTTTTTTTTTTAATTTTTTTTTTTTTATTCCAAAGGCCCTGTTAAGAGAAGTCTCCTACCCACTTCTAACCACATTGCCAGAAGTCTTCCCTCTCCGGATGGGGACTCGCAGGTACTGACTTCTTGCCCTGGAAAGGGAAGAGCGTGGCTCTCTGCTGGGATCTTCTCCTTTGACTAGTCCCCCAGTTTCATTCATTTGACAAATATCAACTTAGCACCCGCTATGGGCCAGACACTGAGTATACAGCCATGAGGAAGTGGGAGATTTCCTTGGGCTTGAAAAGGATGACAGTTCTGTGGAAATGAGGTTGGGCTGGGGTACCATCAAAGTCAGCAGCTTGGACCCGTGGTTCAGGCAAAAAGAGGGAACCAAAGAGAACTGGGTTTTGGGGGTTGCCTGAATCCCACTTTTCAAAAAATAAATTTTTACTTTAGAATAGTTTCAGGTTCACAGAAAAGTTGTGCGAATAGCATGGAGTTGTCAGTACCTCTGACTCAGTTTCTCCTATTGTTAACATCTGATATTACTATGATGGTACATTTTTCTTTTTTAAAATTTTATCTATTTATTTAAGAGAGAGAGAGAGAGAGCACCTGCAAGAGCAAGGAGAGGGGTAGAGGGGGAGGGAGAGGAAGAGAGGATCACTGAGTGCAGAGCCCAACTCCGGGCTTGATCCCAGGGCCCTGAGATCATGACCTGAGCCAAAACCAAGAGTCAGACACTTAACTGACTGAGCCACCCAGGCACCCCACTATGGTACATTTTTCACAATTAAGGAACCAACACTGGTACACCACTATTAATGAAACTCCACAGCTCATTTGGATTTCATTCCTTGTTTGCCTAATGTCTCTTTTCTGTTGCAGGATCCCATCCAGGACACCACATTCCAATTAGTCATCGAATCTCCTTAAGCTCCTCTGGGCCGTGATAATTTCTCAGACTTCCCTTGTTTTTGATGGAGTACTGGTCAGGTATTTGGTAGATGGTCCCTCAGCTGGGGTTTATCTCATGTTTTTCTCATGGTTCATCTGGGATTATGGGTTTTGGGAGGAAGACTGTGGGGGTAAACTGCCCTTCTCATTACATCATATCAAAAATACATGCTATCAACATGACTTATCACTGTTGCTGCTGACCTTGAGCACTCGACAGAGGTGGCATTGGTCAGGAGACTCCACTGCGAGGTTACTCCCCCACCTTCTTTCATACTGTCCTCTTTGGAAGGAAACCATCATGTGTAGCCCACTTAAGGTGTGGGGAGTTATTTTGGTGGGGGAGTATCTCCATAAATTACTTGGGATTTTTCTGCTCAGGTCATGTGAATGACCCACTTTTTGCTGTTCAACTTTGCCCTGTGTTGGGCAAGCTCACTGTGGTTTAGATGTAATCATGAATTCCAGGCAAACGGGAAAAAACCAAAAATGCCCACAAGGCCCAAGGTGCTGCCTGATGACCGATAGATGGAGCCTTACAAAAAAAATAGATTAAAAAAACGCACACAAAAACCCAACAACCTTAATAAAAGCAACTTCCTGTGGAGGGGAACTGTCACCCTGGTTAGAAACTGTGCAGAATTTTCTCTTGGAAACCTCAGGCAGCTGCTCTGGTTTATAAAATCTGCCTATTGGAGGGAAGCAGAAGGAAAAAAAAAAAAACAGTTGTCGTTATTCCAGCAACAGAGATTCTCCCAAACCATATGCAAAAATAAATCCGAGGACCGGGCTGTATCCGGGGAAACCTGGCAGCTGTGCTGGACCTGGTGGGGTGGCCTCTAGGGACCGAGAGCCCCAGCCTATGGGCCCCAACCGCTTCTCCAGCACAAGCCAAAGTCCTGGACAGACAGCCCCACCTCGGGCCCCACCACCCCCTCATTCTGGGAGGAAGACTTGATTTATCTTGTCACCTCTCACATTGGAGGGTTTGTCCTTAACCCGGGGCTCTGCACGCCCACGGGCCTGGAGGAAGGTCCTTGACCCAGAAACAGCTGTTTGAGGACAAAGGGTCACGAGAGGGAAAGGGAGGTCAGGGAGGACGGCCAAAGGGAGGAGAAGGATCTGGGAAATGTGCCATGGGAAATCCTAACAGAATGGCAATGGGGGCTGGGCAGATGGGGGTCAGGCGGGGTTGGCAGGAAGTTGTCAGGGAAAGGGGTGTCCTGGAAAGCAGAGAGCTGGTGGCCGAGGCCTTAAGGGGCTCAGTCTGGGAGGGTGTTGGGGCAGAGGAAATGACCTAATTAATGAACTAAATCCCTGTTCCTTTAAGGACTCATCAGCCAGGGATGGGGGTGGGGTGGGGTGGGTATTGGGCTTGGCTGGCACTGGGGAGGCAGGGCTGGCCAGCGCAAGGCGTCCTCTGGCCTTCAGGGATCTCACTGTCTGGTCAATGACCCTTTGAGGACAGCGCAGCTTCAAGAAGTTGGGAAGGGGGGCGGTGGTGTCACAGGAAGCTTAGGAAACCCTTGGGGAACCCCCAAAGCAGGCGCCCAGCACACGTGGTGGGTGTCTGAGAAAGGACTGATGACTGCGTTCCAATCCCAAATGTGCCACATGAGACCCTCACCGTGGGCAGGTCTTTTGCCCCTCTGGGGCTCCCTTTCCCCATGTGGAAAACAGTATTTATGAGGTGCTCACTGTGCACCAGTAACCGTTCCACACTCTTTGCATTTAATTCATTTAATGTTCACAACCCAAGGAGATAGTTACTATGATTATTATCCCCATTTTACAGATAAGGGAAACCGAGGCACAGAGCCCTGGCGTCTTCTGCCTGCAGTGGCACAGCCAGAAAGTCATGGAGCTGGGACTGAGCCCTAGGGGCGCCGACCCCAAGAGTCCCAGCTTTCAACCGCTCCTGGATAAGGAGGGGGTCGGGCTAGGCCCGCGCCCAGCGCGCAGTGGGGAGGGGGTGGGGAGGCTGAGGATCCCGCGGGGCCGTGAACCCTGGACGTGGCCAGCGGTTGCCATGGGGACGGCGGGGCGGAGGCGGCGGGCGGGGCTGGGTGCCCAGCCGGGCAGTTCCGGGGAGTTCCCGCCCGCCGCGGGCAGCCGCCGGAGCCGGCACCTGGGGCCGCGTTCGCGCTCCCCTCGCGGACTGGGGGGACCACAGACCCCCCGCCGCCGTCTGCGCTTCCTCCCACCTGAACTCGATCCCCGGCGAAGCCGCACTTATCTCCAGTTCATCTGTATGAATAATTTACTGCGTCTGGAGGCCTCCCCGGCGGCCTCCCGCCCGCCTCCGCCCTCCGGGGCCCCGCGACCTCTCCATATCCCGGTTGGGAGGAGCCCCTGCCCTCCCGATCCCGAGAAGTTCAAATGTCAGGCCTCCCAGGGGCTCGGGGCAGGAGCTTCCCACCTTCTCCCACCTTCCCCCGGGAAATCTTTGTCCTGGAACCAGGGAGAGCACTGGATGAGGAGTGCTCCCAGCAATCCTATCGATCGGGGTCACTGGAAATCATCCCCCATTTTACCTATGGAGACACCGACGGCTGCAGGGTTTGCGCGACCTGTCCTCAGTCCGTCCTCAGAAGGAGCGGAGGTGGAAACAGCCCCAGTGTGGCTCACACTCTTAATCCTTAACCCCTCCGGAGTGGGATGCCAAGTTGCCTCCCCAGGCCGAGGGCGTTTTCCCAGCACGCGGAGTCGGCTGGGGCACAGGGCAGGGAGCCAGCCTGGTGTGCCGCCCCCCACCCCCGTTCGGGGTGCTGGGGACACAGGGGTGAGTCAGGCACAGCCCCTGCCCTCAGGTTTCTTCTGTCTGGGGCTGAGGGTGGGGCGCGGGGACCGGAAGCAGGCAAGGTCAGACAGACCGGCTCGAGACTGGTTAAGATACCAGGTGGAGAGCTGGGCGGGGAAACAGCGAGTTCTAGGCTGGGGGGCCCTTCAGGGAGCCGGTGGGCTTGGGCAGGGCCTTGGAGGTGGAGGTGGGGATGGGAAAGGCAGTCTGGGTGTAGGGAGGACGGAGCAGAAGGACAGAGGGTAGCAAGCTGGGGGTTTGCTTGAGAGAGGGTCTGGCCTCTGGGTAGTGGCTGAACAAGGCATTTCTGGTGGTGCCGGCAGGGTTGCAGAGGGGGCTTCGGGTCAGATCCTGAAAGTCCTTGCATCTGAGCTCAATGGTTGCTTTAGAGTAGCTTCCCCACAGGGGCTAACTTTGCCTTCCAGGCTACATTTGGCTCTGTCTGGAGACACTTCTGGTTGTCCAGACGCGGGGAGGAGGGTAGAGCTCCTAGCATCTGGTGGGTGGAGGCCTGGGATGCTGCTGAACAGGGCCCAGGTCAGCCCCCGCAACACAGAATTATCCAGCCCCAAATGTGCTGGGGTCGAGGAATCCTGAATTGGAGTCTGTTTAAGAGCCCTTTCCACTAACCAGAAGGAGACGGTGGGCAAGTCACTTGACTTCTCGTGCTTCAGTTCCCTCCTCCCTAAAATGGGCTGATGATACCGGCTCACATTTGAGGAAATAGCTGTTGTTATTTTCATACTTGCTGCCTGCCCATGTCACCATAAATGCTGTACTTACAGTAGCTCGTCCAATCGTTAAAACCCAGGCACAGATACTGCTGCTAATAACAGGGTTTGTGGGGCACTTCTTTTTTTTAAGATTTTATTTATTTATTTGAAAGAGAGCAAGAGAGAGCATGAGAGGGGCAGGGAGGGGCAGAGGAGGAGAGAGAGAAGCAGGCTCCACACTGAGCAGGGAGTCGTGTGGTGGTGGTGGGGGGGGGGCTGTCCTGTGCACACCGCGCTGGATCTCAGGATCCTGGGATCATGACCTGAGCCGAAGTCGGATGCTTAACCGACTGAGCCACCCAGGCGCCCCTTGTGGGGGCACTTCCTAAGTGCCAGGCCCTGTACTAAGCTCTTTACATATATGAATTTATTGAATCCTCACAACTCCATGAAGTGGGCACTATTATGATCTCCATTTAACAGAGAAATAGGATGAAAGAGAGGGCGGAAGCTTCCCGAGGGCAATGTCTTGCTTTCAGCTGTCTCCCCAACGTCTAGAGCAATGTCAAAATAAATGTTTGTGGAGAAGGAAATACATAGACACTCCGTGGACTTTGGTGGGCTCCCTTAAGCCTCCTGCAACTGGGAAGACACTGGGGCACAGAAAGTTTGAGGGTCTTGTTTGGAAACACACAGCAGGACCTTCACCTCCTTGCTTTCTGGCTGAGGCCCCAGGAAAGCCCCTGGGTGGTTTCTTTGGGCAACTGGAACCTCACTAGGTTCCTACCACTGGCAGAAAGGGACCCTGGGGTTTTTCTGAGATGCTCTGAGGGTCACGGGTCTCCCCGGAGTGCCATCTGAGCTGGAAAGGACTGGCATCTTGGACTGTGACCAAACCTGCCAGTCTGTCAGCTCAGCAGTGTGTCGAGTGCCTGGGATAGGGCTTATCTACTCCTCTGATGAATGCGGAGAGATTTCAATTTTAACTCGACCCTCGTCCTGGCCTCAGGGACATGGGTGCCTGCAGGACATGTGGGAGCGTCAGACACAGTGTTTGGGAACTACCGTAGCGGCTGTTCTGTCTACACACTACATGCTTTCGGAATGCATCTCAGCCAGGCCTCATGGCAACCCTCAAAGCTAGTGGAACAGTTCTTACTGTACGGACAGGTGTAAAATGGAGATTTAAAGAAGTAGAAATCCATCCCAGGGAACCAATGGGGAGGTCGCAGACCAGTTATTCCAACCTAGCCTCTCCGATGCTGACATTAACCTGAGCCCCAAGCACACTTTCCACAAGTGGCTTGGGCCTATCCCTTCACTTCTCTGACCGTCATCTGTGAAATGGGACCATGAATCCAGGCTTCAGAGGATCGCTGGGAAGATTGAAAGGTGATGACAAAGGTAGAATATCGAGAACCTAGTAGGTTCTTTCCCTGAGCTTCCTGGGGATCCATCGAGTCTGAGCTTTGGGGTAGCCCTGGTGGGGTGCAAGGGAGCCTTCCTCCTCCTGGCATCTGGTGGGTGGAGGCCTGGGATGCTGCTGAACAGGGCCCAGGTCAGCCCCTGCAACACAGAATTATCCAGCCCCAAATGTGCTGGGGTGGAGGAATCCTGAATTGGAGTCTGTTTAAGAGCCCTTTCCACTAACCAGAAGGAGACGGTGGGCAAGTCACTTGACTTCTCGTGCTTCAGTTCCCTCCTCCCTCAGCAGGAGGAAGGAAGCAGGGCCAAGGGTGGGCAGAGGCTTAGGGGGTAGCCTTTAAAGACTGCCCTGGGTCTATGAAGCACAACCCCACCCACCCATTTCCCGGGTTCCTTCCCATAATGCCGTGCTGCCCTTAGGCTGTAAAGTGGGCGAAGCTGCTCTGTCAGCCTTGAGCGTGCCTGCCGAGGTTGCCTTCCTGGGGAGGGGGTGTGTGCCCCCTCCTCATTCCCTAAATAGCTAGGGAATCACTGGCAGTTAAAAGAGCAGATGGGGGTGTGTCTACACTGTAAGCTGCCCTTCTTTCCACTTCTCTATAAACCTGCTATGCCCTGGTCATGCTTTCCTTCCAGAATGTCATGCTTTTTATGCCTCCGCACTTTTGCATACGCTGTTCTCTCAGTCTGCCACCCTTTTCTGTCCAGCCAAATCCTGCTCATCCTCCAGGTTTCAGCTGAGATGGCACCTCCTCCAGGAAGCCTTCCCTGAGACTCCTCCCCCTGAATTAGCTCCCTCACTTAGGCTCCTGCAGTGCCCATGCTTCCCTCTGTTCAATCACTTGTCCTTCTGTGTGTTATTGCTGGTCTGTCCTCCTCCGTCAGATCGTGTTTCCCTCTTGGGTGGCACTGGGGGCTCTCCTGTTTCCCCAGGGCATCACACAAATGCCTGGCATGTAGCAGCTCCCCAGGGAATGTCGTTGAATTAATGTTATAATAATAACAATCTCTTGAATATGTAAAGCTCTTTTCCAGTTTCCAAAGCCTTTTTATGGCAATTATGTCATCTGATTCTTGCAGAGAATTTGTCATTCGAGGTAGGCAGGGTTGACATTGGTGTTTCTGTTTTATAAGGCAGAAAGCAGGCTGGAAGAGATGAGGTGTATAGCCCAGGTGGCCGGCGGGACAGGTGCGCTGCCCACTCCGTCTGGCAGGCGTGGATATATTTGTGATATATTTGGTCCAGGGTGGGAGCCGCCTCAGAGTTCCGATTCCAGACTTTCCGTCGGGGGGTGGAGTGGGACGGGGAGCCGGGGGCTAGGAGTGCCTGCTGTTAAGTCCTCAGTGCGGAGTCAGGGCCAGCTTTGTGTGATGGCCATGGGGTGGGTGTGTGAGTCCATTCTCGAAGCGGATGCAGTGGCGTTCTTCACGGTGCTGCTGATGCCGTAGGGACCTCCGCCATTCAGGAAAGAGAGATCCAAAATAGGAGGATGACTAAGTAAACTGTAGTCCATCCACTTGGAATATTTAGCAACCATTAAAAACGATGTTTCTGCAGTTTGTGTGCTGACATGGGAAAGCACGTTGGTCATAATGCTCAAGGCAAAAAGGAGAATATTGATTGGACCCACAATAGAACAGTGTTGTGGAACTGTTTGAAACCAGCTCTGCCCCTTAGTGGCTGTGAGCTCAGGCGAGCTAGCCTCTTGGTGCCTCAGGTGCCTCGTCTGTAATTCAGGTCTTTACTAATAGTCCTACCTCGGAGAACCGTTGAGAGGATTAGATGAATTAATACACATAAAGCGCTTAGAACAACACCTGTCATATATTAAGATATAACTATGGTTATTATATTATGAGCATCTCAGCTATTGCAAATATGCAGAAGAAAAATAAAAAGATGGAAGAAAAGATAAATGCTGTTTTCTTTGGGATGAGGCTTAATGGAGGACTTTTACTTCCCTTTTGTCTACTTCCCCGAATTCTCTAAATATTTTACAATGAGGGTGCACTACTTTTATTATCACTAGAGGATAAGCTCTTTCCCCCAAAACCACAATAGTTGGGGGACAGACTCAGGAACCCTTTCTTTTTGGATTCAAGAGGGGTGACCATAGGGCGTCACCTCCATAGTTAACAAAACTGGGATGCCCTGAGAACACACTCATGTCAATATTTTTCCTCTGCCTGGGTCAGCAGTTCCCAGGTAAGCTTTCCCCAAACAGATCAGGCTGTCCCTTTTGTCTCTCATCTGCTTGGTTAATAATTTTTTATGATGCCTAGCGAAACAAGGAGCTGAGCTATTCAAATACCCACAACCATAAACTGTCACCACCTGATGACAATGAGAATTCCCCAGGCAGGGCTCATCAGAGCTGAAACTAAATCATTCTGACCACCCCGGTCATCATCACACTCTCCCTCCATCCAGGGAGACAAGGGCATTTACAGTGAAGGAAACACCAACTGCTGTGTAAGCTGATATGGGCTCTGTGAGCTGCCTGGCCAAGCCCAGGCTGCCAGCTAGCCAGAAGGAGGGAGCCAACCACCTGGCCAGCTGGTCAGCAGAAGACTGTGCCGAGCACACAGTGGGTGTTCAAATATTACTCCTTGTCAAATTTGGTTGGAGTTTTGTGAGGTCTGGCTGATGTGCACGGCTCTATCTGGGCACTGTCCTGTGTCCTGGTGTAGACCAGGGGTGCTAAAGGATGTCTTCACCTTTAGAGAGCAAAGACCCATAGATCCCTTCAGGCCCTTCTACTGAGGATGGCATGAGTTCTGGGCTTTTGGTCCCTGACCCAAGGGTCTATGCTAGACCTTGATTCAATTTTCTCCTAATCCCTCTTGGGATATGACTTTAAATGACCACAACTGCCATCATTGCAACATCTTACCACCTCTCACCTCCTATTTTTTAAATCCATCCATCCACCATCCCTCCATCTGTCCATCTATCCCTCTATCATCTATCCATCCATCCATCCCTCCATCCATCTATCCATCCACGATCTATCCTTCCCTCCATCCCTCTATCCATTCATCCATGATCCATCCATCCATCCATCCATCCATCCATCCATCCATGGTCTATCTATCCATCCATCCTTCCATCCCTCCCTCCATCCATCTATCCATCCATGATCTATCCATCCATCCATCCATCCAGCCGTCTAAGCATCCGTTCATCCAACCATCCACTGTCAAGCAGTATAATAGTGGGTAAGTAATTAGACCTTTGGGGTCAGACTGCCTGGTTTTAAATCACTTTGTGGTCTGGGAGGCAGACAGGTAACCAAACACTGAGGTGGCAGGTGAGTTCAGACCTCTGTGGCTACAGAGAGGAGGGGTCTGGCACCGAACTGGAGCCTTGGGGGTGAGGGGCTGCACACTGGGTACCACTATGGCCATTATCACCACCCCTGAGATTCCTTTGACCAGTGGTGGGGCCTCAGTCAAATGGGAATCACTGGCTCGTAAACTTTGGCTGGTTCCTGGCACGCCTCCTCCTTCCTGTAACACTGGCCCTCCCCCATCCCCAGCCCCTATTTCTACTCTGCTGCCTTTCCTGGCTCTGCTCCCTGCTCTTCCCTGATTCCTCCAGCCCTACTCCCTACCTGTCAAATCCATCTGTTTCCAGAGCCCTGATTCTTGCTGGATGGCAACTAATTGGGTTGAAAATCCAGCTTGTGTAAATGGGCTGATGGGTGTTAACATGTTCCTGTGACAACCCCCACCAACCTGGCAACATTTATCATTACCATCATGCATCTGATAAGCGCATTCACGGTGCCCTATTGACTGCATGATTCAACACCAATCCTGCCCAGATGTCCCGGGTGCGGGACACCGGATGTGTGCATCGACTGCATTTTCCAGTCTCTCCTGTGCACTTCTGGGGTGCACTGCAACTGGGGCCAAGTCTGGGGCCAGCTGTCTTCAAAAGATAGCAGGCTGGAGTGGGGAGGGTGAGGTTCCAGCCAGATGGGCCTGGGTTCAGATCACACCAAACCTCTTGTTAGCTCTTGGGCAAGTCACTTAACCTCTCTGAGACTCAGTTTCCGTATCTGTGAAATGGAGATAGGAGTACCTACCTGGATGATGTACACTAGGTCATTGCAAACTGTCAGACGCCATGTAGGTGTGAGTGTCACGCCAGGGGCTCTACAGCTCGGCAGACGTTCCCCCTGCAGAGGCAGAGGTGCAGGTGGCTGCAGATCCAGGGAGCATTCAGAGTGGGCTGGCCGTGACTCGGTGTCAGAGGGGCCTGAGACTGGTTCGTCCTTCCCGGGGTCTAATTACACAGGGCCTTGCAGAGAATCTTATAAGGTGAGGGTGAAGATTTTGCCCACACCAGTGTCCTCCAGAGTCTCAGCTACCATCCCTGGTTGCCCCTCCTCGCAGATTTGTGTCATCCACCCCTGCATCCCTGTGTTCCTCGCCTGAAGGGGTGCTTTGGCCTCCCATCGAGGACTCCAACCCCCTTGCTTGGGTTTTGAATCAGCGCTTACCCTCCCCCCACCCCAATCCACCCACGCACTAATTCAGCACGTGTTTATTAAGTCCTACCCATGTGCTGAGGCCTGTGCTTGAAGCAGGGTGCTGTGGGTGACTTGTGCTCAGTGGACACGTCTGGTGTGTGGTTTTAGGCATTCCCCACCTCCCCCCGAGGGTCTGTTCGCGTGGCTCAGTCACGTGGGCTCTGAGTCAGCAAGGCGGGCTGGGACTGGTACTTGATAATAAAAAGCATACACTTAACAATTGGCCACTCCCACTTTGGTGTTTCTGGGTCCAAGTGCCGTGTCAGTATGTCACAACTCTCCCAGGCCACTGGACATGGGGGCATCAGGGCACTTCCTGAACTGGGACTTGTGGGTTTGAGGTTATGACTTTGGTGGTGATGGGTCAGATGATGTTCTTGCCTGGGCTGGGGCGAGGGGCTGGGGCCACAGACACGTGGGGTGAGGAAGAGAAGAGAGAGGACAGAATCCAGGCAGCAGCCCATGGGAAGACCGGGCATGCTCTGAGAGGTGGGAGCAGAACCGGCAGGGACCAGACCAGGAAAGGACGGTGGTCAGTAGCATCAGAGGAAATCCAAGGCTTGGTGGTCCCCTGGCACCGGTGACCTCGGGTATGGCTACGTCTGTGAGCACAAGGTGGAGGGACACCTGGGTGGCTCAGTTGTTTAAGCCTCTGCCTTCAGCTCAGGTCATGATTCCAGGGTCCTGAGATCGAGTCCCGCATTGGGCTCCTGCTCAGTGGGGAGCCTACTTCTCCCTCTGCTTGTATTCTCTCTCTTGTGCTTGCTCTCTCTGGTAAATAAGTAAATACTTTTTAAAGAAGTAAAGAGGTGGCGGGCCTTGGCCATTCTTTGGAGAAGGTGGGCGGTGAGGGGGAGGGGTGCTGTTGGGGTGGGAGAGAGCTTTGGGTGGGATGCAGTTTGAGGAGGAAGGGAAGGGTCCCCTTGGTGCTGGGCATACACTAGGTGTTTACTGGCCCCTCATCCTTTTATGTCTATAGCACCTTCTTACTCCCCAAGTCCTGCCAGCTAATGGTAGCTAGTCCACCCCTCAGTAACCACTGAGCATCTGCTATGTGCCAGATTCTGTTCCAGGCACTGTGGATGCAGCTGCCGTGAAAAGATGAACAGGATCCCAGCCTTCCAGAATCTTTCCGGGTAGTGTGGTGAGAAAGAAAGGAACATATTATAACTAAACTAAACTTCAGCACTGACAAGGGCTAAAATGGAGATAATGTCCTTCGGGCTTTCATCATTTCATCAAGCAGCATCATTACGAATGGTACAGAAGAAGGCTTTACTATAGGGGTTAGACCTCGTGCAAGTGTGGGGCCTGGTGGGCAGGCTGCAGCCCCTCCATCTGGGCTTAGGTGTGAATCGCTCTAGGCTGGTCAGGCTGGCAGGTGGGAAGGAGAGCTGCATGCGGGCTTGGGGAGGGATGAACTGGGACCCTCATGGGACTCCTCCCACCTCCAACCTATGCTGGGGTGAGCTCCTGGACAAGCTGGCCCCTTTCGCCACAGGGCTGAGCACATACCCACCCGGGACTCAGAGAGGCTGAGGGGAGATCTGAGAGAGCTGGAGTGGCTGCAGGCTCTGGGTGCTACCCCTTGCTAACAGGGTGGGCAGGAGATGGGGGACCAGGGTGCACCCTGCCCCTGGCCTTCAGAGCGTAATACACACAAAGAAGCTGCTGCTTCACTCCTGGCTTCCAAATCTCACGTGAGAGGCATCTTTTTCCCCAGCTCCTGCCAGGGGAGGGAGCTCGGGGAGAAGTCGTTTGGGCTTCGGTTGCACCACATCAGCTCCGAGACAAAGTGGTTAGCCCAGAGATGAAGGGGGGATCACGTGGCAGGGGTGACGGGGGTGGGGGGTGGACGGGGAAAGCCCCTCTGAGGAAATGGTGTTTGTGACAAGACCTATGGAGGAGAGCTGCCATGTTCCAGGGACAGGGAGAAAGCCGGGGTGGTCTGAGAGGGCACAGGAGCCCCCGTTGGCCGTGGCTGGGGTTCGACTCTGGTCTCAGTGGAAAGAGGGGCAGTGATGTGGCCCAGCTCATGCTGGATGGAAGAGGGGACTGGGGTAGGGTGGGAAAGACTGGAAGCGGGGCGGGGGCGTGCTGGGATGGGGGGCCACCATGGTGATCTGAAGAGGAGATAATGTCTGCCAGAACAGAGATGCTTCTCAGCTGTGAGAAGAGAGAGGGGTGGTTGGATTGTGGGTGCATCTGGGGACAGGGATAGGACCGAGGTGCGCTTGTGATGAAGGATGGGCAGAAATTCAGGTCCTCAAGAATAACACTGATTCTGAGCTGCTTTGATCCTTGCTTCTGGGAAAAGCTATCCTTTCTCTAGTGCCTTCCTTGCTAGTGGCCCCTGCCCTCAATGCATGGGAGAATCCATCCCCTGGGCCCCCTCCTGTCTCCCCTTCCCAACACATGGGGCCACCACCTCCATACCCCCGTGGCAGCTCCCTGCCTCTGGCCTCCAGTCAGCTGTCAGCACCCCGGGTCCTGTGCCTTTAAGACCAGGGGAGAAGGGCCCAATGAAATCTGTCCCCTCAAAGTCCTGCCCGGAATGAGAGGCAGAGAGAGAAGATAATAAAAGCAAGAACCAGCCTGGGGGGAAAAAGAAAAGATTTTTATCCTCCCAACCCTGCAAGTTCCCCTCTGGCTCTGAGAAACCTCAGAAGATTTCTCTCCGAACATATGAGTAATACCCAGCAAAAATGCTGTCCTCGGAGCAGAGGGAGAAGGCAGAATGATTCTGTCTTTGATTAGAATTTATTTCCAACCTGCAGCCTCCCTGGTGCTAGCCTCCCACAGTCCCGCCCCTGCAGAGCTTGGTGGCCAGGGAGGCAAGAGGCGGAGGGGGGAGGAAGGGACCTGCCCGCTCCGGGGAACTTCCAAGTGTCCTGCTGGCGGCAGGGACAGGGAGGAGAAATGTGTCCTCCACTTGCTGCCCCCAGAGAGAGGGGCCAGCGGGGCTGCAGGGTTAGCCCAATGGTGAAAAAGAGCCGAGTGCATTTACTGAGGCCGCGGGAGGGCTGGGTGACCGGGGCAGCCCGTGAGGCTGGGCTATCAGCTGGCTGTGCGGGTAGCTTATGTCGCCTCTCAGGGTCTCAGTTTCCCCATCTGGCTTCGATATGTTTTTAAGGACCTTCGTGGCTGTGATTTTAGGACAAAGGCAACGTGCCTGTCTGGGAGCCAATTTGGTTCTCACTATGTCGGGCTAGGGAGGGTTCACTAGAGGGATGTCAGATTTTGGAGTAATGCGGGGCAGAGGGGCAGGATGAGACTTGGGGTAAGGGCTTTCTCCTTTTTTGGGTCATCTCTGGGGGCCTGGGTTGAATTATACCATCATGTCATTCATTCATTCATTCATTCATTCATTCATTCTTTCACTTAATATTTATTCATCACAGGCTACATGCCCAGTACTGTGCTGGGTGCAGTGAACAAGACAGGGTCCCTGACCTTACAAGGTTCCAAGGTGGTGGTGGGGGGGCAAACACAGGGTGCTGGGGACACTGAGGAAAGGCCCCTAACCTGGGCTTTGGAGGTCAAAGGCTTCGTGGGGGAAGCTGACATCTAAGCTGGGTCTCAAGGGGTGAATAGGAGGAAGCCTGGGGAGGACTTAGGGAAGGCCAGCATCAAGAGGAGGAGAGAGTCTATGCAGAGGTGCAGGTGGGAACAAACACGGTGTGTGGAGGGATTGGAACATGCCAGCATGATGGAAAGGAGGCCTAAAGTGGGAAGGGGTAAGTCAGGGGTGGGGTCAGGTTTCATCTTGAGGCCATGGGACCCATGGCGGGCTCTGAGCAGCAACTCTCTGGGAAGGCATCTGGCCAAGAGCATTTCAGGGCTGTGGGTGTCATTTCTGAGACTTAGGTCTTGTAAGGCCCCACCTCTGGGGCTCCCTTCTCTCACCCTGGAAGTGGACAGTTATGGGTGAAATATGTGTGTTGGGGAGCTAGACTATTTTAGGATCTAGTACTTGAATGAGTAAAAGCTTTGGAGAGATGAGACAGACTTTAGCCCCATCACGGAGTCTCAGTGCTGGATCTGGGTGCCCTGGTGGGCGTCCACTCCTGCTCATGGACTAGCTGGGTGGCCATCTGTCCAGCTCTGAAAGGAAGGGTGATTGGGACGTGCAGACCCTCATCTTGGAGTCAAGAGTCATGAGCACTCATCACAGACCGATCTGGTTTTCCAGTATTGGCTCTGTCATGCATAAGCTGTGCATCTTTGGGTAAGTCAGTTAACATTTCTGAGCCCCAGTTTCCTTAGGTGTAAAGTGATATTAATTCCCAGGGTGGTTTTGAGGGTTAAACAAGGTGGTGATGATGATGAGGAGGAGGATATTAAGAGCTAATATTTACTGAGTCCTAAACCCTTTTAAGTGGGATGATGCAGTGCACTGTTGAGGTCCCCCTTCAGGACCAAGGCCCTCATACCCAGTTTCCAGGAGTGTTGCCTGCTAAAAGCTCACTGCTGGGTGCCTCTTGGAATTGTTCTCAGCCTAACCGCCCTTCCTGGGTGTAGCCCCCTGGCCTCAGTGTGGGAGGACTCGGGTGGGGGGGGGGGGGGGGGGGCGCGGGGCGGGGCGATCCCTGCCTCAGAGCTGCAGAGCAGGCCAACCCCTCTCTCTGCCCGGCCCTGCCTCCCACACCCCTCGAGGGGCTTTCCCCAGAGGCCTCCCTGACACAGCTCCTGTGTCCAAATCTTCATCTTGGAGTCTGAGGTAGGACAACCCTTTGTCCCCTGTCTCATGTAATCCCCCCAACAGCCCTTTGAAGGAGACACCACGATTAAACCATTTTGACATACAAGGGAGCCGTGGTGTAAGGAGATTAAATCTCTGCAGCCATACAGGTAGGACGGAAGAGGCAGGACTTGGTTTGAGCACCGGGCGCCTGGCTTCACAACCCAGCTTGTAAGTACTCTCTGGAGCCTGGCTCTGTGCCCTGAGAGTGTGGTTGAGGGTGACTCTGGACCACTGCCGTTGGCTCTAAGACCCCACACCCACTCCCTCTCCCTGCCTTGCTGGGAAAACTCGGGAGCCTCCCCTGCGTGCCAGTACCACACAGTGGAAAGCAACACCTTCCCGGGCCACCCACTCCCCAGCTGCTGATGGAACACCATTGTTACCAGCTCGAGGGAGGTGGGTGTCCTCACCTGTGCAAACCTCAGGCCTCATGCCCTGTGGCAGATGCCCCTGGGGAAGCTGCTGGAAGAGGTCTGGAATCTGCTCTTGCCTTACCCTGAGATCTGAAACCCTGGAGACCTAAGACTCTGGCCAGGCCTGCACCTGTGATGAGCAGTGTCTTGGTCACCAGGAGACCTGGCTCTAGTCCCAGGAGGGGTCCTCGTGCTTCTCTGGGTGTCAGTTCCCCACCCAAAGGTGGGTAATGGACATCTAAGGCCCTTCAGATGTCCCTTAGTGTGACAGCGTTCACCTCCATGTGGATGCCTCATGTGACTTTTGCTTCTTCTTCCCAGCTCATACCTCTGAATGTCCAGAAAGAAGGGATCTTCCCATTCACTGGTGTAGAGCTTTACAGTTTGTCAATGTCCACATGGATGGGCTCACATTTGAACCCCGCAGCACTGCTGTGAGCTGCACGATCACCTTCCTGGGTCGGATGCTAAGTACAGAGGGAGGAGCTTGCCCCTTTTGAAAACTCTTGAAACCCCCTCATTTTTTACCTACAAAAAAATATATATAATGTTTATTATATATATAGTAATATATATATAATTATATATATTATATATAATTATATAATATAATATATTAATTATTAATTAATATTAATATAATATTATAAATAATATACTATATACTATATATTACTATATATATATACATAAAATAGCAGAACTGAGAGCTCAGAAATCATTCTGTTGGATCTTTTTGTTTGACAGATGGGGACCTCATTCACCAACCCCCCCCCCCCCCCCCTGTGGCCTGAACAATGACCATGGACAGAGCTGGAACCAGGGCTGAGTCTGGGGGGCTCCTTCAATTACTCTTGGTCAGGTATTTTTCAAATTTCATGCCATGAACTAGTTCCCATTTAAGACTAAAACCTAAAGCACTAATGGGAAAACAAGCTTGTGGCCCTTTGATCCCTGTTTCTGATGGCCTGTTCGGGGGAGGCGTGCAGAGTTCTCAGGGTGAGGATTGGATCTGTTTCCCCTTGAAACACACTGCGGCAGGCAGGCTGACTGGGTGGAGAGCGCTTTGGGTATTTATTTTCCTATCACAGTAGCGCAGGCGGACCAGAGAGAAGGTGAGGCTGAGCAGCAGGGACAAAGAAATGCGTGTGCTCTGGCAAATTTGGGGAATTAACTCTGAGGTTGTTCCAAGGAGAAAATGATGTTTTGAATCAGGATTTATTATACATCGGAGCTCACTGCCTTTTAAAGAGCACCTTGTTTACTTAACTGTTCTGTTTGGAGATTTATTTATACCTGGCTCAGTTTCAAAAAAGAATCTGAAGTGGCTAATTATTTAATTAGATTGTGAGTTCCGTGAGGGCAGGAGCTACCATCATTATTTCTCCTCTTCTTCTGACAGGCTCACTCCTGGTTGCCCCTACCCCTGCACTCCCCTGGCTGGATTTTCTGCCTCTCTCTGTTGTAATAATCTGTTTCTGTCTCTTTGTTTTCCATGGAACTGTGAGCCTAGTGAGGACAAGGACTATATATATTACACATTTCAGTATCTCATGCAACCACTTATCCATCTAACAAAGTAAACATCCATCTAACCCACCGTCCATCCTTCCATCCATCCATCATCTGCCTATCCATCCAACACCTATCCATTCATCCAACCACCAAACATTCATCTGTCCATCCAACCATCCATCCATCCATCCATCCATCCAACCATCTATCCATCAATCTATCCATCCATCCATTCATCCTCCCCTCTATTCATCATCCACCTATACATTCAACACCTATCCATTCATCCATCCAACCACCAAACACCCATGCAACCATACATGATCCATCTATCCAACCACCAACCATCCATCCATCCAACCATCTCTATAATCATTCATTTGTGTAATCATCCATCTATCCGTCATCCATCCATCCATCCATCCATCCATCCATCCATCCATCCATCTATTCACCCATGCAACCTCATCCATTCTTTCAAAACCAAGAAAGTTGCACAAATAAGCCAAACAGAATGAACTACAAGTTCATTTTCCCTTTTCCCAGTGCTCATTCACTGTGCTAAGTTAACTAATTGAGTAAATGAAACTAAAATCTCCCAAGACTCCAGGTAGGATTACTATGACCACATTTCAGATGAGGAAAGTAAGATGGACAGAGTTTTAGCAACTTTCCCAAGGTCGCATGGCTGGTCAATGTCAGTGAGATTTAGGGCTGTGTGTCTGACTCCAGAGCCTGTATCTTTTGCTTCACCGTGATGGGAGATATCTCTGAGGAATGATTTAAGCTGACCTGTACACATTTCCCCCAACAACCTAACATTTCTCATCCCCAATCCTCATCTTCTCTATCTCCGACCACATCCCTGTCCTATCCCCTCGTTGTAACTCCTGGGGAAGGGGAGAGAGTCAGAGAAGGCCTGAGTGGACATTCCATCTGGGCCAGGTCTGAGGTGAGGAAGAAGAAAACCCTGCATAGGCAGCCCAAAGTCTTCTTCTTACATTCCCTCCTCTGGGGAGGGTTGGAGCAGAAGAGGTGTGCAACTCTGTTGTGAGTGGGTGGCGATGAGTCAGTGTGTCCAGGAGGGCCAGGAGGGCCAATCAATGCTAAGAGCATTAGGCCTCAGAAGCCCTTGGGGCTTTGGGGGAAGGAAGGTTGGCTGTTCCAAGTTTATAGGAAGCCAAATGGGGTTCCCAGAGAGGACTCTTCCTGAGCCTGATGCCTTCCCGGCAGGTTACAAGGCTTTAAAGATATGAGTCCTGAGCTCTTTGCAATTGGATAGACACCAAGACACCAGGAGGAAGAGGGTGTCCTGAAGTTGCCTGAGGCCAGGTTCCAGTTGTTCCTGAAGTCAGCTCCACCTCTGGCTTCCCTTTAGTTTGTTTTCAGGGCAGGGGTGAGTGGGTGGCTAATACATTTGCCCTCTTCTCTTACAGTGTTTCTGTCACTTGCAGTCAAAGAATCCTGGTGATCACATTGTGCAAACCAGCAACTCAAGTGTCTTGGTTCAGCAACCCCCTTACCTTCTCATCCAATCAAAACCAAATTTCTTTTCTTTTTAAGATTTTATTTATTTGTCAGAGAGAGAGCATGAGAGAGCACAAGTAGGGGGAGTTGCAGACAGAGGGAGAAGCAGGCTCCCCACTGACTGAGCACATGAGCAGGGGGAGGGGCAGAGGAAGAGGAAGAAGCAGATGCCCCGCTGAGCAGGGAGCCCATGCAGGGCTCCATCCCAGGATCCTGGGATCATGACCTGAGCCAAAGGCAGACGCTTAACTGAATAAGCCACCCAGGTATCCAAAAACCAAATTTCTTAAACTCCACGTTCTGATGAGGTGCTCACTCCTCTCCAACCTCAGAACCTCCTGGATTATGGGTGAGTCTCTCTCTGGGTTCAGGTTTGCCCCCTTCAACCTCTCGCTTTAGCCAGAGTGCTCATATTTGAGCTTATGCTTATTCCATGCTATAAACCCTTCAGTGGTTTTCCCATTATTCCCAAGATAAAGTCCTAGCCTTTCAAAAAAAAAAACAAACAAACCAAAAAACCCCAAACTTTCATTTTGAAATAATTTTTGATTTACGGAAGAGTTGTAAAGATATTGCAGAGAACTCCCATATATCCTATACTCAGCTTCCTCTAATGTTAGTCTCACATAACCACTGTACGTTTGTTAAAACCAAGGAATTAGCATTGTGTGACACCATTAGCTAAATTACAGACTTCATTCGGATTTTACCAGTTCTTCCAGTATTGTCCTTTTCCCGCTCCAGGCTATGGTCCAGGATACTAGGTTGCACTGAGAAGTCCTAGCTTTTAAACAGGGCATTGAAAGCCTTTTGTGATCTGTCTTCTGTTTACCTCCAAGCCCATCTCTAGCCCCTCACCCTACCCCTTTGTGCTCAAGCCACCCTGAATCACTTGCAATTCCTCAAAGGGCCAGGCCTTTTCTTCCTCCAGAGCCTCAGCACATGCTGTCTCCTCTGTCTGAGGAGTCCCTATTCCCTTTCTTGGCCAAATACTTATTCATGTTTTAAGACTGTGTTCAGTTAGCTCTTCTTCTAGGAAGTCTTCTTGACCAAACCCAGCTGACCCCTGGGCTTCTCCAGCCCTCCCCACCCCTGCCCCTCACTCTCTCCATCCTTGCACTCAGGATTTGATGACCTGTTTCTTCCTCCTCCCCATTAGGTTGGAGAGCCTTGGGGCCAGGGCCCTGCTTTGTTGATCTCTGTGGGAACTCAGTGCACGCTTGTGAAAGGGATGAAGCTAGGAAAAAGTCAATACCCACATGAGTGTTGACAATCGCTCAGAGGGAGAAATTGGCTGTCCTGGGGAGGCTTCTTGACTTGAGCCATGTAGGATGGAGTAATAACTAACATTTACTGAGTGCAGACTGTGTGCTAGGCACTATTCTAAGCAATTCACACATTCTAATTGAATTCTCTCAGAAACTCTATGAGGTAGGTACTATTATTCTTCCTATGTTACAGATGAGGGAATAGCAGTGAAGCAACTTACCAAGATGCACAGTTATTAGAGGTAGAGCTGGGTAGGGTACACCCTGAGCTGCTTCTGCTTTGCTAGAATTTGGGGTGCGTGTCCATGGCATATAGAGGGGGTAGAAGGTAGTATTCCAGGCTGGACAACTGGTAAACCAAAAATGTTTTTGAAGGTAAGCCTGGGTGACCCAGATTCTTGAAGAGTTTCTGTTGAGGGGGATGTGTTGTTGCCCCTGAGGGTAACAGGTGGGGGGGACAGCTGCTTGGGAATGCGGGCCTGGAGAAGGGGAGTGGCTGCATCCTGGTGGCAAAAACCACTGATGCTTTCTAGAGTGTAAGTTGGCCAGAGGCTAAATAATTAGAAAGATCTGAGAAGTGGGAGCAACCCAAGAGGAGAACATCTCAAGGAACGAAGAACCTAGAAGCCCAGAGAAAGCAGAGCCACCTGGGCCAGGGTGGGCCCGGAGTCAGGAAGAGCCCGCCACCTGGAGAGCCTCGTACGAAATTCCTGCAAGCCGGATGATGCGGTTCCTCGGGGCACCTATGAACTACCACCGGGTATATCATTTATAATCCAAGCTTTCCTCCAGTGGCACGCATAAAACTTTGTACCGTAAATGGCTGTGCAGCTGCTTATATTAGTGACAACCAGTATTTGTGCAGTGTTTATGAAAAAGGCCTATTGTTTTCAGTTCATCTTTCCAGTGTTTAAACAAGGTATGTAGGCATTATTTCCATGCCCTGTTTACTGCTTAAGAAATGGAGACTTAGTGAGGAAAATCACTTGCCTGAGGTCACACAGCTAGAAAGGGATGCCGGAAATACTGAATGGAAGAATTAATAAGAACTTAAACCAGGATGGGGCACCTGGCTGGCTTAGTCGACCAAGCATGTGACTCTTGTTCTTGGGGTTGTAGGTTCGAGCCCCACGTTGGGTGTAAAGATTACTTAAAGATAAAATCTTAAAAAAAATGATAAAATCTCAACAACAACAACAACAACAAAACCCAAAAAGACTTAAACCAGGATGATTTGAGTCTGGTTTCTATTCTTTTTTTATAACCTCTGAGAGAGGGTATTTACTGCCTAAAAACAGAGCCCCTGGCATGTAGTGGGGGTTGAATGAATGAATGAAAGTGGTATCAGAAAGAAGTAGGTAGGAGATAAAGGGCCAAGCGGTGTAAAAAAATCTACCCTATCAAACATTCAGTTTGTATCTGGAACAATGCACATGATACATCACTCAATCCCTCTTCCCTGAAACTTAGCTGACAAGAGCAGCATTCTCCCCATTTCACGGGAGAGGGAGGGAGACCCAAGGGATTTGGCAACTTGGTGAGGGGTCCCACAGCCAGTGAGCTGCAGAGACAGCACAAGGGCCGAGGACTGACATAGAGCCTTTGCACTTCCTGTAGTCATTAGATGCTCACCTACCCAGCCGGACACACAGATGCACACACGGACACACACATACACAGTCACACACAGACACGCACCCCCCCACCCCCCAGATAACACAGACAGACACGGGCGCACACAAAGACATACAGACACATACAGATAAACAGGTACATGCACACAATGCACACCTACACACCTAGACACACGCACGGATATACACAGACATTCCTGTGAGTTGTGGTCCTTGGAGAAGATTTCCTGGCGCTCTGGCTAGGGTCTTCACATAAGTAAATCCTGAGAAATCTTCTTTTTGGGTGTTCCTTAGCCAGTTCCAATCCAATCCTTCTAAATAAATCCAGCCAGGGAGGGGCAGGAGGAAGGCAAGAGGGATGGAATCGTAGGGAAATCGGGCGGCTATTCCCACTGGAATCAAGTGCTCTGCTGGGTTGTTCATTCTTTCTCAACAAGGCAGGTAATGCCTCTGGCTGGCTGGGCTGTGGGCTGCCTGGTCCTTGGCGGGCAATCAGCCCCTTGTCCCGCGGGGCATTACCGTCTTCCAGTCCTCACGCCCCCCAGGAGCCTCGTTTTCCGTGGAAGCAGACAAAAACCTGGGTTTGGAGTCAGACCCTGTTTCCAATCAAACTCAACTTTTCAACTGTGTGACCTCGGGCAACAAACTTTCCTCATCTGTAAATTGGGGATTAACCCAGGTAATTTTGCTAAAATGCTGAGTACTGAGCCCGCTGCAGAACAGGTGCTCAGCCCATGTGCTCCCTTTCCCCTTTCCCATCAAGCACTCTCTCTTTACCCTTCCGGTGTGGCTGGTTCCTTGACAGTCACACTGGGGTCATGTTCATACCCCCAGCTTCTGACCCAGGCCCTGGAACATGGTAGATGTTCCACAAATGCGCATTCAATGAATCTTTCCAAAATCCAGATCTGCTCCTGACTCTCTTGTACCCCCAAAACTCATCAGTGGGTGTTCATTTCCTTCAGAATTGCGGGCTGAGCTCTTTAGCCTGGCATTCGAAACCTCTTGTCACCTGATCCCAGAATCACCACCTCCCAATACTACCCTTAGCCCTCAGAACTGGGTGACTGGGGCCCCTGCCCTGGGCCTGTGGTTTAGAAGGTCCTGCTCTGGGGGCACCTGGGTGGCTCAGTGGGTTAAGCATCTACCCTCAGGTCATGATCCCAGGGTCCTGGGGTCAAGTCCTGCATGGGGCTCTCTGCCCAGCGGGGAGTCTGCTTTTCTGTCCCTGTTCTGCCCCTCCCCTCTGTTCATGTGCATGCATGTGCGTGCTCTCTCTCTCAAATAAATAATAAAATAAAATCTCAAAAAAAAAAAAAAAGAAGGTCCCACTCTGGCTTTCCTCTGGCCAGGCCCATCCCCATGGGGCAACCAGTCTGTAAGGCCAAGGGGACATGTCCACCCAGAAGCCACACCTCCTCCTCTGGACTATGCTTTGGGGTCTGGACCCCAAATTCCCTGCTGAATGGCCCCAGGTTTGCTTCCAGTGTCTGCCCGGGACTCTTCCCTGGGTCATCTTCTGGCAGTTGGACCACACTTCTGGTGTGTGCATCCCTAAGTCCAAGGGGTGGCCACTTGTCGGACCTGTGGATGGTGCTTGGCCCTATTCACATGAGGCCTCATGCGTATCTGAGGCCCTATGCAGAGTGAGATGGAATCGGTGTTGGGAAGAGAGGAGGTGTGGGGGGGGGGGGCCCCTGAAATGACCTCCATTGGTATTGTTGCCCTGGGCCCAGGAAAATTAAGGGGGGGGGCCAGGACCCCCACCTTTCCGACTGCCTGGCAGGAAAGAGGGTGCTCAGGTGTGGAGGCAGGGAAGTGTGAGTGTGGGTTTGGAAGCCTCTGTGTTAGGGACTCCTCTATTCTCTGGTCTGGAGCTGTCCTGCCTGTTGATACCACGGCAGGGCAGGGATGGGCCATCCTGTGCATGGGGAGGAAGCATTCCAACTGAGGGGACGAGGTGGCCATCAGTGATGTTGGGGGTTTCCACTCTCTGGCCTTGGGGTGGAATGCCACATGTAGTTCCGCTCCAGTTTTTGGCCCTGCCCAGGAGCCGGTGAGGGAGGGCTCTGCAGAGAGGGAGAGCAGGGACAGTGGGACCCCCAAACCCCGACCAGGGCCAGACACACTAAGTGTTGCGTGGGGCCCCGGGAGCAGCCCTAATGAGGGGCTGGGCCAGCTCCCATCAGCCCCCAGCTGGGCTTTACTCACCAGGCTGCGTGAGAGCCTTGCACCCAGGAGGCCCGAACTCAGTCCCCAAGTAGACTCATAGGATGAGGGTGGCATGGTGGGCCTGGCACGTGACCCCAGACCTCCTCCTTTTGCTTCATTTGAGCTCTTTATCGAGGTATAATTTATATACAGGAAAGCGTGACAATTTCACGTGTACAGTTTGATGCCTTATGACAAATGCATACAGTGGTGTCACCATGACCACAGTCGTGATGGAGAACACGGTCGTCTCCCTTGTGCCCCCTTGCAGGTGTCCCCTCCCTCACCCCCAGGCCCCAAGTAACCACCGATCTGTTTTCCGTGTGGTCTTGCCCTTTGTAAGATTTCACACAGATGGGCTCATACGGGATGTGTCTTCTGTGTCTGGCTTCTCTCATTCAGCACAGTTATTGTGAGACTCAGCCATGCTGTTGCTGGGTCTATTCATTCCTTTTCATGGCCAAGGAGTGTTCTACGGTGGAGAGGTGTCACACTTTGTCCATTCACCAGCTGACGGATGTTTGGGTTGTTTCTAATTTGGGGTGATTGCATATAAAACTGCAGTGAACAATTGCATACGGGTCTTTGTGTGGACATATGTTTTCATTCCTCTTGAGTGAAATTGCTGGGTCTCATGGTAAGAGGACGTCGAGTGTTTTGCAAAGTGGCTCTCCTATTTTGCCTTTTCTCTAGCAGGGTATGAGAGTTCTGGTTCCTCCCTATGCTTGCTAAAACTCTTCAAGCCAGGACTCCTGACCCGGAAGCCCAAGCAGCGGAGAGATGATGAATTGAAGGGGGCAGGTGGGTGGTGGAGGCTTGGCTGGGCTGCTCATCTCTGTGAGGACTTAGGCTGTCAGAGTAACAAGGATCTCCAGGGATATGAAGCTCTGTGTTGTCATTTTAGAGATGGAAAAACAGAGGCCCCGAAAAGGGCAGGGACCTCTGTTCCTCCGAGAGGGATTTGGTGCTGGTACAGCCGAGAGCGGGGGAGTGGAATGCAGTGGGGTGAGGAGCAGCTGAGTTGGCTCAGCCCCAGATTCTCGTCTTGGCTTAACCAATTACTAACCTCTCTCTGAGCTGCTACTCTTACTTCTGCAAAATGGGGACAGAAACAACCTCATAGGCTAGATTGGGGGGATTAAGTGCTTGGAGCTTGGTAAGTTCCAGAAACACCGAGCACCTCCGATGCGCCAGGCACTTGGTACAGGGGAGAGAATGGAGAATGAGGTAAACACAGTCCCCGTGCTCTCGGAGCTTGCAGGACAATGGAAGGAGAAAGATTATAGAGAAAGACACGAACTGATAAAGTCACTGATTATGAATTGCGACAAGTGTTATTCGAAGGAGCCAAATTGTCATCTACTCCAGACAGGGCGATCGAAGTCTCTCCAAAGAGATGATGATACTGAAGGGGAGGCCTGATGATGGGGGGGCGGATCTGACCACCTGCAGAGGTGTTCCAGGCTGTGGGGACAACAGAGGCAAAGGTGCCGAGGTCGGAAAGGACTGCCCGTACTCCGCGCCCCAGGAGGGGCAGCAGGACGCCGGCTGAGATCCAGGAGAGAGTAGTGTGGGGACACGAGAGGGATGTGGCGAGGTCCTGGTTGTGCTGAGCCTTGCAGGAGTTTGGATTTTACATGAAGAACAGATTTATTTTAGACCCAGTGAGTGTTGGCCGTTATTATGCTTCCTCTTATTTTCCATCACTCAGGGGCCCTAATTCCCGGTTCAAGCCTTTTTCTGAAAACCCGATTCGGGCAGGTGCAAGGCTGGGGTCTGCAGCCAGCTGAGCCCGGGGGCCCCCCACCCCGACCTCTCCGGCAGGCCTGGCAAGCCGAGTGGCACCAGCTGGTGGTGGGGAGGGTTGGGGAGACCATCTGCTGTTCTCCATTGTCCATCAGCCCATTGTCTGGTCCACGCCCTCTGCTCTGAGGACAGTGGGGACAATGGGGGAATGTGATCTGCGGGCTTCTGTTTCCCCGGCCTGGCCCCTCGCCCCCACGATGACACCAGGAGAATGCCCCCCTGGGGGTGGAGGCAGGGGCTCTGCCAAGCAGGAGGCAGCACCACACGCATCCCTCACCATCTCCCTGGCAACCGCAGCTGCCAAATTGTTGGTTGGAGGGTTTTTTTTTTAGCGTCCTGGGTGGGGGTTTTTCTTCTTGCATCCCCCCGAAGGGTGGGTGCTCTTGGAAGAGGATGGGCTCATTGCCTCCTGGGGGCCTCAGCTCCTGGCCTGGTGACTGTGGACTCCTCAGGCCCCCTGGGAGCCCCGTGCAGGAACGCGCCAAGTCGGATCAAGCACATACTCAAGATGCCAGCAAGACAGAGGCACCAGAATAAACTCAAACGGTATCTGAGACAAAGCGTTCATGCTCTCATCATCCAAAAAAAATCAGAGCGCTGTGAAACTTCTTTGTGCTCCTTCCATGTTTTAGTATTGTTTTTATTCGGACTGATACAGTGTGGGGAGCCCCACACTCTTCTCACTGCATTGGAGTCTCTGAAAGTCTGGACCTGGCCCTTAGGGGGTGCAAAGGCAGAAGAACAGACCCCTGGATGACCACTTCACAGCCCTCCAGCTGAGAGATTCGAGGCTTGCAGGGCAGCTTGGAGAGCTGACTTGTTAGCTGCAGTTCAGGTGCTCTGGCGTCCCCGAAACCAAGAGGCTCAGATAGTGATATAATAGGCAGATATAATACTAGCCGATGTTTATTGAGCATTTACTATGTGCTGCTAATTGCCTTCTATATAGTAACTCATTTAATCTTCACAGCCAATTGGGGAGGTGAGTGTGATTATCATCATTCCCATTTTATAGATTGGACCACTGAGGTGCAGAGAAGTTACATGTATTCTCAAAGCCACACAGCTCTTGGGCGACAGAATCAGGATTTGAACCCTGGTGGCTGAGCTCCATGTGCCAAGTTCTTATGCTCTCTATCTCCCTGCTACCCTGATTCTTGGTGGGCTGGTGCATAGCTCCCCTCCCAGGAGTGAGCCCTAGCCCCAGCCCCACTCCACACCGGAACCCTGGGGAGATAAAAATAGGAGCCCAGGTACCTCTCCAGGCCACCCCGATGACTTGGTGTAGCCTGTGGTTGGGCGCTAGACTGACCTTGGTTTGTGTCCCTGCTCCCATACTTATTAGCTATGTGGACTTGGGCAAGCTGCTTCACCTCTCCGAAACTCATTCTCCCCTTCTGTAATTTGGGATAACAATCATGCCTTCTTCAGTGGGATGAGTTAATATATGCCAAGCACCTAGAACAATGTGTGCCCCTTAGAATGTTCTCGGTGAATGCTAAGGGTGGCTATTATTCTTGCTTTGCGCCCCCCCCCCCCGTTTTGGGTGATCGTGAGGACTGAGTAATGGGTGAAGGCGCTTTGTATACGGAAGACAATTACACAAATGTCAGGGCTTGGTGTGACTCATATAAATACGGAGACCTCAGTCTGTATAGCAGGAGGGGGTGGGGGCTGGGACGTGAACCAGCTTCCTGGGTGCTAAGTGCCAGCTCAGTGGGCTGGTAGCAGGGCACCAGCAGCTAAGAGGCACAAGAAGGCTTCCAGTCTGCACCACTCCCTGAGCCAAAGGAGAGTGCGTGGGGCCGCAACCCCTGGCATATTTCCTTCCCTCTTGGGGCCTCAGGCTCCGCATCTGTAGAATGGGTGACTGGGGACTGGCTGATTTCTAAGCCTCCCCCTCTCAGCTCTGATTTTCTACGACTCTGATAGAATGAGCAGGTGTGTAACTATAAAAGTGGAAAACAGGCATGTGGTGCAGCAGATCGATTGCACAAGTGTGCCCCGTTCTCCCTTCTCTCCGTAAGCTTGCCAGCGACAAATGACTCTGCAGCTTCTCCCTTCAGGAGATGGGGGTCCGTGTCTAGAGGGACACTGTCATCTGTGCTTTCCATTCCAGCTTTCCCCCTTTCTAGCTGCATGGCCTCGGGCGAGTTACTTCACAGGGAGGCCTCTGTTTTCTCTAAAACCTAGCGAATCATGGAACCCACCTTTGAGGTTGGCCTGTGGATTGAGTTAAGGCACGTAACGCACTTAGAGAAACTATGCCCTTGGTATAGTTTTTAGGGGTTTAAGGTCTACGGTCAGAGAAGGTGAGACTGAGTCCCGCTTCTACCACTGACTGGGGCTGTGACCTCAGTCCTTTCTAAGCCACCCTGCCCTGATCTGTAACCTGGGGCTCTGACTGGCACCTTCCTCATCACTGAGGTGGTGGGTACAAAGGGCTTGGCCTGGTGCCTGCCCCAGGGGGTGCTCAGGACGCCTCAGTTTTGGGGAGGCACCTACTGCTCCTGGTGACATGTCCCTTGGAGACTAGCTCTAAGTCAAAGTCCTCAGATTAAAGACAGCAGAGCTGAGACCCTGAGTGGGACTTGCTCAAGGTCATACAGTATCCGTGGCCAGAACCTTGAGGCTCTGACCTGTAGCCTGGAGCGCTTTCCATGGTTCAAGGGGGTCATGCCCCTAAGAGGTATGTGTGTTCTGGGCTAGGGGGCTCAAAAGAGCAGACCGAGCTGGACCCTGCCGACTGTCCCACACAGACCACATGGAAGGAGCAGGCTCTCTCTCCCTGGGTGGCAAAGCCTCTCACTGACCTCTCCCACGAGCCTGTCCAGGCCTGGCACAGGAGAGCTCCCAGAGAGATGGGCCGGGCCCCTGACCACAGAGCACCCTCCATACTGGGGTCAGAATGTGTAGGTGGCGAGTGACCCCTGTGACACAGGCCTCAATATGAGCACCGAGGACAGCAGGGCCTAGGGTCCCGCCTCGGGTATCCACGGGGACATTGGGGCAGGGCCCATTAGGGCAGAAGCAGAGCCAGGCCTAGAAGCCAGGCCTCCTGATCCCCCATCCTGGGGCTTTTTGCTTTGCTTTCCTCCCGGCCACCTCCAGCTCCCCCTGCCCTGTGGGTGTGACAGAGAGAAGGGAGGAGCCAGGCAGTGTGGAGCCTGCCCCACCCTGGGCCTCAGCCTGGCTCAGGGAACCTCCCTGGGGCTGTCCTGCAGCCCCACCTCTGTCCTGGATGATTACAGGGCTGAGGGGCCAGACCCTCCCTCCTGGGTCCTCCCTGGGGGAACTGGTCCCTGACCTCATTGTCTGTAGGGGGCCTGTCACAGATGCTGAGTCAGAGATTCCCCAGGCCCCAACCTGCCTCTGTGGATGATGACCCTCCAGGTCTTAGCTTGTCTCCAGGGAGGAGGCAAGGGGTTCCCTGCCTCTTTCTGTCCCTTCCCTGGGCTTGCCCTGCAGGGCTGAGGGGCTGGGGATGTGTGTATGTGTTGTTTGTTCTGTGTGCTCGCTGGGGACATGGCAGGTCGGTGTGTGGGTGGTTCCCCGGAGTTCTCACCGTACCCTATTTTGTCCAATGTGTGAGCCTCCCATGCATGAGTTGTGTGCACAAGTCACGCATGGCGTGTGAATGCGTCAGTAGGTAACAAAGCCCTTGGGGCAGGGGCATGCTGGGCTCACATCCCGAGCACTTACTATACACACTGTGTGCATTGTGTGTGAACTGAGTGTATGCATGTTGTGTGCAGGTGTGTATGTACACAACATAAGCACACCATTTACTGTACATGTTGTGAATACGCACGCAGTGGTCGGTCCTCAGAACCAGGGGCTGGCTCAGGGGGTGGGCTGGGGAAGGGCTTCAAGTTCCGGTGATCCCACCAGCTTGCCTCAGACCCCGCTTCCATGGGGCCTGCTCGCACAGCTCACACAGTGCGAGCAGTGTGTCTGTAGGGAGCTGGAGGGAGGTGGATCCCGTCGGGCTGGATCCGCCCTGGACAGTGGTGCCACTCAAGAGACCTGGGCACCTGCATCTCCTACTGCCAGAGATAGAGGACACAGGTCCTGGGGGGCTTCTTTTGGCCAACCTACCCCTTCATCTTTGGCCTCCAAAGAACTTTTGACTCTGGGACCCCTGCTGTTTTTGAGGGTCCTTGAACCTCCATGCAGGGGGGCAGGGGGGCTCCTGGAAGCCCCTTGGTGCACTTGACCTTACAGCTGGCCTTGTTCCAGCCAGGAAGGAAAGAGCTAGGTGGCCTGGAACCCAGGTGTGTTGGCATCCAGGTTCTGGGCCCCCAGCCACTGCTCCATCTTGCCTGAGACTCCGGCAGCCACCTGATGGGGTTGGGGAGGGAAAGGTAACAGTGGAAACTCATATCCATCCACCTATGTGCCCTCATGTAATCTAGGGCATAAGACACAGCATGGCCTCCTCACCCCCATTCCGGGGCTGCCATGGCAACACAGAAGTTGGCTCACCATCTGCCGCCTGTGGGGACCTCAGTCAGGCCTTTGCCATGCTAGGAATTAGTGTGGGGAGGCACCTGACCTGATCTGGGGTGGCTATTGGCCACATCTGGCACCTCACAGCCCGGGGGACTTTGGAGATGATGCAGCCTGAGGTCCCTCTGGCCGCTGGAGAAGAGTGACCAGTGAGAGAGCCCATGGTTCTCCCTGGGGTTAACCTCTTCTGGTAACATCCTCTCCCAGAGAAGGGTCAAAGATTTACTCACACTACAGTGTAAATGACTAACCCCTTCTGCAAGAGCAGTGGGTTGAGGAAGTGCAGATAGTTGGGCTTTAATAGGAATTAGAAGTTTAAATAAACCAATTATCAATAGAGAAGATTTGGGGCATGAGAGGGAAGTGTAGAGATGTTAGACATTTAAAAATGGAGTTGCGGGGGCGCCTGGGTGGTCCAGTCAGTGAAGCGTACTACTCTTGATTTCAGCTCAGGTCATGATCTCAGGGTTGTGAGATCAAGCCCATGTCAGGCTCTGCACTGAGCCTGGAGTCTGCTTGAGATTCTCCCCCATTGCCCTCCCCCCCCCCCCCCCCCCCCCCCCCCCCCCCCGCCGCCGCTTGAGCTCTCTCTCTCTCTCTCTCAAATAAATAAATAAAATCTTTTAAAAAAAGATTTAGTTGTGAAGCTGGTTCTGGGTATGTGGTTGGGCCACTGCAAATCTAACTTGTCCCTAGGAGTTGGTGGGAGGAGGGGAGGACCTGTGCCTCATGTGGCCCGTGTCACTGAGGTCTCTGCCTCTGCTGGGAGCTGAGTGTTTTCTTCTGGGCTCCAAGATCCTCCTACCCCCACTTCTGGCTCCTCTACGATTGTTTTCCTTGGGAAAATGTTCTCATGTTCTCCCTTGGATTCTCTACTAAGTGTGAAAAGAGCAGTGGAGAGGAGAAGTAAGTCAGGATTCCAGGAGACCAGTGAAGTGGGGGTGGGGTGGAGGGGTGGGGGTGGGGGGGGGGGGTGGGGGGGGGGTCGGTGGGAGAGGGAGGCTGAGAGGGAGAAAGAGAAGGCAGTTCTGAAGGAAAATGAGGCCAGTTGCAGGTTCTGTTTGAATCCCTGGTCTGTCCCTAAGAGGGCACGTGAGTGTGGGCAAGTGGCTTCTCACCCCCGTGCCTCAGTTTCCTTATCTGTAAAATGGGTACACTCCTTTCCCCATGTGGCTGTGAGCACTGGGGGAGATGCCTGTGGAAGCCTGGCATGGTGAGAGCACACAGCGTTGCTTGGGAAACCGCAATCTGCACCCCAGGCCCCTCTGGCATGAATTCTGTGTCATAGAGGGAAGTTTCCAGCCCCTACCCCAGGGCCTTCACTCTTAGGAGGGGGATGCTCTGGCATCTGAGCCTGTCTCCTGCTGACCTGGGCCCCACAGTCTGCCTGAGTGAGGAACCCCCTCCCACAGGCCCTAGGCAGGTCCCACAGGCCCTCTCCTCGCCAGACGACAGATCCACGGGCTGGGAGTAACCCACATAAATCGAGGTCGGTGTACTGTGCAGAGCCGGGATGCCCGAGTCCTCCACCTCAGGGGCCCCTGGACCCAATCCCAGGCCCAGGAACTGGGACAAACCAGGAGATAAACAGGGGAGTCATTCTCAAAGGCAGAGCCCACCTCCTGGCCACGCCCAACACCCGGGCAGCCAGGGCCCAACAGCACCCAGCTTGGCTCAGTAGGGAAGACAGGAGGGTAGAGTTCCGAAGGGGAAGGTGGGAGCGGGGCAGCATATCAAACCCTCTCCACCAATGAGCTCCTTTCTGTGAAATTCTAGCATCTGCAAATTTATTTCTGCCAGCAATTTACCTTTTCTGCAAGCAAGAGAAATCTGTTCTTGTTTGTGAGTCACTGCTTTTTTTTTTTTTTGAAAGATTAGAAAAAGAAGCATCTGTGGTTGGGAATGAAACGGGGGGTGGGGGCGGTGAAGTTCAGTGGCAGGGCCAGTAAAAATAAGCTCCGGCATAAAGTCTAACGGTCTCACTCCCATTCAACCACAGAGATTATTTTGTTGGCTGGAGGTACATGGCTTTATTAATATCCACACAGCATCCTTTTTGATAAAGCAAACATTTTCTAAGTAAATAAACTTTGAAGCTTAAAATTGAAAGCTCTCCTTGACACGATGTAATAAACTGGAAAATGTGCTGTCTGTAGAAACCTATTAGCAAATAGTAAGCCAAGTTAGAGTGCTCGGGTAAGAGTTCAGCATCAGATTCACTGCTGGGGGCTGGAGAAGCTGGGTGGCCCCTGTCTCTGGGGATTAAGGCTGGGCCACCATCCTGTCCTCTGGACACTGCCACTAGAAGATCCCCTTAGGGGTCCTTCTAGGGACTGTACTCCTCCCCCCTCGGGGCCTTGGTCAGGCACCTCAGGCCACACTGCCTGGTGTTGGAGAATCCACCAGTTGTCCCCCGGTGTTCCTGGTCCCCCAGCTCAAGACTACATTTCCCAGCCTCCATTGCAGTTAATCTGCCCATGTGACTGGGATCTAGCCAATGGGATGGGAGTGAAAGTGCCATAGGCAATTTCTGGGTGTGCCCTTAAAAGGACGGGAGTGTGTTTTCCTTTCCCCTTCCCCTCTTCCTGCTGCTGGAAGACCCCTTTGATCCCAGGATGGAAGCCACATGTGGAGGACGGCAGAGCTGTCCTGGACATGTACCTCTGGACTGTCATATGAGAGAGAAGTAACCTTTTATCTTGTTTAAGCCAATGTATTTTGGGGCCTGTTTGTTACAACAGCTTACTTTGTACCTTACCTCCTTCATGCGGCAGACACAACTTGACAACCAGCCCAAATCCTGACTTGCTTATGTGTGGTTCAGCAGCAATTTCTTTAGCACTGTGGTTCACTGTGCTCTTACCTACAACTTTGGGCAAATTACTTAATCTCACGGCACTGGGAAGATTTCAGTAAGAAATATCTTGTACATGGTGACCATGTGACACTGGGACAGAGCTTAGCCTTATGACACGTACAACCCTCTGATAGCTTCTACTCCAATGGTTCTCAGAGTGCGGTCCCTGGACCAGCAGCATGAGCTATCACCTGAAAACTTGTTAGAAATGCAATTTCTTGGTCCCCATCCTGGACCTGCTGAATCAGAAACTCTGGGGTAGTGCCTACCAGTCTGTTTTAACAAGCCTTCTGGGTGGTTCTGATGCAGTTAAAGTTTGAGAACCACTGTTTTACTACATCTTTAAAAAAAAATGTTATTTATCACCTACTAAATTGATCTCATAACCCACTAATATGAGTCAGACTCATGTAGACTTAACAGATGTCAGTCTGCCAGTGTTCATTTCTTTTTCAACTTCCTGAAATTTCGGTAGAGGCATTTACCCCTAGCCCATGGTTCCAAGGATAGGTCAAGACCCCTGGTCGACTGATGCAATGGTTGGTTCAGGGATGAGCATGGGAACCTTCTTTTTTTTTTTTTTTTTTTTAAAGATTTTATTTATTTGAGAGAGAGAGAATGAGAGATAGAGAGCACGAGAGGGAAGAGGGTCAGAGGGAGAAGCAGACTCCCCGCTGAGCAGGGAGCCCGATGTGGGACTCGATCCCGGGACTCCGGGATCGTGACCTGAGCCGAAGGCAGTCGCTTAACCAACTGAGCCACCCAGGCGCCCAATCCCCTGCCCTTTCACGCGGGTCTTAAGTTCCTCCCCGGAACAGTTTTCTGTTACTGAATTTTCATTACTGCCAGCATTTGTAAAGCTCCTTTGGGCCAGGGAGGCACCGGGGAATGTATTGAGGGCTATGGGCCTTCCCCGTGTGCCCTCCAAAAAATACACTCATGCACTCAGATCCATACTTGCTTTATGATTTCCTGTGGCAGCTGGCTTCCTGAAGGACCCCAGGGTGCCAGGATGGATTCTCATTGGCTCACTTTGAGTCACGTGCCCAGCCTGGAACCAGTCACTGGAGCCTTGGGGATTTGGTGCTCTGGTTGGCCAGGTCCTTAGAGACCATGACATCCCATCCTCTCATTTTACAGATGGAGAAATTGAGGCTTAGAGGGGGAAGAGTGACTTGCTCAAGGTCACACGGCATTGGTGGGCCCTGGTCAGACTCGTGCAATCTGGCATGACTCTCCCTCAGCCTGCAGGTTCTTCCCAGTCTGGGAAGTGGCTGACCCATTCATGCCTTCCCAGCTGCTCAGTCTGGGCCTGGCTCGCAGTAGGCATTTAATAAGCACTAGGGAAATTGATCTGAAAAGCCCCCACCCCCCAAGGGTACAGAGGCTGAATCAATGGAAGTTGAGGATGAAGTAGTGTTTACCCCGTGAGCCCCCGGAACACTGTCCTGCCGGGGGTTATTAGGTATCCCATGAGAAAAAGAAGGGGCTCTATGAGGAAATAAATTTGTGAAACACAACGTGAATTGATTTCTTTACATTAGAACTCAGAATTCTTTTTTTTTTAAAAAGATTTTATTTATTTGAGAGAGAGAGAGAGAAAGCATGAGCAGGGGAATGGGCAGAGGGAGAGGGAGAAGCAGACTCCCTGCCAAGGAGGAAGCCTGATGCTGGGCTCCCTCCCAGGACCCTGAGATCATGACCTGGGCTGAAGGCAGATGCTTAACCGACTGAGCCACCTGGTGCCCCTCAGAATTTTTCATAGGCTCAGTTCAGTGAATCCCTCAGAAGGAGGACATAGCATGCAGTGTTTCCCAAGCTTGTTTGACCATACAATCCTTTTTAAGTGGGATTTTGAAAGGATTAGTGTTGAGAAACATATTTTGGGCAATTCCAGACACAGAAGGATCAGCATGGACCAGGGTGGTAAGGGAAGGCTTCCTGGAAGAGGAGGCACCTCAGCTACATTCAAGGATGGGAGGATTGGGAGATTCAGCTGAGAGCAGGGAAGGCATCCTAAATGAATCACAGGAGAAAGCACTAAATATGATATAATACGTTCGAGTGGAAAGACTTATACCTGTCAAGACTCCATTGGAGACAAGCATCAGAAGCGCAGCTTAGACTGGCTTAGGCAAAAAGGGAAATTTATTGGTCCATGGAACCAATTTCAGGCATGGCTGGATCCAGGTGCCTGAACCACATCCTTAGGGATAAGTATTGGCTTCATTCTAAGGCGGGCTCTCTTTCCAGGGGTACTTGTTATCTCTAGGCTCACATGCTGCCAGCTAGCAACCTCAGCAGGAAATGAGATGCTTATTATAATAACTTCAGTCAAAGTCCCAGGATGGACTCTCATTGGCTCAGCTCGGGCCAATCTGGGACCAATCACTGCATCCTAGGAGATCTAGCTCGTGCTCTGATTGGCCAGATCCTTAGAGATCATTGCACCCCATCCTCTCATTGACAGACGCAGAGATTGGAAACCAGAGAAGAAGAGCAACTTTTTCAGGGCCACACAGCAAGTGAGTGGCAGATGAGAGCAGGAGCTTTCAGTTCAGGGGCTCTTCTGTTGCAGCTGGTGGGGGAGGGTAGGAATGGGGGGATAGGGGGGCACTTAGACCAGTGTGGACTGGGGTCTTTGTACTGGGCGCCTTGGGGGAGCCCTGCCTGGAGAGACTGGAAAGGACAGGAGCCCAAGGCCCTGAGGGACCAGCCGGCTGCAGGAACCGTCTTGTGACCGAGGTGGCTCTGAGCTCACGTGGGATTGGCTGCAGCCAGTAAAAGTGAAGGGAGTGGACCAGAGGCGAGTACAGGGAATGGATCCCTGGCTTCTGGTGGGGATAGGCGGGGCAGGGGAGTGTGTGAGGAGGATCTGTCAGAAAGGGGGGGGTGTCTGTCTAAGGCCTGGGGTGTCTCACCAACTCTTCCTTCTCCCTGTACTTCCATATTGGCGCTGCCCCTCGATTCTACCTTCTAAAAACCTCCAAACAATCCTCTCTGGTTCTGCTGATCCCACCGGAGTCCGAGTCACCATCACCTTGCACCCGGCTGCTGGGCACAGTCTTTTAAATGGTCTTCCCCCTGGGGCACCTGGGCGGCGCAGTCAGTAAAACGGGCAACTCTTGATCTCAGCTGAGGTCTCGATCTCAGGGTCGTGAGTTCAAGCCCAGTGTTGGGCTCCACACTGGGTGTGGAGCCTACTTAAAAAAAATGGTCCCCCCACTTCCATTCTTGCTTCCCTGCCCCCACCCTCGCCTCGATTTAGTCTCTTCATAGAAGTCTGGGTGCCCTTTCAAAAGCTCAGCTCACATATCATCGTTAACATTTTCAAAGGCTCTTCATTGCCCCCAAGATGAAATCCAAACTGTGGCTCCTCAGCCTCAATCCTGCCTCTTCATGGAGAATTCTACCCACACTCCAGACATATAGATTTCTCCTTTGAATGGGTTTCTTCCTTTGAATGGGAAAAAGCCACATTCCCTTACCCCTGGGCCTTTGTGCATGCTGTTCCATTTGCCTGGAGCTCTCCTTTTCCCTCTCTCCTCCTGGCTAAAATCCTGCTCCTCCCTCAGATTTCTACTCAATGTCCCTTTCTTTCCTTGGGGAAATCTCTAGTGCCTTCCTTAAGACCGGAGTGGGCCATTTGACTACAGTTCCCCACAGTGCCGCCTCCCTGAAAGGTGAGGGAACTCCAGAAAGGGAAGGGACCCATCTGAGGCCACATGACTGGTAAAGGGCAGAGCTCAAGACATGCAGTTCAGCAAATAGGCACTGAGCGCCAGCTATGGGCCAGGCCTGGTACCATGTGTCCGGCCCTAAGGGAGCCCTCAGACCAGCTGGGGAGACAGACCTGTGAACAGGGGTGAGGACAGCAGCTGCAGGAGCTGGGAGGAGGGGCTCCAGACCTAATCTCAGAGAGACAGGGAGGGCTGTGGTGGGGTTGGGGGGGGGGTGATGTCTGAGTTGAAATCTGATAGACAGATGTCCAGGTACAGGTGAGATCATTCATTTGCTCACTGAGCAAATGAACAATTCTGCACATCTGCATCTTTGGGGATGTAGGTGTCAGGGGTTTGTGCATGTGTGTGTGTGTTTGTGTGTCTGTGTGAGTAGATGTTAGAAGGGATTGATATCCATTTACGTGCATCTGAGTGTCGGTATCATGCAGAATATGCTGTGCGTATGGATGCACACACGAGCAGGTGCATTCACAAGAGTACATGTATATGAGTACAAACATGGGTTTACATGGTATAGACACACATCCGGAGGCAGCATCGCGTAGTGGAATAAGGCTGCCTGTTCGAATTCTCTCTGTCACTTATATGTCCTGGGCAAGTTAACCTCTTGGTCAGTCTGTTCATCAAAAAAATGGGGAAAAGGATAGTAGCTCTCTGGCTAGGTAGGGTGCCTTCGAAGCCCCTGAGACAGGCACACAAGTGACTTATTTCCGGAGAGATGGTAAGGGAGTGAGGGAAGCAGGGAGCGCTGGAGGAGGCGCTAAGCTGAGGGGCGGCTTCATCTGATGAGTTGCCTTGGCCCAACCCCTGGTGAGCCCTGAAGCCTGAGCGATACCATGAGGTTGGCCCACCCTGAGGGAAGGAGGCCTGTTGGTCATTGGTTCCGTGTCCCCAACCCTCCACCTGGAGGAGGAAATAATCTGAGGGCATTTTTCTGGTGAGGCCACGTGGGTGGGCTGAGGGCAGCATTCCAGAACAGGGTGCCCCGGCGGCCTTTACCAGACCCCTGCTTCTCAGAATGAGCTTCTGGGGACGGGTGGCATCGGCCTCCCCTGGAAGCTTGTTATAAATGCAGAGTCACAGACCCTACCCCAGACCTGCTGATTCAGAACCCCGCATTTTAACAGGATCCCCAGACCTGAAAATGTAAGCTCAAGAAACACTGTATGAAGCAGTGACCTCCCAGGGTTTGTTGTGAGGATTCAAGGGGGTTAAGGTATAGTAAGCGTTTTAACGCGTGTAGTGCACAATAGGTGCTATTAGTATTATTTGCACTGAGGTGTGTGGTGCTTGTTTGCTTATCTGGGTACTTCTGTGCAAATACATGCATGCAGGGAGGAGGGCTGGCTACGAAATTGGCTGGATTCAGTGCAAAATGGAAGGTGGGCCCCCTTTTAAAAAAAATCAACAGGAGACAGCCTTCAGCCGCGTGGGGGGCAGGGTACACTTCGGAGCTTGGGGCCCCCTGTGAACGCACAGGTGGCCCGAGGGAGCAGGCCCCTGGATGGATGTGGTGCGTGAGTTCCCCAGGCCTTGCTGATCGGCTGGTTTCCTTTCTACCGTGATTTGGCCCATTTTTGTGGTTTTAGAGCCCAGCGAGGGAAGTCTGGGTGAGGAGTACAGGCTGAGAATGGTACTCCAGCGCCCCAGTCTTCTGGGGTCGCCCCCAACCCCCGAAGCAGCATGTGCGTGTGTGTCTGAGGCCGCCTGGGTGATCTGGGGGAATCGTGAGAACTCTCGGCTGAGAAATGTTCTCTCAGTCTGCACGCTGCGAAGAGAGTATGTTCCCCCATGAATCGTGGGCATCCGTTCTCAGGGAGCTCTGACTGCTCAGTAGAAGGGGTGTGAAATTTAATTTGCACTAATTACCCCGAAGTGGGGGGCGGGAAATGAGCTGGCTCCGCGCACGTTTGGCCTCTTCTTAGGTGCTAGGGTGGGGGTGGGGTGGAGGTGCTGATACCATGGCAACCGCAGCTGCTGGGATTTGGGGGAGGTTGATGCGGGGAGGGGAGGCAGTGGGCGAGGCTGGGGCAGACCTGGGACCTTTGTCCCTGTGACTGTGGGGGGCCCGATGGGGGGGGGGAGGAGAGGGAGGGAGCCCCTCGTCCTGCTACAGCTGGGTGAGGTCTTGTGGGGAGAAGATCCCAGGAGACAAAGGGGCTGTCCCAGTCTGGAGGGAGAGAACGGAGTTTCAACCATTCCGTGGGGGCAGTGGTGTCCCTCTCAAGTCCCCAGGGCTTGGGCTGAGCCGGAGGGCAGAAACCCAGAGGGGCAGCCGGCAGGGGGAGCACTGCAGGGGAAGGAGGGGCTCTGGAGCCCAGAAAAATGCCCTGCAGGTCTTCTCTTACTCCAGTCCCACGCCTTCCTCAGCCTCAACTCTCCCCTTCTGCCCCCCCCCCCCACCTACCCCGCCCCCCCCCCCCCCCCCCCCGTCCCCTACCCCTTCCTGGCCACCTCCCTGCCTCCCTCCCCTCTTCCCACAGCCGCTCTTTCCTGCCACCACTAGAGGGCGCCGAGGCGCCGTGATTGCCCTTGATTTATCTGCCTAGGACCGGCTGTGGCCGCCTGGATGGGGCGGGTGCGGAGGCCCCACAGCAACTGGGTCCTCAGAAGAGCTGGGCTGATTCTACTCTGTTTGGAGCCTGGGGCAGGTCTGGGCTGCCCCTAGTGGCAGAGGCTGTCACCAGGACTTCTCCCTAACCACCTCAAGGGGAGGAGGTTTTGGAGGAGGGGGTGTTCCCTTGGGACCTGGAAGGACGAAGCCTGGATTTCCATCCCAGCCGCCTTACTTCCTCCTGCTTGGCGTCACCTTGGGTAAGTCACATCACCTCTCCAAGCAGCAGGGTTTTTTTTCTTCTTTCTGTAAAACAGGGGAAACCCATTCCACCTCAGTTGTGAGAATGGGACAAAGTACAGGCACTCAAGTAGGAGCTTTCCTTTTACCTTAGGAGGTCAGCCAGTCCACAAATGTTTGTTGGGCACCTACTAAGTGCTAGGAACTCTGCTAGGCATTGGGGACAACTGGGAACAAGGTGAACACAGGGCTTATCATCATGAAGCTTTCAACCTAGCAGGGATGGAATTATTATACATAATTGCAGAAGTATTTGAAAATTGTTACAAATTCTTAAGTCATTCTAAATGTGTGTAATGTGTTACAAAAGAAAAGTTCTGGATGCAGTGGGAATGAGGATCAAGGAGGCTGACCCCATTTGACATTCAGGGTGAGCTCTAAAGGAAGCTCAGCTCAGTCACAAGGGAGGCAAGAGGGAAGGGTCTTCCAGGCAGAAGGAACAGCAGGTGCAAAGGCCCAGAGGGAGGAGGAACAGGATGCATTCCAGGCTGTCCAGTGTGGAGGGGGGTGAGAGGGAATGGGGTATAAGATGAGCCGGAGAGTGGGCAGGGCTGGACACCTGGAGGAGATGAGTGCAAGTGCAGCAAAGTAGGAAGCCTGGTGGCCCTTTTGTGACAGAGGAGGTGGGCGTTTTCAAAGGGACGTCAATGTGTCTGAACAGGAGAGTGGATTTTTTTTTCTTCCCTAATGCTCTTAGGGAGGAAATCTAAAAATAAAACAGGCATGGAGAGGACATCTCGGTGGTGGCATCACCACGCTGGATCTCATATGTGGATAAGACGAATGCCCAAGTGGACCAGGAGGCTAAGCCAGCCTCACAGCATCCAGGGGGAGGACTGAGGGTCAGGACCCTGGGCTCTAGGCTGCTGCCCATGGAGGGTCTTTGCATGATAGGTTGGCTCAGCCTACCCATCTGTGACACAAAGAGAGCTGGTCTTGACTGAGTCCCAGCTAGCCTGTGAAAAGCAACCGTGAACTCCTTGCCAGTAAGGAGGTTTGCGGGTGCCATAGTCAAGGTTTGCCCCATTGCCCCCAGTCCTGAGCAACCACGAATCTACTTTCTGTCTCTCTCTGTTTCTCTACTCTGGACATTTCATATAAACGGGTCATATAGCATGTGGCCTTTTGTGGCTGGCTTCTTTCACTTAGTGTAATGTTTTCAAGGTTCATCCATGTTGTAGCATGTGTCAGTCCTTTGTTTCGTTTTATACCCGAATAATGTTCCATTGGATAGATAGACCCCATTTTGTTTATCCATTCATCAAATGATGGACATTTGGGTCCTTTTTACCTTTTAGCTATTAGGAATAATGCTGCCATGAATATTTGTGTGCAAATTTTTGTGTGGACATAAGTTTTCATTCCTGTTGAGTGTATTCTATGTAGGAATGGAATTGCTGGGTCATAGGATAACTTTATGTTTAAACTTTTGAGGAACTGCCAGACTCTCTTCTAGAGCGGCCGCATCATTTTGCATCCCAATTAGCAATGCATAAGATTTCTAATTTTTCCCTATCCTTGTCAGCACTTGTCACTATCTGACTCTTTGATTATAGCCATCCCAGTGGGTGTAACATGATATCACATTGAAGTTTCAATTTGCATTTCCATGATGGCTAATACTGTTGATTATATTTTCAAGTGTTTTTGAACATTCGTATATCTTCTTTGGAGAGATGATTATTCAGATCCTTTGCCCATTTTTAATTAGGATTGTTTGGGTTTTTCTTTTTTATTGCTGAGTTGTACGAGTTCTTTGGATCATCTAGATACAAGTCCCTCATCAGACTTATGATTTGTAAACGCTTTCTCCCATTCTGTGTGTTTTCTTTCCACTTTGTTGATAGTATCCTTTGAAGTACAAATTTTTAAAATTTAGATGAGCTCCAATTTACCTATTTTTTGTTGTTGTTGCTTGTAGCCTCAGTGTCACATCTAAGAATATATTGCTAAATCCAAGGTCATAAAGATTTCATCCTTTCTTCTAAGGGTTTTATAGTTTCAAATATTACATTTAGATCTTCGATACATTTTGAGTTAATTTTTTGTGCATGGTGGGAGGTAAGAGTCAAACTTCATTCTTATGCATGAGGCTATCCAGTTGTCCCTACACCATTTGTTGATGGGATGGTTCTTTCCCCATTGAATGGTCTTGGCACCCTTGTCAAAAATCAATTGGCCATAGATGTTTGGGTTTATTTCTGGACTCTCAGTTCCATTCCATTGATCTATATGTCTATCCTTATGCCAGTGCCACACTGGTTTGATTACTGTAGCTTTGTAGTAAATTTTGAAATTGGAAAGTGTGACTCTTCTAACTTTATTCTTTTTAAAGATAGTTTTGACTTTTTGGTCTCTTGCAGTTACATGTGAACTTTAGGATCAGTTCTTCCATTTCTATAAGAAATGCCATTGGGATTTTTATAAGTATTGCATTGAGTCTGTAGATCAGTTTGGGAGATATTGCCATCTTACTATTAAATTTTTTTTGAGATAGAGAGAATGGGGGAGGGGCAGAGAGAAAGGGAGAGAGAGAATTTTAAGCATGGAGCCTGACGAGGGGCTCGATCTCATGACCCTGAGGTCATGACCTGAACTGAAGTCAAGAGTTGGACATTTAACTGACTGAGCCACCCAGGTGCCCCAATAATATTAATTTTTATGATCCATAAACATAGGATGTCTTGTGTTTAATTTAGATCTTTAATTTTTTCTTTTTTTTTTTAAAGATTTTATTTATTTGAGAGAGAGAGAGCACGAGAGAGAGAGAGAGAGAGGGCACCAGCATAAGCCGGGGTGGGGGGAAGGGCAGAGGGAGAGGGAGAAGCAAGGTCCCTGCTGAGCAGGGAGACTGACACAGGGCTCGAGCCTAGGACCTCAGGATCATGACCTGAGCTGAAGGTAGATGCTTAATCGACTGAACCACCCAGGTGCCCCTTTTCTTTTCTTTTTAAGCTTTTTAAAAAAGTTTTTATTTAAGTAATCTCTGCACCCAACGTGGGGCTTGACATGACCACAAGATCAAGAGTCGCATCCTCTTCTGACTGAGCCAGCCAGATGCCTCTAGGTGTTCTCTAATTTTTTAGTAAGGTTTTGTGGTTTTCAAAGTACAAGTTTTGCACTTCTTTTGTCAAATTTATTCCTAAGTATTTTATTCTTTGATACTAACTAAATGGAACTGTTTTCCTAATTTCATTTTCTTTGCAAGTGTGTAAAAATACAATTGATTTTTGTATATTGATCTTGTATCCTGCAACCTTGCTCAACTTGTTAGTTCTTAGTTTTTGGTGGATTGCTTAGAATTATCTGTATATATCATCACATCATCTGTAAATAGAGGCATTTTACTTCTTTCTTTCTTTGTCTTGCCTAAGTGCCCTGGCTAGGACCTCCAATACAATGTTGAATAGAAGTGGTGAGAGTGGATATCCTTGTCTTGTTCCCTATTAAATTAAATTGATTAGTTAATTTAGGGGGGTGGGGCAGAGGGAGAGAGAGACTCTTAGCCAGGCTCCACACTTGGCGTGGAGCCCAACGTGCGGCTCGATCTCATGACCCTGAGATCATGACCTGAGCTGAAATCAAGAGTCAGACACAACTGACTGAGCTACCCAGGCGCCCCTGTCTTGTTCCCAGTTTTAGGAGAACAATTCAGTATTTCACCATTAAGTATGATGTTAGCTGTGGATTTTTCAAAGATGCCCTTCATCGAGTTGAAGAAGTTCCCTTCTATTCCTAGTTTGTTGAGTGTTGTTGTTTTTTTTTTTAATCATGAAAGGATGTTGGATTTTGTCAAATGCCTTTTCTGTGTTTATTGAGGTAATCATGTGACTTTACAAAATCCTGTCCATATGGCATATCACGTTAATTGATTTTCAGATCTTAAGCCAACCTTGCATTCCTGGGCTACATCCACTTGGTCATGGTGTATAATTCTTTTTATATATTGCTGGATTTGGTTTGCTAGGATTTTACTGAGGATTTTGCATCTATATTCATAAAAGATATTTGTCTGTAATCTTTTCTTGTGATGTCTTTTTCTGTTTTTGGTAGTAGAGTGATACTGGGATGGTCTTTATTTCTCCTTCTTTTTTGAAAGATGGTTTTTCTGGATATAGGGTTCTTGGGGCAGTATTTTTCTTTAAGCGCTTTGAATATGTTTTCCCACTGTCTTCTAGCCCCAGTGTTTCTGATGAGAAGTCAGCTCTTACTTTTATTGAGTTCCCTTGTAAGTGATAATTTTTCTCTTGCTATCTTGGAGATTTTCTCCTTATCTTTGGCTTTCAGCACTTTTGCTACTTTGAATTTATCCTTCTTGGAGTTTTTTGAACTTCCTAAATCTGTAAAGTTTTTCATAATTTGGGACGTTTTCAGCCATTATTTGAATTTTTTTTCCTGCTCATTTCTTTGTCTCTTCTCTTTCTGATACTCCCATTATGCATGTGTTCGTGAACTTAACAGGGTTCCCCACTTCCCCAAAGCTCATTTTCTTTTGTGCTTTTTTCTGTCTGTTCTTTAGATTGCATAATCTCTACCAATCTATCTTCAAGTTTGCTGATTATTTCTTCTGCCAGTTCCAATCAACTGGTAAGCCCCTGTAGTGAAATTTTCATTTCAATTATTGTACTTTTCAGCTCCAGAATTTCCATTAAAAAATAACTTCTGTCTCTTTTTTGATGTTCTCTATTTGATGAGACATTGTCATCATACCTTCTTTTACTTTGTTAAGCATGACTTTCTCTAGTTATTTGAAAATATTTATAATAGCTACTTGGAATTCTTTGTTAAATCTGACATCTGGTTACTCTCACAGGCAATTTGTTGCTTGTTTCTTTTCTTGTATGTGGGCCAAAATTTCTCGTTTAGATGCATAACTTGTAAATTTTTTTTGTTGGATATTGAACGTCTTAAATAATATATGATAGCAATTCTGGTCTTCTCTGAGGATATAGTTTTTGAGATCATTGTTTGAGATTTGTTCTGACCCTAAGAGGACTCTTCTTATCTGTCTCCTTCCCTGGTTCTCTCTGATAAACTGGTCAGTTTATGATTTAGTTAAATGTCAAATGAACCCCCTGGTCTCCTCTTAATTTTTCGCTGCAATATTTATTGGTTTTGAGAGTGTCCTTAAGCTTTAACTTCCCCAGACTGTGTTGCAAATGAATTCAGTGCTTTTGAGACAAGTTTTGGAACTCTTAATTTATGGTCTCTCTCTCCCCTTGGGCAAGGTATCTGAGCCAGGGTTCTGGAACTGGGTATGGGGACAGTGGCACTCTTCTTTCTGAGTGACATTCCTCCTTTAGGAGCTGGGTAGTTGACGGAGTGGGGGCTGGCTGTGGTCTCTGGTCTTCTCAGTTTGCTTCTCCTGGCATGGAAACTCTGCTTTATGAATGAGCCAGGATGAGGGTGATTGGGGCCCCAGCATGCCATACACAAGGTAGAGCCTCCATCCCACTGTGGGGGCTGGGAAGAAGAAGGGAGCCCCCATCTCTCAGCTGTACTCACCTAGACAAAGTGTGTGCAACAGTGAGCTGAGGCAGAATGAGATAGACTGATATCCTGCCCTTCCTGGGAAGATACTGCAGGCCTCCAGCCGGGAGCTGGGGGGAGAGAGAGCCCTGTGCTATTGACTTTGCCCATCTGGAGTGGAGTTTCCATAATGCTGAGCTGAGAAGGAAGGGGAAGGAAGTGGATCATAGTTCAAATGCTGCAGACTCTTGCTGTTGTTACAGAGTTTTATTAGGTTTTCTTGAATGGATGTTTCTTCGTTTGCTGTATGCCCTTAGGACCTTTTCACAGACTTTAAATGGTTGTTTTAAAATAATTTTCAGCAGTTTCACTGGGAAACAAATCTGCAGAACTCCTCACATTGCCGTGTCAGAAGTGGAACTCTAGCTATCTGGCTGTACACCAAGGAAGTTGAGGATTTAGCTCTCTTTGCTCCCTCCCTCATTACTTTGCTCTTCTCATTCTCCTGTTCTCCCAATGATGCAATGACTTTCCCCCTTTTCTGTGCAAGTTTTTAGCCAATAGTGTGAATCTCCTCTCAAGATATTTGCATGCATCCATTTCCTATCAGTTTCATCTCCCTGAAGGAGTCTCTTCCAGAGCCTCCTGACCTGCTTCCTGTTGGGCTGGTTGCTTTCTGCACCTGGAGCACAGGTGTTATCCTGGGATCCTTTGCTATCAGCCTGGTGGATTCCTCCGACTCTCTTGTGTTGGATCTTCAGCTTCCTGTATTGCCTGTCTTCTCTTCTCTTGGCTTGTTCCTTTGTTTTCGTAGAGCACATCCACCAGAAAATCCTGGAAAAAGATCCATGGGATGTTAACGTTTTGAGACTTTGCACATCTGAACATGTCTTTCTTCTATCCTCATCCTTGATTGGTTAGTCTAGGTAGAGAATTGCAGATTGGAAATTATTTTCCTACAAAACATTTGAAGGTTTTGCTCTGTTGCCTGTTCCAGAAGAAGGAAGCTGTTCTCATTCCTTACTTTTTCAATCTGGAATCTTAGAGATATCTTCTCTTAGGTCCCAAGATAGTGACATTTCATAATGATGTGCCTTGGTGTGGGTCTATTTTTAGGTATTGTGCTGGGCCCTCTGTGAGTCCTTGAAATTTAGAAAGCTGTTTTTTGGATCTGTGAAGTCTTCTTTATCTGTTTTATTGACGATTCCTACCCCTCCTACACGTTTTTCTATTCTTCCTAGAATTGTTATTATTTGAAGATGGAACTCCTGGACAAGTCTTCCAGTTTTCTTTCCTTTTTTTTTTTCCCCTCTTATCTGTCACTCTGGAAAAGCCAAACCTTATTTTCCAATTTTTCCTTTTTCTTTTTTGCTGTTATATTTTTAATTTTTAAAAGCTTTTTTTAATTTTATGCTGTGTCTCTCTTTTCTTAAAATGAGAATCCTATTTTAATTTCACCTATGCATGTCTTATGATGATATTAAGACAAGTTTTTTCACGTTGGTGTTTTCTGTTTGTTTTATTTTTATCTTTCAGGTTGAAGGCATTCTTCCTGATGTCTGGCAAACCTTTGTTATCTGTGCATTTTTAAAAATAGTAAAGTAGGAGCTGATTGGAAGCTCTGAGTATGTGGGTAGGTCTTGTGGGCTGTGGGCCTCTTTGCAGGGTGAGCTGTCAGTGCTGTTTGGTTGGAAGACCTCCGCTGTTGTTATCTCTAGGGTTTCTCGAGGTCTCTTCTCCTTGGTGCATCATGTTTCTCAGAAAAAGCTCTTCCAGTTGTCTGCCCAGAGGATGTAAGTCTGGCTGTGGGTGTTCTGAGAGCAGAGTGATGGGAGATGGTTAGGGTCTTGATATCCAGCTTCTTCATATACACAGAATCACCCTGTTATCAGTAGGGGACCATCCCGGGCACTGTGCCTGGTGTCCCTGAGTCTACAGGTGTCTGGGGGCTGGGGTGATAACAGCTTCTTAAACAGCCTTTCAAAGAATCTTCTCTATTTGAACTGTTCTTTACCCCAGCTGTTCTGGCTGTTCTTTTCGCCTGGAGCATTCTTTTCCCACATACCTGTGGGCCTCACACCCTCCCTGCCTCTCTTATCCCACTTCATCTTTCTCTGTAGCAACTCTTGAGACTGGACATATTTATATCTCCTTATTAAGTTATTTATAGCTTGTCTCCCCTCTCTACAATGGATGGTTTTGAGGGCAGGGATTTGGGCTCATTTTGTTCACTGCTGTATCCCCAGCACCTAGAACAGTGCTTAGCATATAGAGCATAGTACATGCTCAACAAGTCTGTGTTGCGTGCCTGCCTCCATGAAGGAATGAATACCTCCTCAGCCCTAGCTCTGTTTCTGGGACTCACCTTGTTCCAGGCAGAGTTGTTGAGGAGCTCTGGGTCTGTAGCCCTCTCATTCATTCATTCATTCATTCATCCATCCCCTTATCCATCCATGCATTATTATTGTCTTTGTTGTGAGTGTTAATATTCTATAGCCAGAAAGTGGCAGAGGGGGTTTTGGTTTCAGCCTGGCTCCAAAAGCCCTGGTTCCTGGCCCTGCTGCTCATAAGGCTGGAGGAATAAGACTAACACCCAGTTTCTTGTCCTGGGGTAAGAAGTTGGAGTGGTGCCAACCCCCAGGCCGCCCATATCCATAAACTTCTCCCTGCTGGATGGGCAGGCCCTTGTGAGAATCCGGCCAGATCCAGCTCCAATGACGCCACCTCGGGGAAGTCTCCTAGGACTGCTCAGGGCAGAGTTAGCTGCTCCTTGCTTGTGTTGTTAGAGCTGTGTACACCTGCTGTCAGGGTGAGCATCAGATCTCTTATAAATGGCTGCTACTCTCGGTCCACCCTCATCTGCAGGCTCTTCCAGGACTGACTGGGTCTTTTTTAGCTCAGTGTCTCAAGAGCCTGCAGCCTGGGAGGCGCTAAAGGAGCAACTGAATGGAAAAAATGATGCAGACTAGGGGTGTGATTAATATGGGGGCCGGAACTGGAAGTCAAACCCTGCCACTCACTAGCTCTGTGACCGTCTGGGCCTCAGTCCCCTTTTTTTCCTACAAAATGGGGAGAAAAATAGTCCCCCGTTTCACGAGGATTCAGTGAGTTAATGAAATCACTTTGCAGGGCCTGGCACAGAGTGGGCGTGTGATAGAAATTGCTCTTCTTATGAGCCAGGCATCCCTGGCCCCAGCCCACTGGCTCTGCACCCCACCAACAGCAGGTGCCTCCACCTGACTTCCTCCTGGTGCCCAGGGCAGCTTGGCTGAGTCCCCGGTCCCCCCAGCTTGGCCCTCTGCCACTTAGGGATTGGCCCGTCTGCATGTGGTGTTGGCCTCCAAACAGCCTGGCCCTGGCACTTTGAGTCCTCACCTGCTGGCCAAACTGGAGACAGTCATCACTGGGGTAACTGAGGCCTGTCCTGGTGGAGCACCAGGGCAGGGAGCAGCAGAGGAGGACCGGTGCCTGGGATGCCCACGGGACCGGAGCTGCTGCGGCAGAAGAGGCAGGCAAGGCAGCTGGGGCATGTGTGTAAGGGAGAGGAAGAGGGAGTCTTTACTTCTGTTGTGTTTTTAAAAAGCCAAAAAGAGTTTTTCTCTAATCAAGGCACGCAGATTTCAAATGCCAGTTTTCTTCAGCAGGTGAGTCCTACTAAGCTAGGATCCTTAAATTTAGAGGAGGAGACCCTACGATTCCTCTCCTGAAGCCTTGAGATATGGGGCTGGGGGCCCGGCGTGGGACTCTGTGACCCAATAGATGTTTCCAATAGTACTTCTCTCCTGTGTTGTAATGAATTGTTAGATGCCCGACTTCCCGCCAAGAGGATGTCAGGGTCAGGGCTGTTCAACTTTGTACCCCTTTTGTGTCCAGCACAACGCTTACCACGTCAGAGTAATTACTAGAGTTCTCTTTTAACGAGCATTCACACCAATCCTGAAGTAGGTTCTGCTACTCTGCCCACTTTGGGATGAGGAAGCAGGTTCGGAGAGGGTAAGGGGCCCAGCCCGGTCACACACCTCCCCGCTGGAGGTGGCAAGGCTGAGATCCCACCCGTCCAAGGCCTGTCCCCCTGAACTGTTTCGTCTGCCCTTTGCCATGTGGAGCAAGACTTTGTCGAGCCCCTGGCAGTGATGGCGTGCGGTGGTGGGTGGGTGGGTCACCAGTGAAGGGTTGGAGTGGTTACCCTCTGCTCGTGGCAGTGTCTCTCAGGGACAGGACAGGAGAGGGTGATCTGGGGCCAGCCTGTGGGATGATTGGGGTCAGACTCGGAGATCTCCCAGAGACGCAGACATTCTGGTGGGGACTCGAGCTGCCCGGGTTGTTTTCAGCCTCCTCTTTGGATGGTATAGACTCTGGTCTCCAAGACAAGGGTTTCTCCAGCCTCTGTTGGGACCTTTCCCACAGTGCGGAAGTACCCTTTGCAGGGATGAATAACCCAGGTTGTTAGGGAACCTCTCCTCTCCACGCTTCCCTTCCTTGCTTGGCCCTCGTTTCTCCCCGGGGGGATCCTGTAAAATTAAGTGGCGTCGGCCTGATGCCCCTCTACACATTTGCTGGACAAATAATATAAAGATGCCAGTCTTGTCCTTGGGGAGTTTAATACGAGCTCAGGTTTCCGCCCGCCTCACCTAGTTTGCCCTGTAGTTAGCACCTTGCACAACTGTGGTGTATTTTGTCAAAGCTAAGAGACCAACATGGGTACATAACGATTCAGCCAACCCCAGACTTCCTTAGGGTTTCACCCGTTTTCCCACTGATGTCCTTTTCCTGTTCCAGGAATGCATGCGTGTGGCTGTCCTGTCTCCTTCGGGCCCTCTGGTCTGTGACACTGTCAGCCTTTCTTGCTTTCTGTGACCTTGAAAGGGTTGAGGAGGAATGGCCAGATCTCTTGTTAAATGCCCCTTCATTTGGGTTTGTCTGATGTTCTTCATGCGACGAGACGGAGGTTATGGGGTTTTGGGAAGCCTACCGCAGAGGCCAAGTAGCCTTCTCGTCCCATCACATCGGGGGTGCAGGGCATCGCTGGTGACGTGAACCTTGACCCTCAGGTGAAGGTGGCATTTGCCAGATCTCCGTGCTGTGAGGGGAAGGGGCTGACATTTAAGTGCCTCATATGTACTGAACACGATCATGGGTGTTAGCTCATTTAATCCCCATGGAGGGACACTCGCTTACCCTGTCCATCGTAAGATGTAGAAATCGGAGGCACAGAGTTAAAGTCACCTATGCAAGGTGAATCTTGATCCCAGCAACCTGGCTAGAGAGCCCATGTTTTAACTACTCCTCAGTGCATCTCAGCCGGTCTCAGCGCCCCACTGGCTGCCTGCTGCGGGGATTCCTGCAATGGCCTCTTCTTGTTTCCCCTCTGAGCTCATCTCCTACCCCATATCCCTTGGCCACCCTGCTCCAGCCACACTGGCCTTGCTGCTTCAGGAACATGCCAGGCACACTCCTACCCCAGGGCCTTTGCACATGCTTCTCCTTTGTTCAGAATGCTCTGTTGTTACCCAAGTGGTTTGGCTGGCCTTTACTGAAAGGTTGTCTTGTCAGTGAGGCCTTACCCGGTCATATTTATTTATTTTTTAATTTTTATTTATTTATTTATTTGGTGCAAAAAGCTGGTTTTATTAAAACATGGGGACAGGACCTGTGGGCAGAAAGAGCTGCCTTCCCCAGTCATATTTAAATGCAACCCCTGCCTCCTAGCACTCCGTAGCCTCCACTTTAGTTTCACTATAGCGTCTACTAGCATCTGATATTGTCTTTCTTTTACTTATCTATTGGTTGATTATCTGTCTCCCTCAACTGGAATGTAAGCCCCACGAGGAGAGGCTTTGGTCTGTCTTGTTCATAGCTGTGTCTGCGGTGCCTGGAACAGTGTCTGGCACAGAGGAGGTGCTCTGTGAACATCTGTGCATGAATGCCCCAAGCTTGCTGGTATCCAGGACTCCTCCATTATCATGTCCTTGATGAGAAGGTCCAAAGAAAGAATCATGTGGCATATGATCAGAGACTTCCTGCAGGCTGACATTGATTCATGTACCAGCACCCCTTGAACTGGGTCATTTGACTGTTTATGGATCTACTTAACCATCCAGTCCCTTACCCCTGACATGTAAGCTCCAAGAAGAAAGGAGGTAGGTCTGATTTGTTTGCTCTTGTGAACCAAATATATTTAATGCATTGCCTTGTACACACCAAGTGCTCAATAGATGTTTGTTGGGGAAAAAAAAAACCAAACAAATATTGAAAAGAGCCAGCAGTGACTTGGTCTCCTCTAAAGTGATGTATAAACTATCTTGTTTTCTTATGGTGCACTTCCTACAGACTTTTTCTCAAGGGCAACACAGACAGGAGTGGGTAAACTTGGCCTTGGGCACATGCATTTAACAGAATTTCACACATACACACACACACTTGGATGATCGTGGTGGGGAAATAGCATCTGTTTACATACAAAAACCTTAGTGGCCTGATTGGTCTGAAAGGAAACTGGGTGATGTTCTCCAGGGGAAGCAGTGAAAACGTTGTGCAATGGGACGTATTTGTACACAAATAGTTTGCTGTGGTCAGAGGCTCTGGGGAAGCTGGAGTGAGGCTGTGAGTGGGGAGTACAAACACAGAGAGGTTCCCCCCGCCTTCTCAGTGGAAAACTGGAGCTCCAGGCACCTTTAAGAAGTGAGATTTGTTTGGTGCCTACTGTATGCCAGGAGCTTTCCCCGGAAGCTCTCATTTCCCCCTCGCACTGGCCGTCCCTTCTCTTCTGCAGCCGAGGAGGACGGGGAGGCGCCTGGCGCCCAGGTAACTTGCCCGAGGCTGCAGAGCTGGTCAGGGCAAGAGCGGGGCCAGGACCCCAGCCTGCCTGGCTTCTCCTGCCCACGCACTGTCTCCCCTCCCTCCCCAGCCTTAGCCTGAGCTGCGCTCCCTGCCTTTGGGGCCTGCTGTCCTGGGAGGTGGAGGTAATCCAGTCCCGAGCCAGTGGGAGGGCCTCGGTGACCTCTTAGACACCTCCCACGTGTCCTTCCTCCACCGGAGTCCCTTCCAGGTCCTCGACTCCTGGGCCAGGTGTGACAGGAGGGCCGCCGGGTGGGGGGGGGGGGGGGGGGGGGGGTGCCCTGTGGCTACAGGCAGGGGCAAGGGGGCCTGGGGAGGAGGGTGGGGAGAAGCCGGGGAAAGATGCTTTCTCCCGTTTCGTGTCAGCCTCAGCTCTGGAAATGAAAAGCCTTTTAATTTCATTGTCTGCTCTTCTGGTTTTTCCTCTGTGATGGCTGACTGTGCCAGGAGGCCTTTGGCCACAGGATGCGGGTTTAACAAATCCAATAAAGCCTTCATTTGGCCGGCTGCTTGCTCCCGGGAGCTCCCCGGTCCTGGAGACATTGCCTCATGCTTCTCACCTGTGCGCCGCGTGGGGCCGGGCGGGGACCCAGAGCAGGGTCGGTGAGTGGCCCTGAGCCCTGGAGGCCAGGGAGGTCCGTGCTGCCCATGAGGGGTGACTGACGGTGCCTGGGGCAGTGTCCTGTGACCTGAGTGCTGGTCTCAGCCTGGCCACCAGTTCTCCGTTGGAGCTCAGGCAATGCCTAGACCTGCTGGGTCTTCGTTTTTCTTCTGTAAAGTAGCAGGATTAGACGAGGTCAATGGGTTTGATATTTTTTTAAGCAGTGAAACCCATTTTCCCCAAGTGGAATGGGCTGTGGAGGTCTCACCTTGGATGGCTCTGGCTCTTGGTTACTATTGCCCTGAACTTTTTGTCTTTTTTAAAATGGCAGGCTTGTTTCTGCCTCAGGACCTTTACACTGGCTTTTCTTTTTGCATGAGTACCCTGCTCCTAGAATGATCTGTACGTAGGTGGCCCTTGTCAATTCAGAAGTCAGCTTGGATGTTGCTTCCTCAGAGAGCCTTCTCTGACCAGCCTGGCTAATGACGTTCTGCCCTGGCCCACCCCTCCGGACCCCCCTCCCCCCCATAGTCTTTGAGGCTCCTCCCTGCCCCCATTCGGGTGCCGCAGAACCCAGTTTGAAAACCACTTGGACTTTTTTATGTCTACAGCTCCTTGCGGCTCTGACAATCCTCAGCCAGCTCTGACCGAACCCTGTGGTACAGCCAAGCAGTGCTGCGGTTTCAGAGAAAGGTGAGGAGTGGCTCCAGTCACCTCCAAGGAGGTGGCCCTTCAGCCGGTTTGGAGGTTTAGAGAGGTGCAGAGAGCCTTGGAGGAGGAAGGAGAGGAGAGGCCTGGGAGCCGGGGCTGGGCCTTCTCTAACAACAGCGAGTGAGCCAGCCGGGGTGGCAGAGGTTGGGACAGTGGACAGTAAATGGGAGCTGCTGGATGTGTCCAGGCGTCAGGGCGCCTCGAATGCTCAGGTGAGGTGGCCGATGTGTGGGAGTGGCGCCGAGGCTCTGAGCAGGACAGTAGGATCCTCAGGGCCTTGCAAGTGAGCAGCAGAAGCGAGAGGGGGGACGTGGAGGCTGGGAGGCAGGGACATGGGAAGGTGGAGAGCCTGTAGGGCCTGGACTGTGGAGGAGGGGGTGGGGTGAGGGGTGGGGTTAGGGAAAGGGAATTAAGGGTGGAGATGACCAGCAGCGGAGAACAGTGTGGTGGGAAAGGAAGAGGGAACAGACTGAAGTAGTCTGGAGTTTCCAGCAGCTTGCGGGGAGGATGCTCTTGTTTAGGCATTGCTCTGGGTGACTGTGTTGGCAGGGGCCACCCCCACCCCACGCCAGGAGGGAAAGGCTTCATAACTCAGCTGCCCCCGACCTCAGGCTGCCTGGGCAGAGAGGAGCGTGTGGGCCACCCTCCAGGTTGGCCCCTCTTGGAAGGCCCAGGATTAATGTGCTGATGGTCACCCAGGGGCCTTGGCAGAGAGTAGGGATGACTCAGCATCAATTCATCCCCGCTGCAGACAACAGGGTACACCGTGGAAAGTGCTGGGAGCACCGGGCCGGGGGAGCTGCCTTTGACCATGACAGCTGGCTGGCACGTGCCCACACATCTGAGGCTGTGTGCACTCCCTGGGTATGAAGACAAAGCCGACCTCCTCAACTCCTAGGCTCATACCCAGCCCCTCTTCTTTCTTCAGCAGGAGGCCTGAGTGTCCACGGTCCTCCCAGTTCCAACAGAAAACCAGCTCCTGGGAAGAGTTGACTCAAGAGGGAGATAAGAATTTAAGGGTATGTCTATCTAGGGGTGTGTTTTAGAGTTTGGTGGAGCTGCCTGCAGAGCGGGCCCAGACAGCCAGAAATGAGGGGTATTCTTTTGGTAGCTAGAGTGTGTTCTGGACCGTGGGGAAAGTATTCTGGAATTCAAGGACAGATTTTGGAATTCTAGGCTTGTTCTGGAACTCTGGGCTCCGGCTCAGAATCTCGGGGATGTTTGAGAAGCCTACGATGTATTCTGGAATTCCAAGGCAGATTTCTGAATCCTGGGGGCCCACTGGAGTCCTGGGCTTGTTCCTCATCACTCACCTTCTAGACCTGTCTTATCTGCTGTGATCTGCGGGGACACGTGGTTACAGGGAGGCAGTTGCTATGACAACAGCAACCATGGGGTGTATCAACTCCCAGAATTTACTCTGAGCCTGTGACATTTTAGCTGGTGGAGAAGCGCAGTTAGCTCCCAAGAGCCTGATGAGCAGGGATTCCTGCCAATCCTGTCTGTGTGCCTCCCTTCCCCCCAGCCTCAGATAACCTCCCTCTAGGCCTATGGATCTGGCTGCCTGACACTCCCTTGGGCATATGAATATTCAAAGGCAGCCAAAAAGTGTATTCAAATCTTATAAACTTCCGCCTGCCTTGATCCATTTAAATGCATCAGTATCTTCTGTTTTGCCCCATTTATCTGGCAGGAAAATGAAGGGCGATTCCAGGAGCCCAGAATAAGTGCTTTTTCCCAAGTTGCTTTAATCTCCTAAGTGGGGTAAGAGAGGGCTGGGGCTGGGCTCTTCACTCTGTAGATTGGGTCCCTCAGACAAGTCTCACAGAGCCCTAAAATCCTGGAATGCATCTGCTGAAACTGGGGTCTAGGGAGGGGAAGTGATAGCAGAGGAAGGCTGAAACCTGGCTCTCCTCCCTGGGGGCTCTGTTCTTCATCTACAGGGCTCAGCCCCTACTGCCACCGCCCACCCCCCCAGCTACAGGAGTAGGCTTTCTTGCCTGAGCCCCTGCTTCTGTCTCCAAAATCAGACTGTCATGTGTGGAAGACCCTTGAGAATCACCTGGGCTCTGCAGGTGGGGAAACTGAGGCCCAGAGACATTCCTTCAGATGGTTGGTGGCAGAAAAGGGACCTGAGTTTCAGGCTCCCAGTTCCCAGCCCAGAGCTCTTGCTGTCATGCTCACCTCTACCTCATATAATTTACCCATCTGTTCATCCGTCCATCCATCCATCCATCCATCCATCCTGCATCCATCCACCATGTATCCATGCATCCATGCATTCAGCCATTCAGAAAGATATTAAGTACCTGCTGAATGCCCTGCACCACCGTGGGCTGAACTTGATGGAAAGTTCAGGGTTGGGTCACCTGGTCCCCACCCCCTCCCATCCCCTGCCATTCATCGCCCCTTTGGCCAAGCGGATGTTCTCCTGTCCAGACCAACCCATTCCCATCCTTGCCTCCACGCCCCAGTGCCAACACCCCAAGCTCCTAGTTTCTGCCTCTTTGTTCATGACGTCCCCCTGTCTGGAATGCCCCATAACTCACAATTTGTTCAAACCCTACTCACCCTCATCCATCCTCTGCAAAGCATTTCCTTGCCACCAAAGCCGTCTGAGCTCTCCTTTCTCCCATGACCTTTGGAGTAGGAACTGCAGAGATGAGCCTCAATTTTCTGCTTTTTGGTTTTGTCCCACATTACCCCTTGGGAACAGGCCCTGTGCTATATGATTACTAAGAGCGCCATCGATATATTACATTATTACATTTGGGCAGTGCCGTGATGTAAAGAAAATGCCACGGGATGTGGAGTCAGACGAGGGGTTAGCTTTACAGATGAAGTAGTGTGTGGCCTTGAGCAGGTCGCTGAACCTCTCTGAACCTCAAAATTGTGCAATGCAGTTTTACAAGATGATGCCTTTGAATACTCTAAAGTGCTGAGTAAACAGAAGTCTTCCTCATTTCAGGATCTATTTCCCTCTGTGCTACTTGGGCTTGTAGGCTTGACTAATTGTCGGTAGCTTGAGGCACAGGCACCCCCCCTTTCCTATTCCTCGCACCCCAGGAGGTGGGGAGGCTTCACTTCAGGGCAGTTTCCCAAGAGGGGTATTGCTAGGCAAACTTTTCTTTTAACTCTCTTCTCTCCAAGTAAGATCCAAGGCAGTGGCAGGGATGGGTGGAATTCTTTCTCTCTGGAAGATGGGTTTCCTAATTGGTTGTGGGTGGGCTGGGGCCTGGCCAGGTCTTTGAGTATTTCCCAAGAGGATGTGGCTTCCTTGGAGACAGTCTCCTGTATGGGAGAACAGAAGCACTTGGTGGCTTGGCTCCCCTCTGTGGGCTCCCCACTTTCATCTTCACCAGGCTTCTCTTCCCTGATGGTGGCTTTAACACCCCGGGGGGACCTGTGGGAGGAGGCTTATGCCCCGAGCACCTGTTTTTCTTTTATTTTTCCTCTGCCGATCCATCTGTGATTTCCAGAGCTGAGATTTGTTCGCATCACAGTGGTTCCAGGGAAAAACTCAAAACCCATCTACGTAATACGTATCAGCCTCCACCGTGCATCTGCATGTGCCCGCCGTCTGTGCAGGCCCAGGGGCGCACACATGAAGGCACATATTCACACGGGGATGGGCGTGCTGGGGCCTCACACGCATGTTTGCCTCCCTGCGGGTGTGCAGCAGGTGTCCACGACCCAAGCCTTTGTGCTCAGCTGCCTTCCCCACCCCTAGCAGGTGTCCATTCAGGTCTATCTAAGCGGGTAGATTTACACATGCGCCGGCACTCGGTCCTGGGTGTGCATTCACAGTGTGCACAGGCTTGCACACCCCCATGCACCTGTCTGTGTAAAAATGCAGACCCATGTGCATCCGCGTGCCAGAGAGATAATCACCACAGCTTAGAGTGAACACGCTAGGCCCCAGGCACTGTGAACAGGGGGTGTTGACTGCTTGAGTCCCTCCGACACACATGTACGCAGATCTGTATTATTATCCCCATTTCACAGATGTGGAAACTGAGGCTCAGGGAGGTTCCATCCCTTGCCCAACTTCCCATAGCTAGGACGGCTGGGGTGTGGCTCAGAACCTGTGCTCAGAACCACTCGCTAACGTGGTAATACAAGGCCGTTTTTGTAGGTGCTGCAAGAATTAAGTCGGTCCCTCACCTGGGCCTTACCTTCCCCCGGGATTGAGTGTAGGGAGGTTTTGCCCGTGGGTGTGAAGATGGACTCGTGGTGAGTTGTGCACGCCTGCCCCAAGCTGCCCCCTTGGGAGCCGCCGGGAGCACCGCAGTGTCTTCAGGGGGCCAGTGCCCTGTGGCTCCTGAGCCCGGCTCTCTGGAGCTGACCACCTTCTGCTGTGTTTTCTTTTCTCACGTCTCACAGATCCCAAGTCCCTGCTGAGCTCCACCGGGCGGTGCGAGGAGAACCAAGCCACTCCCGCAGTCCTGGCTCCTTCCCTGCAGTCAAGCAGTTCTTAGGGCCCACGCCCCACCGTGCTCCCGGCCCTACCCTCCTCTCCTCTTGTTGAGATCACTCTTGAGGACAGATGCCATCCCCATCCTGGACCAGTCTGATGGAGTTAGGGACCCTCTCCCCTGAGCACCTGTGGTGTGGCTTGGGATCTCCCTGAGTCCTACTTTAGGCCCTGCTGCTTCTCTGCGGTGTGACCTCGGGCAAGTTTCTTAGCCACTCTGAGCCTCAGCTTCCTCATCCGTAAAATGAGGAAAAGAGTGACCCCTGCTGCAAGAGTTCACGGGACGATTATTTGAGTTCACACATGGGAAGGGCCAGAACTGCACCTAGCATTCCGCTAGGCCATCCCTGGCGCTGTGGCATTCGTCAGCCACCCCAGGCGGGTAGTGCACTCTCTAAAGGCAGGGACCACAATCTTTTTCTTCTTCCGTCCCAGGGCATGGCTTGGTCCCTGGTGCCTCACTGATGCTGCTCGGCATTGATTGGAGCCTGAATGAGGGAGTCCAGTCCTTTCCGGTGGGACCATTTGCCCCCTTGAGTGGGATAAACCCCATCTCTCTGTCTTCGGGGCTGGGGTGAGTTCGCCTGCTCTCGCCAGGGATGCAAAGTAGGGCAGGCCTCCCCAGGGGGGTTGCCATGGTAACAAGGAAAGTTCTGCTCCGAGGCAGACACACACAGGGTTGGCTGGGAGGCATGGCGGTGTGGCTTGCCTAGAGTAAGGAGACAGGTTATTGAAATGGCTTTCGGGCCTCGGCGACTCATCTGTCCAACCGGGCCTTAAGCTTCTAGCTCATGATTCGGGTCAGAGGTAAGGGGTCGTGGATGCCGGAGGCTGTTGGAAGTGGCAGAGGGCTGCCCAATCTTGGCTGCTTGACTACTGTCTTCCCTGGGAGCAAGAAAGTGTCACAAGGGGAGGACATTGTTTTACTCACTGCGGCACCGCCAGCACCCAAAACAGTGCCTGACACATCTTAGCTGCTAATCAGTATTTGCTAACTGAAGAATTAGTCAGATAAGAAGGCGGGGACATCTCAAGGTCCTGGCCCAACCCCAGAACATCTAGAGTTCTCCCAGGCCCTGATTCTAGCTGTTAAGAGACCCGACATTAGAGGCCCCTTGATGCCATCTCTGAACTGCCGCAGACCCCCACGGACCCCTGAGGACCACCTCGCCCCCAGGTGTGAACTCTGACGGCAGGTGGGGGACTAGGGTGCACCTGGCCTCTGGAGAATTGACCTAGCCTGGGAGTCTCAGACTTGGCTGAGGACAGAAGCTTGGGGTGTGGCTGGGGGTGTGGGGGTGGGAGGTGATCATGGTGAATATAAAGAATACACGTTCCCAGGCCCCTTCCCAGTCCTACTCAGTCAGACTCTCTGGGGTGTGACCTGGTGTTTGGGGGTGTAACAAGCTCCCCAGGGATTCTGGTGAGTGGCCAGATGTGGGGACTTCTGCTCAGGACACAGCCTCTTGTAGTTGGAGGGGCTTTAAGGGGTGTCCCAAGCCCACCTGGGGTCTGCTTCTGGTACCCTTGGGGAGCCCGAGGTCCAGAGAAGGGCATGAGTAAGGCCTGGTCCCAGCTCTGGCACTCCTGCGCCCTGTGGCCTGGGCAGTCTGCCTAGGCTCTCTACTTGCACTTCATCAACACTCCTGGCGTCCGCCCAGCCCGGCCGACGGGGTGCGGAGTGCATGGCTCCCACCTGTGCCTCCTGGTCAAGACACAGAGCGGCGGGGGGAGGAGCAGGTGCTGAGTTTGCAGCCCGGTCCTCCTTTTGGGCTTCTTGGGCAAGTGCTCTAACCTTTCTGACCTGAGAAATGGGGATAACGTGACCTATGTCATTGACAGCTGGGCTGGCGAGGCGGTCAAGAGTTCGAACGTTGCAGCCAGGGCGCACAGGTTTGAATCCCGGCTCCACGGGGGTTGACAGCTGTGCAACCCTGCACATGACTTCACCTCTCTGGGCCTTCGCATCCTCCTCTGTGAAGGAGGGAGATGAATGCCAGCTTCCTGGAGGTCGTGGTGAGGATTCAGCATGAGGGTGCCCCGTGAAGCACGAGGCAGGGGCTCAGCTACAAGGAATGTTCTTTGAGAGAAAGGCCGGAAGGTGGTGAGTCACGTGTCCAGCCCGGTCTGCCCCAGCGCTAGAGAGAGGCCCGAGAACAGGCTGGGAGCTTTGCCTCTGTATCCAAAGGGCAGCCCAGGGTGGGGGCAGTGGAGGGGAGAGGTGTTTGTTTGAACAGCCAGCGATGCTGGGAGGCCCCTGGTGTCCGTCCATTAGCCGGTTCCTGCTGAGCTGGAGGGAGCGGGAGGCTGGGAAGTGATGAGCCACGCAGCTGTGCCATACTTTCTCTGCAGAAAAGCAGTTTCCAACTCGTTATCTTAATGTGTCCTCACAATAACCCTGGTAATGGTTAGCCCAGGGATCGGGCTTCCTGTGTCAGAGGGGCCATGAGAGCCCAGAGAGGTCATGGCCAAGGTCACGAGCAGCACAGCAGAGGCAGAAGCAGGGAACAGGGAGGGTGACTATGTTTCGGAAGGATGTGACAGCCCTGGGATCATCACTCCTGACTTCTGTCTTGCTCACCTGCTGCAGGCCGCCGTGCTCTGGAGCCCCACGTCTGAGTTCGAGTCCCGGATCTGCCACTTCCTAAATGTGTGCCTTGACTCCTGTAAGCCTGGGTTCTTCATCTGTCAGATGGGAGGAATAACAGGACCTATCCCACAGAGCTCTTTGGGGGAGTAGCCCAGTCTATGCAGAGCATGCGCCCGGCACAAGGGGGGCTCGCTCTCTTGCACATAGCTCTGTTGCTCCCAGATGAGATGTACACATCACCTGTCTGGGCCTCAGTTTTTTTCATCTGCCAAATGGGCATTTATTTTGTGCCAGGCATTATGTGAGTCGGGATGTCATTTAACATGAGTGGTAACCAAGGAGGCCAATTTCTTTTAGTCCCATTTTCCAGATAAGGAAACCAAGATGCAGGGAAGCGAATTGATGTGCGGTAATTTGGCTAATGACCGAGATAATCCAACTCGAACTCAAACCTGAGAGTCTAGAGCCAATGGCCCCTAAATGTGTCCCCCCTTAGCTTTTCCTCCAGGGAATTCTTCAGGGCTGATATGCTTACCTGGGACTGGGGAGTCTGGGGGCTAGAGCCTGCTTGGAGGCTGGAGCAGCAAGACTCGGCCTCGGGTTGGAACTTACCCCCACACCTCCACCGCCAGTGACCTCCCTCTGCACCCTGCCCCCGCATGGGCTCAGCTCCTACCTGGGGCTTCCCACTCCCTGGGGCCGGGAGAAGGTTGGCAGGCCCCAGGCCATGGCGGGAAGGCCATTAGCTGGCATTGGAGTCTGAGTGCTGGGAATGACCCTGTTTTCACATGGAGGCAGCTCACAGCCTCTCCCCATGCTAGAATCTGCTCCCGGAGCTCCCATTCTGGAATGAAGCAGCAGCAGATTATGTAACTCGGAGTAGGTTATGTAAGGATGTAGCAGGCCCTGGTGGGATTGGGGAACAGAGCAGCACCCCCTGTCCCTGCTCCCAGCCCCCCAGCAGAAGTCTCTGGGGCAGGACCAGGCTGCCCCCACACTGCTCAGTTGCCCGCCCCGGGGCTGAGACCCGCAGCTAGGCCTGGGCAGGAGAGGGGAGGGCGAGGCCACGGTGTGCAGCGGGACGGTGCCGGTCAGGGAGCCGGGAATCCTAGCTCGGGTCCCAGCTCTGTCATGAACTGGACGAGTCCTCTCCCCTCTCCGGGCCCCGGTTTCCTTTTCTGGAACACTGAGGAGAGGAGTGGCTTGGGGAAGCTCTAGGGGCCCTTGCAGTTCCAAGGGCGCTCTGTCCCTCTCACCTTGGAGGCAAGGCCCAGACTTCAGGTTCCGACGTTCATGCGGTTGCCAGCTACCTGAGCGGGGCGCCGTCTCTCTCTGGGCCCCGACTTGCCTGTGTGTCTCTAGGGAGATGGGCTCCCCTGTCAGCCTCCCCAGGTGACAGATGTGCCTGGACTTTTGGGGTTCCGGAGGTGGGCGGGAGAGTGGAGGCAGGACATTCCATGCCTTCCCTCTCCTTTGCTCCCTGATTGAGTCTTCTTGCGAAGGGCTGCCACACTGGAGAAATGACAATCACAGCGAAGACAGCTACCATCGCTCGGCCAGGCCTGGGCCCAGTTAGCACTCATAAGAGCCCTGTGAAGTATGTACATACCTTTATTACCCCCGTTTTACAGATGGAGCTGAGGCTCAGAGGGGGCAAGGGACCTACCCCGGCTCACACAGCCGTCAGCGGCCATGCCAGGAGCTAACTCCAGGTATGTCAGACCTTCAAGCCCATGACCCTGTGAGTCAGCACGGAGCGGGCCGGCTTCCCTCTGGAGACCAGAGAGCTGGGTATGGCCAGATGGCACGAACAGCCCTGTTCTGTGGTCTAGGCTCTGAGGAATGTCCGCCCCCTCACTAGCCACCCCCGGGCCTCTCTGGACTCCCCACCCCCCTTTGTTCCCTTTGTGCCACCCACGGTGGCCGCGGCATCTGTGAGGTGGGCAGCGCAGGCTGTGTGGGTGGTCGGCGCGGAGGGTGCGCGGGCCCTTATATTTTTAAACCCTGGCTCTGGCCAGCCTCTGAAGTCAATTGAGACGGGGCCGAGGGGTTTCCTTTGGGCCCTGCTGACCCTGAGTGGGAGGGCTGGGGGGCATCACTGGCATCAGGGGCCACCCTGCTGGTGAGCAGGGGCTGTTACCGGCCCGGGAGAGGCTCGGCGCTGGCCGGGGTCTGTGCCCCTTGGAGCCCGGGAGCCCCAGGCAGCCTGAGGAAACGCCATGGGGGCGAGGGCGCAGGTTGGAGGCTGGAAGGATGAGCCAGGGAGAGCAGGAGAGGAGGGAGGGGATGTAAAAGAAGGTTGAAGGGGCTGCGGGATGTGGCTGAGAGGGTCCTTACAAAGCTGAGAGTCTAGCCCACTCACTCTGAGATGTCCCGAGGAGGAGAATGTCCAGGTCACACTGTGATTTGGAGGCAGAGGCAGAACTTGAACCCAGAGCACTTGATCCCCAAGCAAGAGCAATTTTGGACTGACTTCTCATCTTGGCTCCCAGGGAAGTTCTGCTCCATGGAGGCCCTGCTCCTGGGTAGGGGAGCTTTATCTGCCCTGCAGGAAGGCAGGGGAGGGGGCCCCTCCTGTGCCCACCGATGCCGCCGTGTTGAAGGAATCGGGGCAGGATTTCATAATCAAGGCCAGATGACAGCGGAGGATGTGACTGGGGAGTGAAGGAGAACCCACCAGAGCTCCTGGGCCTCACTGGGGCTGCCCCTACTCTCTCCCTTCTGGTTCTTGGTGCATCGGCTGCTTTCCTTGCCCTGACTCCTGGCACCAGAAGGTCCCTGATCTCATTATACAGGGCATGAAATTGAGGGGAAGCCATTTACAAGAGAAATGTGATAAAACTGAGGCACAGAGAGACTGAGAAGACTCAGCCTCTGCCCCTGGCTTGGATGCTCTCGAGCTGCATAACTTTGTCACAGCACATTTCTGGACTCTGGCTTCTTCATTTTTCAAATGGGGGACAATCATCAGCATTTACCAAGTGCTGATTTTATGCCCGGCACTGGACTGATCACTTTCATATGTTGTTCTACTCAACCTTGCAGTGATCGGATTTTCAGAGGAGGAAACAGAGGGTCAGAGTGGTTATGTGGCATGTCCAACGTCACTTAGCTGCTAAGTGGCAGAGCCTGGGTCTGTCTTCAGAACTCAGGTGCTGAGCCAGTATCAGATTCACGCCCCCGCCGGGGGGGTGGGTGTCAGGTTGCTGAAGGAAAGACAGATAGTGGGAGGAGGGGCATTGCAGAGCAGGGCCAGGAATACACACAAGCTAGTGTTTTCAGCCTCCTTCTCTCACCTCTGCTCAGATCCAGTCCAGGCTTCTCTCCGGATGCCTTCTTGCCCACCCCTGCCTAACCCCCGTTCCACACCACTGCTGCCAGCCCTGGTCTTCAGAAAACACCAACCTGATCATCCTGCTCCGCAGCTGCAATCTTCGTGGCTCTCCGCCGCCTTCAGGGAAAGTCCAAATTGCCTCAGTTGGCATTCAGGGCCTTTTCCCTTTCACAAACCAGCCCCTTCCTACCTCTCCCGGTTCCCTCTACTCTGGCCACATCGTTCTCTGGACAGATTTTCTTCCCTTCCCTCATGCCTTCACTCAGGCAGCTCCCTCGGATACTCACTTTATCCTCACACTTCCATTCCTCCCTTGAAACCAGCCCATAGTCACTTCTGTGAAGCTTTCTGTGCCTGTCCCTGGAGGAATGACAGTCCCTCTTTTTTTTTAAATTTTTATTGTTATGTTAATCACCATACATTACATCATTAGTTCTTGATGTAGTGTTCCATGATTCATTGTTTGTGCATAACACCCAGTGCTCCACGCAGAACGTGCCCTCTTTAATACCCATCACCAGGCTAACCCATCCCCCCACCCCCCTCCCCTCTAGAACCCTCAGTTTGTTTTTCAGAGTCCATCGTCTCTCATGGTTCGTCTCCCCCTCCGACTTACTCCCCTTCATTCTTCCCCTCCTGCTATCTTCTTCTTTTTCTTTTTTCTTAACATATAATGTATTATTTGTTTCAGAGGTACAGATCTGTGATTCAACAGTCTTGCACAATTCACCGCGCTCACCATAGCACATACCCTCCCCAGTGTCTATCACCCAGCCACCCCATCCCTCCCACCCCCACCACTCCAGGAACCCTCAGTTTGTTCCCTGAGATTAAGAATTCCTCATATCAGCGAGGTCATATGATACATGTCTTTCTCTGATTGACTTATTTCACTCAGCATAACACCCTCCAGTTCCATCCGCATCGTTGCAAATGGCAAGATCTCATTCCTTTTGATGGCTGCATAATATTCCATTGTGTATATATACCACCTCTTCTTTATCCATTCATCTGTCGATGGACATCTTGGCTCTTTCCACAGTTTGGCTATTGTGGACATTGCTGCTATAAACATTGGGGTGCACGTACCCCTTCGGATCCCTACATTTGTATCTTTGTGGTAAATACCCAGTAGTGCAATTGCTGGATCGTAGGGTAGCTCTACTTTCAACTGTTTGAGGAACCTCCATACTGTTTTCCAGAGTGGCTGCACCAGCTTGCATTCCCACCAACAGTGTGGGAGGGTTCCCCTTTCTCCGCATCCCCGCCAACATCTGTCGTTTCCTGACTTGTTAATTTTAGCCATTCTGACTGGTGTGAGGTGGTATCTCATTGAGGTTTTTTTTTTAAAGATTTTATTTATTTATTTGAGAGAGAGAAGGAGAGAGAGAGAGCACGAGAGGGGGGAGGGTCAGAGGGAGAAGCAGACTCCCTGCCAAGCAGGGAGCCCGATGTGGGACTCGATCCTGGGACTCCAGGATCGTGACCTGAGCCGAAGGCAGTCGCTTAACCAACTGAGCCACCCAGGCGCCCCTCTCATTGAGGTTTTGATTTGGATTTCCCTGATGCCGAGCGATGTTGAGCACTTTTTCATGTGTCTGTTGGCCATTTGGATGTCTTCTTTGGAAAAATGTCTGTTCATGTCTTCTGCCCATTTCTTGACTGGATTATTTGTTCTTTGGGTGTTGAGTTTGAGAAGTTCTTTATAGAGTTTGGATACTAGCCCTTTATCTGATATGTCATTTGCAAATATCTTCTCCCCT
>NW_027397080.1:22206703-22207742 GCF_003265705.2 Callorhinus ursinus
ATCTCAGCGTCATCATCACCTCCATCATTGTAACCAACATTATCATCACCTTTATTCCAACATCGTCATCTTCACCACCATCATCATCCTACTCCTCACCATTGTCATCATCACCATCACCAAGTTTATCATCATTCTTCCGATCTCTCTTCTTTCCCAGACACCTGCTGCTGTACTGGAGATTCTACAAGTATGAGGTGCCGGCCATGTGCCAGGAATTGGGCTAAGTGGCCCACAGGCAGGAGCCCATCTTCTATCCCACAGAATTGGGCACAGAAGGGCTTTCGGAGGATGCTTGTAGAATGGAACCAAACTGAATCCAATGGGAATCAACCTCACCTTGTAACTCTGACCTGATTCTTCCCATGGGTCCACCCAATGTCTCTGGGTGGAGGTACCCTCCCTGGGGTTGCAATGGGGGAGGTCTAAGTGGGATGGGGGAGGGAGGCAAGGGGTTGGGCATTTTGTATAAATGTGTAAATCCAAAATTCTGTGTGAGAATATGCAGGCCTTTTGTTTATTCTGCTGACCTGACCCTGGTCAGGTTCCTGAAGTTAGTAGGGGGTTGGATTATTACTCTGTGCCTAACTAAGTACCTAGCACATACTAGGTGCTCAATAATTATTTGTGGACTGAATGAATGAGTGGATGAATGAGTGTTTATCTGTATTGTCTCACTTATTGCATTAGGTGCTGCTGACTGGAGGCTCCTCCTTGATGGAGAAACACTGGAGACTTACTCTCCAGGGGCTTTGGCTAGTGGGGAACCCTTGAGACAGCGGTGCATAGGTTTTCATGCTTAGAGGGGTGGGCTGACCTAGAGGGAAGAGGAGATCAGGGAGTCCACAGTTCATACACTCACTGACCTATCCATTCACCTACCTATCCAGGGTTGGGCCAGATATTGCAGGTTTTCATGAGCAGAGGGGTAGGCCCATCAGATGGGAGAGGTGAGGAGAGTGTTAGCATTTCATCCATCCATCCATATACCCACCCACCCACCCACCCATCCATCCATATACCCACCCACCCACCCATC
>NW_027397080.1:22207752-22216082 GCF_003265705.2 Callorhinus ursinus
CACCCACCCACCCATCCATCCATATACCCACCCACCCACCCATCCATTCACCCACCCATTCATCCATTCAACCACCCATCCATCTATCCACCATCTACCCATTCATTCATGTATTTATTCATCCATCCATCCATCTGTCCGTCCATCCATCCATCCTTCCAGGGTTGGAGCCAGATTGTTCATTGTTGTTGAATGCCAGCCTCAGGACTTCAGACTGAAAACTATCTTTTGTGACAGCTGTCAAGGAGGGGAGGTTAATTTGCATGAACAGCCCAAGTGCATGCTGGAAGCTAATTAGGGCTTCAGCAGGGATAGTCTCCAGATCCTGGAGTAAGTGAGGCCTCGGCATTTCAGGAAGGGACCTCTCTACAGCATCATGCCAGTTTTAGAGAGATGGGAATCAGATGGGAAGAGACTCTCATGAGCAAAACACCTGGATTATGTACTTATTAACCAGTTCATACTAACTCTAGAGTATAGGACAGCAGATGGAATGATCTGGATTGGCTGTTCTCAAAGGGAGAGCACCTAGTTAGGCTTTCTGGCATTACTGTTGGCTTCAGGACTGGGTAACAAATACTTTTTGAATGAATAAATAATCTGGGAAGGGGTGACTTTCAAAAGTGCCTGTCTTTGAGTAGAGACCACGAGTATCTCCTCAGCGTCAAAGCCAAGACTGGGCTGGTGAGAATGGCCAAGCCTCTTGGGGGAACTGTCACCTTATAATTTCTCTTTGCCTCCATGTTCCCCTCTCCCCATGGGTTGTGCTTGGTATCTGTCTGTGCACAGTGTCTGAGACATAGGAGATGCCAAAAATGTTGACAGAACGAGTGAGTGGACAAATATACCCATTAGTCAATGGATAGTTATTGAGTGCCTCCTGTGTGTCAGGCACTGTCCTAGCAGCTGGGGGCACAACAGTAGACAGGACAGATGCCCCATCACCATGGATCTCAGTTTAATGATCGTTTATTTAAAAGACAGAGGTGAGTCATACGTCGTATAGGGCAGATGCTGCTACTGTTTTGTTTCTTGAGTCTGTGCCAGGTGGTGCTTGCTGGTGCCAATGGGTGATGGTTGATTTGGAGCCAAGGCTCAGTGGTTGTTTCTAGAAAAAAAAAGATGGGAGTGAGGAGAGGGCAGCACCTAATGAGGAGCACAGACTGGTGAAAAGTGCTGTTTATTGAGCACTTGTTACATGCCAACCTGTAGGGTATCTCTCTGACGTCGCTGCCCTAGGGGTAGGCTCTGTTATTTGCTCTGCTTTACAGAAGAGGAACTGAGACCCCTGAATCTGCTGTGACTCACCCAGGGCCACGTGGAGAGAGGGTGGTGAAGTCAGGATTTGAACCCAGGTCTGCTTGGTTCCTGTGGCCAAGTTCTTAACCATAAGGCTTGACTGCCAGGGAGGGTGGAAGGGGATAGCATGAGAGGGGTATGCAGGAGCTGGGGCCTGGCCATGGAGAACTATGGAGAGTTACCTTGGATGCTGTCTTGGCCCTAATACCCTCCTGTCCTTGACTGTGAAGCTGTCATGGGTGACTACCGAGCCGGGCTCCTTGCTACCTGCCCACAGAGAAGGCCATTCTGCAATGCAGATTGTGTCTGCCCACAGCTAATATGGGTCCTATACATTTATGCAAATCACTGAATACAAATTACAGATTGTTGTAATTTCTAAACACTGCCCTGCCACTCAGGAGCTGCAGGGGGAGGCTCTGAGCCTCGGGGAACACTGTCAACAGCTCTCAGCCCTGCTGGGCATGCTGCAGCTCTGGGAGGGTAGAATGGGTTGGCATTGTGACTGCTCCCACCTCCACGATGGCAGGAGGGAGAACCTGCTTCCGCTGGTTCCTGCCCCAGGCCTGGTTATTGGTCCAAATTTGCATGATTCCTCCCCTTGTCTGGAGACCCATCCAGAAACTAGAGATGCCTATCATGATAAAGCAGTGCGCATAGCCAGCTCTCCTAGAACACTTTCTGTAGCCCACACACTAAATTCTCACTATAACCCTTGGAAATAGGTATATGTCATGCCCGTTTTATGAAGGTGGAAATGGGTTCAGAGAGGTTAAGCAACTTGCTCAAGGTCACCCTGCTAGTAATTGTTGGAAATGGTCACAAATCTAACTCTGTTTGATTGAAATGTCTGGCTCTTAGCTGTGTTGTGGCCCTGTCCCCGACCTGCCTCCTCTTTCTGAGACCCATTGAGGAGAGCCTACTCGGGGGAGCCTCCAGCAGCAGTGGACGCAGAGAGGATCCATGGAGGGGCCAACTTGCCATGTGTGCAAAGGTCTTGGAGCATGTGTCCATTTGTGTTCACATACGTGTCCTTTGTGTCCTTGATGTATCCCATGTGTTGTGATTTCTGTCCATGTTTGCATCCTCATGTGTATTTGCAAATGTGGGGCTGGGGGCTTTTGTGTCCTTGTCACAAGTGTCAACATACATGTGTGTGTGTGTTCATGCTAACATGCATGAAGTGTGTATCTAATTTTCACTGGGTGCTTGTTCCAGGCACGAGCTGAAGTGCTTTAATGGTCTCGACTAATTTCATCCTCCCAACAATCCAGCAAGGCAAGTGCTGTTGATATTCCCCAAATCATGGATGAAGAAACTGAGGCACAGGGAGGATACCAAGTTGTCCAAACATCTCTTGTGATCACAGAAACTGTGTTCATCCTTTATGCTGTCCTCATTTTTGGTCCACGTGGCTTGGGAATGGGTCCCCCGTCTCCAAACACTGGGGTTGGCCGTGGGACCCTCGTGTAGCAAATCAGAGCCACCGTGATTGGTTCAAGTGGCTGAGCCAAGTGGCTCAGATGAGGGTAGTCCCGTGTTACTGAAAGCATGATCTGCAGATGGCAACATCCATTCCTGGACCCAGCCCACACCTCCGGAATCTGCTTTCACAAGCCCTCTGGTGACCTTGTGCACTTCAGGATCTGGACGTTGAAGCCAGACTGCGTGGGTGGGGGCTGGAGATGCAGCTCTGCCAGTCATGAGCCGTGGACAAGCTCTAGAGCATTCTGTGTGTCCATCTCCTCATCTGCGAAGTAGCAGTAAGAGAAGTCCTGGCAATTTTGAGGACTGGAGGGGTTTATACACACACCGTGTCTAGAGCAGTCCCTGGCATATGACCAGTTGCTGGAGGGTTCAGTGTCACTCTGTTGTTACTCAGGGACAGGCATGGGACCCAGTCCTGCCCCATGAGTGGCGGCCCTGAGACTTTGGCTGGCACCCTCAGGAAAAGAGTCTCTCTGCCGAGATAGGATGTAAGCCTGGGGCTGCTGCTGGTGACCACGTGCCACCTCAGGGAAGGGCCTGCCTGAGAATAAAAGGAAGAAGAAAGTAAAGGGGAGGACTGTCCTTTGGGACATTAACTGATCCTCACCTAAAGCCACCGGACTTTCAATTTCATGGGCAAATACATTGTTTCGCCTTTAGCCGCTTTGAGCTGGGCTCCTGTCACTCACCCATGAAGGACTCCCACCAAGTGCCTAATCTGACCCAAACATTTTGCAAAGAAGTCACTCCGGTGAGTCCAAGACCAGAGAGAAAGTTGGGGCAGTTCTTGAATTTCTGACCCCCCCCCGTCTGGCACCTCTCCTGGGCTGTCTCATGGCCACAGAACGCCACCAGGCCTCCCCTCCCGGCCCCGCAGGGTGGTTCTCTCCGGCCCGCAGCCTTCGGGCGGCCCCGCGTGCTGAAGGCCCACTGCGTTTCTAGGCCAGTGTCGCCGTTTGCCTGAGTCCGAGCTCCTCGTTATTCAGCCTCGTCACGCACCTGGGCACGTAAGCCACGTGGGGGCTTTCTGATTGATGAGGCCCCTTTGCCTTTCGAAGGTCAAGCAGATCTCTCCCCTGCGGACGCTGCAAAGGCCCCAGGCCCCAAGCCGGAACGGGGGCTGAGGTCAGAGGCAGGGGACCTGGTGGGCAGTGGCTGTGTGCCTCTTTCCTTCCTTATGCCGGGTATGTGCCGGTGTCGCAGGCCGGGGGCCATTTTCTGCCTTAGCTTCCCCAGTGTGCAGGCCTCTGGCTTCCGGCTTTTTGCTTAGCCCACTCAGGCTCTCTCTGTGCCTTCTGTCGTCACCCCCAGCTTTCCATCCATCTCCCCCAGTTCCCGTCTCCCCCAACCCCTCCCCCAGTTCCCCTCTCCCCCAACCCCTCCCCGGATCCCTGTTCATTCAAGTCCTACCTTCTCATCTCCCCTGGCTCCCATCTCCCTCAGCTTCTGCAGGCCCCCCCCCAACAACCTCCTATACCTGCCCCCCTGCCCCATCTGACCTCTCCTGGGTCCCACGGCCTCCCCCACTCACCCCCGGGTCCCTGTGACTCGGGCCCTTCCCTCTTCCCAGGTCTCTCCTGACGTCTCGGTCCTGTCTGCTTCATCTCCCTCTTCCTGTCCCTGCCTCAGGCAGCACCCCACACCTGTCTCCCTCCTCCCTCCCTCTCCTCCAGGTGGCCCGCTGCCAGTTGGGTACCAGTTGGGTTGCCATGGGAACCACTGAGCTGCTTAGAAAGCTGCCATAGATCTAATGAGAGGCTGTGAGGTTTCAAGGAACAGCTCTTTCTGGACGGAGGACCGGTGCTGGCAGCCGATTAGGGAGAATGGGAGCAGGGGCCACGGAAGATGTCCGCCAAGGCGGGGCCGGGCCTCAGGGGCCCCTCGGGCAGGAGGCCAGATCCACCCAGGCCACAGTTTCCTGCCTCACTGGCGCTCTCAGACCTTCTAGGGTTTTCCTGAAGAGATCAGTGATGCTCCATTTCCTCCCTCCTTCCTCCCCATCACTCACTTCATTCATTCACTCTCCGAATTGCCCCCCACTTTTGGTCATGTGCTCCTGAGGCCTTCCCGGTACAGTGGGAGAGGCAGATCTTTACACAGCAAGCTTCCCCGGTGGGCTGCGCACTGCTGGATGGCATCCAAGGCGACACAAGGAGGGTGGAGGTCCGTGTCAACTGGGGACAGCGAGGGGATATGGGGAGGTGCTTCACGGGATCCTTGAGCTGAGTCTCGAGGGATAGGAATACATCAGCTAAGCGGAAGCTGAGGGCCCTCTGGACCCGCAAGTTCTGTCTCTCAAGATGGGCCATGGACTCTGTTCTGGAGTATGCCTGAGTGAGGTCATGCGGAGCTGCTACAGACTCCTCCAAAGGGTGGTCCCTTCAGAGCAGACCCTTCTTACAGTTGTGCCGAGGATCACTGGGCAGGGAGCAGCCCCATTCCTGGAGAAATAAGCCCGAAATTCCTAGCACCCAAGTCCCCTGGGGCTGATGGGAGGCCAGGAGGGTGTGGGATTATTTGGGGGAGATGCTCCCATGTGCTAATGCTCCCCCCTTCTTTGTGTGGCCAAAAGGCTTGCGTCAGAGCTTTATGGCCAGAAGGGCCGGCCAGCTTGGTCTAATCTCAGATGGCTCCCCTTGGTACCAGGCTTTTGGTTTCTCTCATCCAAGCCAGAGACTGTGTTTGCACATAATTTGCATACATTTGCATGTGGTGTCGGCAGGGCCCAGCATAACATGGGAAAAACACATTTTTCTCGCCAGGGTGCTTGCAGCCTGGATTAGAGCCCAAGTGTGCAGAAACCAGGCCTATAAAATTCTTCCCTTCTTTGGCCCTCTTGGGCAGTCTTTCCCGCATCCCTCCCCCGACTGTGGAGCTTGGACCCCAAGTCAGCAGGTGGCAAGGGTGTCCCAGTCAGGAAGCCTGGATTCTCCTGGTCCTGGCTTGGCTTTGTACTTGCTCTGTGACTTGACAGGTCAGTTTTCCTCTCAATGTCTCCATCTGCCTTTGTAGAAGTCTAGGGTTTGCAGAAGATCAGAAGTGGAGGGTGTGTACCTGAAGAAGTATGTCATTCATTCATGCATGCATTCATTCATTCATTTGATTTTATTCATTGTGTGCTTACAATATACCAGTGCCCTCTGTTCTGAAATCAATAAAACCAGCCACGAGGCTTGCCTCTGGGGAGTCCCAGGGAGACTGGCATTCATCAAATGACCACACAAATCGATGTACAGTTGCAACTGTGATAAGTGCTCCATAGGGACATGTGGTGCTTTATGGGAACTCAGAATTAGTCTGCAAAGCCACAGAAGACTTCCTAGAGGAAGTGTCCCTCAGCTGAGATGTTAAGTATAAGATGATAGAGAGGTAAAGAGAGGCTAGAAGAGAGCTTTCCAGGGAGAAGAAAAAACATGTGCAAAGGTCCTGGGGTGGGTAAAGAGAGGCTAGAAGAGAGCCTTCCAGGGAGAAGAAAAAAATATGTGCAAAGGTCCTGGGGTAGGAAGGAGCAAAGCAAGGGTGCAGAAGGGAGAGGAAGGTGCTGTGTCTGAGTGAGACGGGTGTGAATAAGAATAGACAAGAAGGTGGGGCCAACTAACAGGGCCTTTCTGACCCATTAGGGGCCTTTCTGACCCATTAGGGAAGGTTGTCTTTATAGCAATGGTGTCTTTATTCTAAGAGTGGTGGGAACCATCAAGCCAGGAAGTGACATAAGCAGGTTTACACTTTGCAAGGAAGGCCTGGACTGTGGTGTGAAGAATGGGTGGGGTGAGCACAGGATCCCCAGGCCACCAGGCAGAAGGGTGGCATTGTCCTGAAAGAAAGCTAGGGCTTGGCTTGGTCTCAAAGGTGGAGCTGCAGAGGAAGGGAGGCCGTGAGACATGGAGCAGCAGCACAGGCTTGTGCTCTTTCTACCACATGAGCTGTATTTGAAAGTGGAGTTTTAATCTGGTGCCCGGGAAGGATTTGGCTTTCTTAAGGACCAGGTGCTGGGAGGGCAAGGAGTCACACCTGGCTCAGGCACTGCCCAGCAGGAGTGCAGAGCTCAGCACAGGCTGAGGCTCCCCATAGTTCTGTTCTCAGTCCAGTGGTCTGCACCTGGCCCCCACCCCTCACTTAGCAGTCTCAACTCCCCCTGCACCTGTAGGAACTTTCCAGCTAGCACCTGGCTCTTCTTGTTGTCTCCTAGGAATACCACGTGCATTCTTACCTCCATGCTGTTGTTCCCACTGTGGTTATTTCTAGAATGCCCTGTTCTGCCCAAGCCCTGTCTGCCCTCTGCATCCCAGCTCCTGGCATACTCTTCCTCTTCCTTTGTGACCCAGCTCAGGGGTCCCCTCTGAACCCTCCACCTGATCTTTCAAGGAGCATTGGCCCTCTATCTCCTGGACCAGAAGGGTGCCTGAGAGCCCCAAGGCCAGGTTCAAATCCTGAGTCCTCCACTTAGGAGCTCTGTGACTTAGGGCAAATAACTAACCCTCTGTGGCCCCAGGGCTGCTCCTCTGTAAAGTGGGGATCCTGATGGATCCACCTTCACAGGTTCATGGTAAGATTAATTTAATAGGACAGAAGTAAAATGCTTAGTCCAGTGCCTGGCACACAGCAAGCCCCCCTCTGGAGTGATGGCCATTGTATGCTTTGGAGCCCACTCTTTTGTATTTATTTACTCATCTGTGTTCCTCACCAGGCTCGGAGTTCCTTGAACTAAAACAGAATCTTCTTTTATTTGAGTATTCCCAGTACATACCACAGGCCTGATACGTGCTAGATATTTAGTGCACATTTGTTGAATGAATGGATAGATAACTGGCATCTATATATTGTGCTTCCTTTTTCCACATCTAGCTTTTCAGGGTAACAACTGGGTTTCATACTCAGCTGTACCCCTTTGCAGAGCCCAGCCTGCACACAGTAGGTGTTCAACAAAGGTCTGTGGTGTATTTCCATAGGCAGCCCTCTCCCAGACAAATGGAATTCAGCCCCCGATCCACCATGCGTCAGCTGTCCTCTAGGGTGTAATGGATACAGATTTCTTATTGCCCATGTGTCTTGCCTTCCCTGCTGAGCACCGTATTAAATGGCTGTTCAGTAGCTCAAGTGCACAAATATTCCTTTCAAAATTATTACATTCACCTTTTGTTGGTGGAACATGCCATATGAAACATCTAGCCTCTTACTCAGTGTGGGTGTGTGCTTTCTGCGGCTGCCTCGGGGGCAGTGCTTGAGGCCAGAAGGCCTCATCAGGGCTTCAAGTGCCTGCTTTGCCAAGTATCATCTGGACTCAAAGGACCAGTGGGAGCTGATTCTGGGCTAACCTGAGCTGACCTAGTAAGGGCTGTCATCACCATCACAGTATCATTATCTTTATCACGGACACCATCATCAGCACCACTACAGTTGTCATCACTGCCAATGCCACCACCACTGCCGCCATCACTCACCACCATCACCACCACTATCACCACCACTACCACCACCCACCATCACTCACCATCACCACCATCAACACCACCACCACCACCACCACCACCACCATTGCCACC
>NW_027397080.1:22216182-22260377 GCF_003265705.2 Callorhinus ursinus
CCACCATCACCATCACTACCACCATCACCATCACCACCATCACCACCACTATCACTACCACCACCACCACCACCATCATCACCACCATCTACCACCACCATCACCACCATCACCAATAACATCACCATCACCACCACCACCACTATCACTACCATCACTGTCACCACCACCACCAACATCACCACCATCACCATCAATATCATCACCATCACCACCATCACCACCACCTTTCCCATCATCATCACCAGTGCCATCCACACAGCCACCATCATCATCACCATTATCACCATCACTACCATCTTCACTACCACAATTGATACTATTAATTATTAACATTTTTGATAGCTTTCTCTGTGATAGATGTAGAGCTGAGCATCTTTCATGCATAATTTTATCTAATCCTCAGAATGATCTTATAGGTATGTATGTTGTGTATTCTTTTTTTTCAGATGAGGAAACTGAAGCTCAGAGAGGTTAAGGAACTTGCTCAGTATGACACAGCCAGTAGGCTGTGAAGTCATTTTTTTCTCTTTAAACTCATCTCAGCAGACATTTAATGAGTATCGATTGGCACACATGATTGGTACCCCCCATTACCAGGGACACAAAAATGAGTGTGCTTCTTAACTGCGGGGGTCTTTAGAGCCCTCTGAGGGAGATTGGATGCATATAATCAAAACAAAGCAGCCTAAAAGTGTCTCTTAGGCAAACTACCTGAGGGTGATGGGAAAGAAACGTTATGTGTGGTTCAGACACTAGGGGCACTCTTATACCACATACATTTTGATAAAAGCCGTCCTAGGCTTTTTGGTCACTTAAGAGCCTTCTTGTCTTTATAACTGTTCCAGGAAGTCTCCAGGGAAGACTTGGCCCTCTCTAATTCCACGCCCCAAAGTCCTGGACCAACTTCTTTTGCTGCTTTAGATTTACCTGAACCCTGTGTTGGTTTCCACCTGGAAGGGAGTCTAGCAGCCTCTCACAGATGGGCAAACCAAAACTCAGGGAGGGGAAGAAACTTACTGAAGGATCAGAGTATATTTCCTTTTTGTCAACTCCCAGACAGTGCAGACATTCTGTGAGGACTGTATGGACACTAGGTTATCAGGAATGAAAGGGGATGAAAGGCACCCACATTAAGACTGTCTTTCCTCATCGTACAGTAAATGGTGGAGGAGGGGCTCCTCCCTCAGTCCCTTCCAAGGGGACCTCAAGACAGGCTGGTTGGGCCTGAAGGGGGGGAGCTGAGAGCTCTTTGTCCACCAGTCCTTCAGGCGTTTATATTTCCCATGGCTGGCCAGGGAATCCTTCCCTTAGAGAAGGAAGGTTCCAGAGCACATGGTATGGTCTCTAGATCCCTCATAAGAAAGATGACTAACAGCATTTCAGTCTGGGCTTCCAGCCTGGAGTAGCAGACTGGCCCCTTTTCCTGAGAGGCTAGAGCAGCCCAGAGACAGAGATGGAGGGATTTAAAGATGTCTAGTCTGAGCGATGGATATAACCCCCACTTTTGGCATTCTCTCAAGAGACTACAGAAAGCCTTCAACTTGCCTTCTCATGATTTCTGGGGATAGGACTAATGTTTCTCTGACTGTGACTCATACTTCAGGGAGGAGGCGAAATGGTCTGGCCTGAGGAGGGCAACACTGGATTCTTTAGTTTGCTCATATGACAGATACTTGCACCTCCCACGAAGTGTCGGGCATTGTGGGTGACCAGTGGCGAGGACAAAGTAGAAGTGGCCCTTGTTCTTGTGGGGAAGACAGACATAACTCCAATATTACACAAATGGAAACGTTATTGCAAACCCTTTTAAGCTCTACCCAAAAGAGACAGGGACTGCTAAGAGAAGTTATTAACAGGGAACTGGAATTGGTTTTAGGAGTCAGAGCTTCTTTGAAGAAATAATGGCCATTATTTTACATATTGGGAAACTGAGGCACGGGAAGATTGAGCAGAATCCAATATATATAGCTGGTAAGTAGCGGGGTGGGGATTTGAACCCCCTCTGGCTTTGCAATCCAGCTTCTCAGTCATTTTACTCCCAGTGTTTCTGGTGGATGAGTGAATTTAATGAGGCAAAGATGGGGAGAGCATGGGGATTAGGGGTGAGTTCCAGGCAGATGGAACAGAGCTGAATGGAAAATGCTGGGTGGTAGGAAGAGTGCAGAGTGTTCAAGGAGCCAGATGGGGCCAATGCAGCTGGCATAAGTGGTCCAGTGGTAGGGAGGGCAGGGGGAGATGGGCAGGGCCAGATTGCATGGGGCCTAGTAGGAGCATTAGGGTTTGGGTCAGGATCCTGGCAGAATGAGCGCTACAGGGCAGGTACTGTGTCTTCCTCCACCCGTGAGTACCCAGCTCTGGGCACACTGCCTGGCGCATAGTAGGAGACGGGGAATGGCTAACTAAAGAGGGAGAGAACTTCCCTCTCTCCAGCCCTCATCCCGCTTGGCTTCCTCAGTTCCCACTACCCATCAGAATCCCCAGGGATCTTGTTAAAAATATGCATCCTGGGGCAGCAGCCTTGGAAAATCCAGTTTAGTAATTCTTGGTTGAGTCTGGGGATCTGTATTTCCAATGAGCTGCCCGGGTGGTTCTGACCTGCCTCTCCCCTGGGGACCCCTGGAAGCCACTCTTGCAGTGGGCCACAAGAAGGTGGGATGCTGCCCTGCTGACACTTGCTGGGGGACACACCTCACTGCCTCCCATCACAGAGTTTATCTACAGCCTTTTGGAGAGGAACACCCTTGGTAGGGGATCTTCTGGTGGACTGGAAGCCCTCTTCCTTTGGGAATGCAGACATCAGGTCCCGGACTGAGCCTGACCACCTGACCACCTGACCACCTGAGAACCCTGGACTGGATCATTGTTGACCTCGAGGTTCATGTATTCCTAGAAGTCTGTTGGGAACCCGGAGAGAAATCAGTCAACCAACCAACCAACCAATCAACTAGTCAATCCAGAAAAGAGAGGAAGAAGAGGGCGGGATGGAGACAGGCAAGAAAGTGAACTAGGAGAGGAGATGGAGAGAGATGGAGGATGGAGACACGGAGGTAGAGGAGAAAGAGAGAGAATGGAGAGACAGAGACAGAGGGGAGAGAGAAGGCACCAGGGAGGTATGGGGTGGTTCTGTGGGGACAGTCCTGAGCAGCGCCAGTTCCAGGAATCCCACAGCAGGGCACTAGATTTCCCAGACAGTCTTGGAGGGGCTCTGAGGGGTCACCAGGAAACGTGAGCACAGCTTGCGGGTGTTGACGAAGGTGGTGGGAAGATCTCTGCCTCCCGCCCCCTCTGCCGGGTTCAAGGCTTCAGTGGCTGGGAAAGAGCCCCCTTCCTTGCATCTTCACAGACCAGGTCAGTTCAGGATTCCTTGCTTACCTGATGGGGTTGGCTACTCCCAAGGGCTCTCCTGGACATAAGGGCCACCTTTTCCTGATAATCCATCACTGTACAGCGTTAAGGCACAGGAAGCAGGGAAGGCTGGAGGTGGCCAGGAAAGGTGGCCATGTCAGTCCCAGTGGAGTCTAGGGCTCCACTTTATGTTATTCAGAATTTCAGCCCTGAAATGTGGTGGCCCTAGGGACCCTCTGCATCAGGATGGACCATTGGGCCATTAGTGGATGGACTGTGAGTCACATAGGGCAGAAGAGGGCCCACCTATAGGACTTCTTCAGCTGAAAAATGAGGGCATGGGAGCAGAAGATCATACCTACAGGTATCATGTTGAGCTCCCATTATGTGTCTTACTCCTTTCATAGGCATTCTAGGACCCATCCTGACCTGGCCACACTCACTGCTCCAATCTCAGCCCCTGCCAATGCCCACCACTCCCTGTCTTCAACCTCAGTGGCCTCATAGATGCCAAGCCCATTGCCACCCCAGGGCCTTTGCATGTGCTCTTCCCTCTGCAGTGTGTCTCCCCCTGGTCTTTGCATGACTGGCTCCTTCTTGCCATTCATCCACATCACCTGTCTCAATAGATTCCCGGTCACTTGCCATTCTGTGACCCACTTTTGTATTTTTTGTCACTCCACTCTTGGCAGCCCCCAACACGTGCAGTCCATTAAAACAGGGGCCTTGTCCTTCTTAGTCTTGAGTATCCCACTCGCACCCCTGTGTCTTGCTCAGTGCCTGGCATGCATAGGTACTGTGTGTCTTATTTGCTGAACAAAACGAATGAATGAGTGAATGAATGAATAATTGAATGAATGAATAAATGAAATGCATTAGTGCTTACTTCGTGTTCTTTCATGTAGGTATTATGAATACTTTCCCTGGTACTGGGGGGATATTACCGTCGGCCTCCTACACATGAGAAGACTCAGGTTCTCAGAGATGAGGTCCCATAGCTGGGACCCAGACCAAGGACTCTGCCCCCAGAGTCCTCCGTCTTTCTATTACCCCCGGCTGCTCCACCCTTTGCTGAGCCAAGAGGAGGCCCAGGCAATGAGGAAGTGGGAGTTATTATTTGTATTTAGATGGGGAGGTGGTGGTTCAGTGTCAGTCACCGGCTCCTGGCTGGTGGCACTCAGCACTGCCACCCATAGGCCTTTGGTGGTAATGACCTCCCTGCGTGTTCTGGTTCCCACCCTCTGCAACTCTGTGATTCCGGGAGGCCCAGGGCAGGGCTGGGAGCAAGTGGCTGCTGTGTTGTCCACCCACTGCCCCCAGCAGCTGGGTCCTGTAGGAGCCAGGAACAGATGCCCAGTCTGAATAAGGTGCTGGGGCATGGGGGAGAGCGCTGCCCTCAGAACCATTTTGGGCTTACTTTCCAGCCAGACCTTGAGAGAGGGGGGAGGGGCGAGGGTAAAGGCCTTTCCTGATTTCTCCGTGGTGGTACAGGGCAGCCTGAGGCCTCCCGCCCACAGGACAGAGGCTCCTTGTCTTTGTGGGCAGCGGAAAAGCACCACGTGTGCCTGGAGCTCGCAGGGATGGGCTTCCTGTGTCCCCTGTTGGGGGTGGCCTGCACCTCTGGGAGCCACTGAACTGAGGTTTATCATGGTCAAGGGGCAAGATCATGGCCTTTAGAGCTACCCAGGTATGGATTCAAGTCCTAGCTCTGCCGCTTACTGGCTATGTGATGTTAGGCAAGTCATGCAACTCCCTGAGCCTCAGTTTCCCTATCTGTACAGGGAGAGCACTTAGCAAAGTGCCTCATCACCGGAAATCAAGCAAGAGGCGCCATCTCCTCACCATCTGGACACTCTCTGACTTCGGGCCACTGCTGGCCTTTGTGCACACTGTCCTCACCTTGCCCTCCCTTGCCCCCTGGACAAAGGCCTCATCCTTCTGCGTGGATGAAGCCTTCCCAGATCCCGCGGAGGGCTGGTCAGCCCTGGCTTCTCTGGTGGGAGCTCTGGAGTGAGGGGGTTGTGAAGGTCCGTGTGTGTGCATTGAGGACCCAAGTTGTGTCTCGTTCATCTGTGTCCCCAGCGCCCAGCGCAGGACTCAGTGCAGAGCAGGAGCAAGAGGGAGAGCACTTGAACAAATAGATGGGAGAGGAATTAAAAATAAGACTGAATTAATGAGGAGGAAAAGAGGGAGGAGGGAAAGAAGAACACAGAAGGAGAGGAAGGAAGGTGGGAAGGAAACGGGAAAGAAGAGAAATGAGAAAGGGCAGAGGGGAAGGTGGGTTCAGGGCTGTGTCCCCAGGCCCCCACCCCCTGCTCAGCACTGACACCTCGGAGCCTGTCCCCTCTCCCCTGCCTGCTCCTTCCTGCCTGTCACTCCACTGAGAGCTTCAGTTGCCTCAGCCTCCCACAAAATATTCATTGTTCTCTTGCCTGCTCGGCGACGTCTCTCCCTGCCTCTTAGGTGCCAGAAATGGTAGAATTATCAGAGGTAAAACATGTCTGTCACCAGGCCTGGTGAGTGGGGCTGTTGCCACTGGCTGATTCATCGAAAGACGCTCCCCTCTCCGGGGCAGGGCTTAGGGTACACAGGCTGACTCAGGCCTGTGTCTTCCCCAGAGGACTCAGGGAAGGTGGCAAAGACTATGGAAAGGAACAGTCCCTGGGATTGGAGCATCCTTGGCTGGGGTGGGGGGCTCAGAGTGCTGGAGGGGGCCCGGGGGGAGATTGCACAGTGAGCTGGGCATCCTGGAGGAACCGTATGGGCGACTCCTTGAGCACAATGTGGGGCTGCTGGGATCTTGGGATGGGCTTGTGCTCGGGGCAGGGGACAGACTCTCCAAAGGGGGCTGGAGACAGGCCGAGAGAGAACTGCAGGCTGAGGGACTGAGGTCAAGAATCTGAAAGGGGGCTGAGGCATGAGCCCGCCCAGGTGTGTGACGATTGCCATAGGGAGTCCAGCTACTAGATGCTGTTTACTGTGCACCCCCCCGTGCCAGGCCTCGATGGGTGTTCTAGAGGCCCTGTCTCATTTTATCCTCACACTAGGCATCATCACCATCCCTACGTGAGGAAACCACAGCACAGACAGGTCAAGGAAATCATCAAGCCCACAAGGACAAACTGTCAGAGTCAAGATTTGAACCAAGGACTGTCAAACCCTGTGCCTCCCTGTCAAGCCTCACTTTAAAAAAATGATGTATTAATCTTTCTAGAATATAATAATCCATGCTAGCTGTAGGGATTTGGAAAGTAGGTTTCAAAAAAGAAGACAGAATTTATTCTAAGCCAAGGTTTTTTTTTTTTCTATGCCCTTAAAAAAACTCCACACAGCACACACCACTTGGAAACTTGTGTTTCCTACTTAGCCCCAGAGCATAAGCAATTTCCTAGGTGAGGAACAACTCCCAGTAAGTATAATTGTTAATGATTTTTGCAATGTTCTGGTTGGGGATATGTGCCCCAATTTCCTTAGCCATTCCTTAATAGCCAAAACATGGACTCCCAAGTCTTCCGTGTTATAAGCAACATGGATGCATTTCTTTGTGCTCAAGGTTCCTCCTGACTTCAGGTGATTGTCTGAGCCTAGATCTCTGGAAGGGGAATGATTGGACCAAAGGAAGGGCTGTTTCCAGGGGCAGGTAGATGGGAAGGGGATTAAGGTTCCAGGCAGTCTGCCCCAGGGAGGGTGGTTTCTTTCCGAGGGAGACCAACTCATGAGGGAGGCTGGCTTCCTTTGGATGAATGTGTCCCTGATTTCTGGCCATGGGAATGAGACCTAAAACAGAGGTTTGATGATTCCCCTTTGTTTCTCAATCCTCTCTGTGGAGCTGGTGGGTCGTTGTTTGGGGAGACCTTCATGTGGTCACTTAGTTACTGGAGGCATCTACCAATTCAGAGATCTTTGGGCTCATCCCATCCATCCCTCCCCATGTTCACACAGGTGTGTGTGTGTGTGTGTGTGTGTGTGTGTGTGTGTGTGTGTGTGTGAGACAGGTGGGGTCCCAGCAAGGACAGGTAACTTGGGGGTCACTCTGCCTGATAGTAACTTTGCTGTGGCCAGAGGCAAGCCCAGTCTGTTGTTCTTCCCACGATGCTAGATGCTTCTTATTTTCTGATTCCAGGCCATATAATTCTACACCCTGAACATAGTGAATAACAACCGCTGGTATCATGGTTACCATGGTAACATTGGCCCCAAATGTTCTCCCAGAGGGGCTGGGAGTGGGGCTTGGGCTGTGAGAGACCTAAGGCTGGGCGGGGGCTGACCTGGTTGGGGCCAGAGTCCGCTGGTGTCTCAGGCCCGAGGGATGACATCACCCCTAATGCCTTCAAGGAAGCCCCAGGGCTGTGCCTGGAGCAGGGACCGTCACCAGTGATGTCCCAATTTGGTGTGGATGTTACCCGTGGAAAGAGAAGCAGGATCCATGTTTCAGATTTTTTTTTTTTTTTAAGACCAGAAAATGAGAGACATAGCTGAGTCCTGGAGCAGATGAGCTACATAAGCAAGGAAGGGCCACTGGAGAGAAACCATGTCAGGCCCTTTTGAAGTTCCAGGGAGGGAAGAGAAGTGCCCGTGAGTGACAGGTGTTGGTTTGTTCTGGAGAAACAACACAGAAAAGTGCCCTGAGAGAGGGCTAGGCCCAGAAAGGGGTTCCAGGGATGGAGGGGCTCCCAAGACACAGTCCTGGGGCTCACAAGGCAGGATGAGCTCTAACTCCTGCTCCCCAGGTGTCCCCAGAGCCCTTATGCACGGGGTGGGGGGGGCTGAGGCTGCAGAAGAGGGAGGTACTGTCGCAGAGGAGGATGGGGGCAAGCGAGGCCCTGCGAGGAAGTTGGGGCAGAAGACTCCAGGGTCCAGGGACTGAGGGGAGGCGGTCCACAACTTCCTGCTATCCTCAGTTATCCCTCTGCTCCTCTCCATTCCCTGCTCCTTGTCTACTTCCCTCTTCCTCAGTCTGTCCCCCCCACCCTCTGCCCTTGCTTTCTTCCTTCTCTCTTCCCCTTCCTTCTTCCTGCCATGCCCCTCTCTCCCTCTCCTCTCCCTCCTTTCTCTCCTGTCTCCTGTTCCCCACCAGGTGACTGGAAATGCAGCAGTCCTCAGCCCCCCTACAGCAAAGCCAACCTGAACTTTACACATACACACATAGACACACACACATTCAACTGCATAGGCTCTTCTTGCCTCCTAGTCATCACCCGGGCCTGCCACTGTTTGCTCAGGGAATCTAAACAGCAGCCCAGAGCAAACAAAAGTGAAAAGGAAAATCTATCGCTAAAATCCAAGGCTAAATAGACATGCACCTGGGACAGCATTTCCCAGACTGTGGCCTGTGAACTCCAGGTCCTCCAGGTGGGAGCTGTGGTCCAGTGACGCAGCTAAAGTGCAGCTTTTGGAGCACACCAGCCACGTGACCTTGGGCAAGTATGTCATCCCTCTGTGCCTCAGTTTCTCTTTCTGCAAAATGGTAATAATAATGGTATCTGCCACAAAGTCCTGTGGAGCGTGAGCTCTGCTTTATGATATGGGTTCACCTTCCTTCATCACAGACTGAAAGAAGGCTTCAGTATTTTTTTTCAGGAAGCACAAGAAATTATTTATAATAGTCTGAAAAAATACACTGTCATATTTCAAGTGTATGCAATAGAATGTACTGTCACGAGCCCTTTCCCCTAGGTTGTCGGCTCAAGTGGCTCCTCTTGGGCAGTCCAGCTAACTGTCTTTTCAGGGAAGATACCGTTCATGTTTGTGCTGTGGACTTGTTGCTGCTGAATCCTTCTGGGGGGCTCTCCTGTTAGGCAGGGAGCAGGGGGCTTCTTGTTCACGCACCCTTTGCCTGACCGACCACCCCTGTAGCTTGTGTTCTGTATATACTACGCTTAAGGCAAGTGTGTATCTGTGTGTGGGTTTTAAAAATCACTTACTTCTTATAGTGATTTCACTTGTACCATGACTTCTTCACTGAAACCACAAAATCCTGCTTACAACTCTGGAAACCTAACCCTATTAGAGGTGTGACTATTCTGAAGATTACATGCACATTTTATATATATATATATATTATATATATATATATGATATATAATATATATAATGTGACTGGTTTAAATGTAGATTGTATTTTATTGTATTCTATTGAGGGGACCTTTTTTTCTCTTACACTGTGATTCCGCCCCCCGCCCCCCCGCCTGATAATAGGAGTGAGGTTGACTTTGGGGAGATAAGTTCTTTGTCAGGACAACAAGCAAGGGAGGATAGGAGCGAGAACTTGGTGCCCAGATGCGTACAGTTATTCCGTGCCATGGTGGTTCTCCTTGCCAAATGTGGGTGCGGTGACTTGCTTCAGCACCTTGTTCTGATCCTGGTTCATTCTGTTTCTGTTTAAATCAGGCGTTCTGCTTCCCTGAAAGCTCACAGTCAGCTCAGCTCACTGCCATGTCCGGCGCAGGGTGGCAGGCCCCTGGACATTGCAGCTCACATTCACTGCGTGGCTCGCCCCACCTGTGCAGCACTGCGGCATCTTCTCCCCCCTGAGCTTGTACTTCCGTTTCAGCATGTGGCTTTTCTGGTTCAGGGCTGAGGGCCCCTTAAAAACAAAATGTGTTTCTGCGTGGGGTTTCCATTTTGGCTGTGTGACCCTGGGCAAGACACATCCCTCTCTGGGTCCTTGTTTTCTGAGTGCTCCCTAATTCCAGTATTGAGTCGTGTCCTGGGCACCCAAACAGCAAGAGCTTTCAGGCCGTTTCTAAATGCTTGTCCTTGAGATGACTCAGTATCTCACCAACAAATCTTAAACAATGGAGGTCATTAGTAACACATCTAGTTTTCACATTGAAGAATGGACTTGGTTGCTGAAACCCGAGACAGAAGGGGTTGTCTCTGTTGCCTTATTCTGGGCATACGGTGGAGGCCTTGATGGCAGGGGCCCAGCAGCCTTTGAATAAGGCCGTCTCTGGGATCGGCGTGCCTGGCACAATCCTTTGTGGAAGTGGTCGCCGAGGGGAGCTCTGGGGTCCTGGGAGACTGAAGCTGGATGCTCACTAGAGCTCTAAGCAAGAAGCCCAGAGGGTAGCTTGGGTTTTATCTTCTATTTTCCCCACTTGCTTTCTCGGCAAGGAAGAGGAATTTCCTAGCCTAGTAGCCAGGCAAGTAAAGCCACCTCATGTCTCTTATCTACACACAGTGTTTTCCTTTCTCCCATTTATTGAGATATTTCACCACACAGACAAGATGCAAGAGACTGTTTTAACATACCCCTGTGCAGATCTTCATGAATGGCATAACTTGCTTCAGATCCATTTTTGTGTGTATGAGAAATAAAATGTGACAAACTGTGTGCTCTCCCTTAAAAAAAATGGTATCTGCTTCATAGGTGGGTGTGAAGATTAAGTGCCCTAAAATGGGAAGATCTTAGAATAGCTCCTGGCTCAGGAGAAGGGCTATATATATATAGTGTGTGTGTATTTATAAAACCATTAGCTGTTCCTATAGGTGTTCCAGGGAAGGACGTTTGAGAAACACTGAGTACTTCTTGCCCACCATCTTGGAAATAATCAACACACAACAGTGCATCAGAGGGCCCAGAAGTCCTACAGCAGAGAGATCTGTTCGACTTTGTTTACCTTTATAATTCTCAAACTTGTTTTTACTGTAGTATTTTCCCCTTCCTTCTTTGGAGGCACAAAACACCTGTCTCTTGGGACACGTCCACTTTGGACGGTCACAGTTTGAGAAATGCTGGCTTGGGATTATTCACTGTTTGAAGACCATGGTGAGTGAAGTAGAGGTAGAAAGCATTATCTGAGTCAACAAAAAGATCTGGGGTCAAACCCCAGCTTTACTCTGCCAGCCACAGAGACCAGGAAATGGTGCAGTCAGGCCCCTAGCAAGGAAGTGGCTTGCCCAAGGGAAAGACTCAAGACTGATTCACAGGACCCGCCCTGTCCAGGACTCTTCCACTTCCTTCCTTGCTTCTCCCTCAATGCCAAGTGAAAGCAGGAAGTCCTATTTTGGGGGGGGGAGGGGGCATCCCTCATCTTTGAGACTGGTGGGAGTCTCCACCCCTGCTCCCCATTGGCTTTTCATGTCCTGCAAGGCTTGGGCCAACGTGGCGACGAAGAACATATGCTTTCCTCCCAACCGAAAAGAAGGAGGAGGTAAGAAGTTCCCACTCTTCTCTCCCCACCAAAAAGAGTAAGAGTGAAAGAGCTAAACTCCCTGCACGGACTGAGTGACCAGGCACTTGTGAGAGAGCCTGTGCATGTGCCCCTGTCCCTGGTGCTGAAATGTGTCTGGCCCCTGGGTGGTGGTCCCTCAGCCCCAGACCCGGCTGGAAGAACGGCTGCAGAATCTCTTGGGGAGCGTCCACCAATACTGTGATTCCCAAGCCTTGCACCGTATCTGCTCAGTCAGAATCTCCTGGGGTCAGGAGCCAGCCTCCTCACGTTTGGAAGTCTTCCGAAGGGTGGTTTGGGACCCCACTACCTTAGGAAGCATTTGTGTTTCCCAACCCTAGCCTGCTTTTCCCATGGATCAGTGTTTTTCAGTGGTACTATTTTCTGAAAACAATTTGTAATTTTGATACTCTCACAGAAAAAAATAAATCATTTTATATGTTTTATATTAATGGAGCAGATTTTATGGGTGGTTGGCAGTTCTATTATGTTTACAGCGTAGCCATTTTTTTCCCCCACTTGGAGCTTGAGGGTGCATATTCCCTCCTGAGTCCATATGTGTGGTGCTCTGAAGTCCACTGCATTCTTTCCCTCGGCCTGCAGGTCTGGCAATTTAGGGCGCTAGAGTGGATTTAATTATGTCTCTGTGTTCTCTGTCCCCATGTTGCAATGCTCCAGGCATCAATGAGATGCCTCTAGTGTGGTATTTACTCTTTCAGATACTTCTCTTTCCCTCTGGGACCCCAAGGATGGTCCTCAGTGGAGAAACAGTCGCATTAGACATTCTACCAAGAAAGATGCCAGCAGGATGGGTCCAGACAGCTTCCCCAGCCTCTGATGACCCCCTTGGGCTCTAATGCTATGGGGGAGGGCAGATCTGACCCTTGAAGCCCTCATCACCTCTAACTTCGCGGATGCCAGAGCAGCAGGCTTTGAGGCTGTGAGGAGGTATAGAGTAGTGTTCACAATTACAGGCTCGGAGTCAGACCTGGGTTCAAAGTCTGGTTCTGCTTTTGTAGCCATGTGATCTTGGACAAGTTGCTTTCATTTCCTGGGCCTCAGTTGCCTAACGTGTGACATATGGACAGCTCTATCCATGCCTTAGCAGGGTTGGTGTAGAGATATGGGAGGAAATGGACATCAAGGTGTCATCCTTTAAGTCATCATAAGTTTTTCTATCATACAAATTAATCTCTACCCAGACGATGGCAGCAAACTTAAGGAGGGCATTTGCACGTTAATGTGATATTCTTGATGGCCTACATACTTCCACTTCTCTCCCCCTCCCCTGGAAATCAAGTTCTAGGAATGAAGTTGAAAGTACATGTTTGGGGTCATGGAAGGGCAGGGTTGTGTGTCCAGGCAGAGTATTGGTCACTGTCCCCTCACAGTATTGGTCACTGTCCTGCTCTGAGGCATCTTCTAGAGGTACCTCTAAAGGGCAGTCCAGTCCAGGGGAAGAAAGGAAGCTGTCCCAGGGGTCGGAGAAGGTCATTGAGTTTTCCCAGGCCCGGCTGTGGAAGCCTTGAGCCAGTATGGGCCTGGAGCTGCTCAGGTCTTAGGGTTGGGCGGAGGGGAGAAAAATCAAAAGTCACAAACTGGGGGCTCCTTTACCCTGTTTGCACAGATGAGAACATGGAGGCCCAAGGGGATCCAGTGACTCGCTCAGGGCCACACGGTTAGTTGGCAGCAGAAGCAATGGAAAGAAACTGGTGTCCTTTTCATTGCACCACGTGGCCTCCTGGGCACGGTTCGGAGTCCAACGGCTGCGTCTGTCTAGAGTAAAAAAGACCAGACTCCTGGGGACCTGGGTTAGTTTCTGGGAAGTTGGATTAGATTGGTTCTGTGTGGCCCCAGGGAGAAGCCGCAGTGCTTAGGTATTGGAAATATAGATTTTGGCATCAGAGAGACTGAAATGTGAACCCAGGCTCTGCTATTCTCTGTTGCTATGAGCTTGACCTCTTAGTTTCTTCACCTGGGTGGTGGGACTAAAGGGATACACTACATGAGTGATGTTGTGAGTCAATAAAAGAGCCAGTGGCAATGCGTATGATCTGTCTGTGCATATGCTAAGATGTTCCGTGAGAGCAAAGAGTTGATGGTACGGCCAGAAGTAGCCGAAGTTGTGTGTGTGGACGTCCAATGACAGAAGGAGCTGCCTCATCACCGGAGGTGAGCAACCCCTGGTGGGGATACCACCGAGAGGACTCAGGCATCTGCTGAGAAACGAACCAGCGCCTCTGATGTTCTGTGAAGCCCACTCTCCCCCTTCTCAATTCCCTGGCTCCTGCTCACCAGGGGCCTCTGTTTTCCAAAGCAGCAAGCAGCCTGCATGGTAATTACTTTTGGACTTATTAAGCATAATTATCCCCTAATCGCATACAACCAGTAATTACGGTGGCTGTTACCAGGGGCCTACCCATGCAGCACCACCCACCGCCCTGGGGTCCAACACCCAGCTGGGGCCTGAGGATGGCCTGGTGCTCCCTGCCCAGGGGTTGGGGGTGCTGGCCTGAGATGGGGCTGCTGCATCCCCCACCGGGTGCTCCTGCAGCCTGGGCACCCTGCTGGTGAAGAGTTGCTCACATAGGACAGTACCAGGGCCACACCAACCTCCAGCCAGGCCACATGCTCCCCATCCTGTTAATGCTTGTCTGAGCCAGCCTGCATCTGCCCATGCTGTTCCCTCCTCTTTTCCTCTTCCTTCCCTCCAACCAACCATCCTCTCCTCTTGCCTTCCTTCAAGAATTTTTGAGACTCCTTTATGCTCCTGACACTACTCTAGGTACTAAAGTTACAGCAGTGTTGGGAGCGGGGGACAAAAGCCATGCTTTCATGGGATTTAGTGTCCATTTGGGGGAGAGAGAGAGACAAAGAAGAAAATGGGTAAGTTATGCTCTTAGAAGAGGTTGAGCGCTGCAAAGGAATAGGAGGCAGAGGGATGAGGATGAAGAAGAGGGAGGGGTTAGAGAAAGTCATAGTTTTAATGGGATGGCCAGGGTTGGTCTCACTGGGAATGGCACACTCAAACAAAGACTTGAAGGAGGTGATGGGTTAACCTGTGACGATATGTGGGGAGAGAATGTTCAAGGAAGAGGGAGCAGCTAGTGTGCAAACTCTGAGGTGGGAAGAGCCACAGCTGAGGAGGCTGGGGTGGCTGGGGCGGAGTGGGGGTGGGGGTGGGGGTGGGGGAGGAGGTCAGAGCCAAAAGGGAGCAGTGGAGGGAAGATTGCTGGCACCTGGTGAGCCATTTAAAGATGTCAGTTTTCCTCTGAATGAAACATTTGAGCAGAGGAGCGGCCTCATCCGGCTAGTGTTTTTGTGTCTCTACTCTGTCCACAGAGAGACATGGGGGCAGGGGTGGGGGGAACCCAGTGAGCAGGAGCAGTTGCAACAATCCAGGTGGGGGAAATGGTGGGGGCTTGGCCACGGAGCTGGGAGGAGTGGAAGGATTCCAGAAATATTTTCAAGGTGGGGAGGACAGGATTCCCTAATAGGTGGGGAGAGGCATCAAGGATGACACATAGGTTTTTGGTCTCAATAACTGGAAGGAGGGAGCTGCCACTTAGCACATGGGAAAGGCAAGGGTGAATCAGGTTTCTGAGGAGGGCAGGTGCTCGGTTGGGGACGTGTTAAGGTCTTGGCTGTTGGAGAGAGGTGCTAGTCTGGGATTCCGAGGAAACAGGTCTGGCTGGGGCGTGACTGTGGAAGCCCTCCCTCCCCTCTTAGGATTTATCCCTGTCCCCCCTGCGCTCTTTTTCTCTCTCCTCAGGGCTTTTTGTGTCTTCCTCCGCGTCTCTCTCCCTCGGCCTCCTTTCCTGGGCCTCGGCCTCCACCTCTCCCTGCCCAGCGCCGCAGGGGGTGAGGCCCCTGGGGTGCCGGGATGTCCTGCAGCTGAGGCGCCAGCCAATCTCCCGACGTCTTGGAAGCAGCTTGTGGGCCAAAGGGTTGCGCCTCCTGCCCGCAGAATGCGCTCCACTATTTATTTACATGCGGACCAGACTATTATTTATTAAGGTATCGCTGCCAGCTGTGCGTGGGCGAATTGTTCTTAATATACCCCCTCCGGGTTCCCACGGCGGCGACGCCTTCCTGGCAGCGGAGCCAGCGTGGCTCCGAGCGGGGAAACCGAGGCTCGAGCGCGCGGAGGGTGCTGGGAGTGCGGGCGCGCAGCGCAGAGGGTGCTGGGAACGCGCGGTCGAGAGGTGGGGACGCGGGAGCGCGGGCCGGGGGTCGCGGAGCTCTCGCCCGGAGCGCGATGCGGAGTCTTGGAGCGGGTGGGGGACCCTGAGCGAAAGGGACGTGCAGGGAAGACTGGGGGGGCTGTCTTCTAGCAGGTGAGGGACCCCGAGAGCGAGGGGCCGTGCAGGGGGACTCAGGTGGGGGTCTTGGAACGGATCGGGGATCTCAGGACGGAAGGGTAGTGCCGGGGACCCAGGTGGGGGCGGGTCTTGGAGCGGGTGGGGGACCCCAAGCGCGAGGCCAGGCGGGAGTGAGTTTTGGACGCACGGCGCTTGGGCCTCGCGCGGCTCGCCCGGCAGTGGGCGGACAGACCGACGACCGCGGGGCCCCGGGAGGGGGCCGTCGCCTCCCCCCACCCCACCGCGTAGGCGGCGGCTTCGCCTTGCCTGGTTCTCCCGACGTCAGCAGCAGCCGCTGGAGCCGGAGGGAGCGGTTTAATTGGCAGGATTTTGGGTTAAGGACAGATGTGGCTTCGCCGGGTTTGGAGGCAGGGCGCACGGAGGGGGGGGGCGGGGGGGGGGGTACTGGACGGAGGGGGGAGGGGAGCGGGTAAAATAGACTGAGCGAGACCCCGGCTGGGCGCCCCTGGAGAGAGGAGACAAGGCAGAGGTGGGCGACCGTTGGGAGCTAGAAGCAGATGAAGAGGGACGGCAAATACAGCTGGGGAAGAACCGGGACGACGCGGAGGCTGCAGAGACAGCCGGGAGAGGGCGCTGGCGGGCTGGCTTCTGCCCTCTGGTGTCCGCCCCCCCCCCCCCCCCCCTGCCCGGGCCCCCCCCCCCCAGGTATTAGCACAGTCCCTCCGGGGCGGCCGTCTTCCTTGCGGGAGGGGCTAGCTTGGGGACATTGATTCATTTAATTTTATTACTGGTACGGTGGGTACGGTGTCTGCCCATTCCCAGGCCTTGTTGGTGTCACCCAGATAGTTCTCTCCTGGCTGGGAGCTGCGGCTTAAGAAAACCCAGGGAACCCTGCCCTGCCCCCCAGCCCTCCCCCCCGCCAGCACTCAGTAAAGGCTGACTTCAAGCAGGCGTCTTAGCAGCCCCGTGGGTCCCCCTCTGAGCCGCCCGGGGCGAAGCACATTTCTTCCTGTGAACAGCGCCGAGGGAGCGATGGTGACAGGCCAACGCTGGATGGAGTAGCCCAGAAACACGCATTTTTCCACCACTCAGGGCCAAACCTCTCATTGATGGTGGTTGTAATTTCATCAGGCCTCTGGCCCTGAGGGACAGTGTTGTGCTGGCGGTGGGGCTTTCTGGAACGGCATCCAGTGGATCTGTGGGGTCAGTGGTTACTCTGCGGGTTCCCCAGGCTCCCAGAGCTCATGTCTCCACCCCTGGACCAGCTGTGGCCATGCAGGACGCTGCCACCTGCATGCGGGGGCCTTGTGGCCCAAGGGAAGAGTCCTTGTCTCCAGGAGAGCTGACACAACCTCATGGGCATCCCCACCCATGGATGTTCTGGAATGTTCTGAAGTCTGGAGCCAGGATGGTAAAGTCACCACCGGGGAGTTATCCAGCCCTCCTCCCTCATTCCCCAGATGGGGAATCTGAGGCCCAGAGTCTGCGTGCTGGAATGACCTGGGCTTTCACGGAGGGACCATTGGCGAGGGGGCTGTGGACGGTGCCTGCCCTGTCTCCTTATTTCAGTATCAGGGCGGCTGGGTTTTACTACAAAGTGGGGAGGGCAGCAAGATTCATTTTCTGTGTGCCCAGCCTTCTTTCCAGCTCTGCTTCCTGTCACCTCATGCTCTCTGCTGTGCTCTCTGCTGCCAGACCCAACTCCGCCACCTAAGCGTCTAGCTTGTGGGAACCATCCTCACCCACACACCTGACAAGGGCCTTTCCGAAGACCTCCCCTTAGAGTAGCTGTAATGTAGGATCTCTAGACCCAACAAGGGCAGGCCTGGGGGGGACCTGAGTGACCTGGGTCCAGGCCGCATCGCTTCCCGGGCCTCAGTGTCTCCATCTGTAGAATGGGGCAGGGTAGACATTTGGAGGTTTCTGAGCACCGTTTCTAGCTCTGACAGCTCGGGACTGCCCAGTAGGAGGAGCAGCTGGGACCTGGGTTGGGTGGGCCAGGGCTCATCTGCTGCTTCCCTTCCTTGGGGCAGGAGTAGAGGGGGTGATGGGGACAAATAGCAGAGGAGAGGCAAAGCTCTCCGGCCCCCAAGGAACAGCATGTGCTATGTAGGAGGAGCATTTGTTACCCATTCTCCTGTGCCTGGAACCTCCTGGTCCTCCGCTGCCTTCTGGCGAGGGACAGGAAGCGTGGAGTGGAGCTGTATTTGCTTCCTGGGGGGTGGGGTGGGGAGGAGGGGACTTAGGCGGCAAGGGGGCAGTGAACCTGCGGTCCCAGCAGCTGAGCTCGGCAGAGCAGGAGAAAATGAAAAGCTTGGTATCAAATGTTCCCTGCCCCTGCGTGGCCCAGCCGCCCTGGCCTGGTGGGAGCTGGCACCCAGGAGATGTGGGGTGAGTGAATCAGTGGGGCAGTGTGTTGAAGGAGAGAGACCTGGCCCTAGGGTTGGGCAGACATGGGTTTGGATCCTTCCCCACCTGTTTCTAGCCGGGGGATCTTGAGCAGATTAATTAATGTCTGTGAACTGGGGTTTTCTCATCAGAAACACCAAAAAGCTACTTCATAGAGTTGTGAGGAGCCCATGAGAGGCATCAATGGAAAGACCTTAGAATATGGCTGACATTTAGGACTCCCCAATTTAAAACTTCTGATTATTTTTATTAAAGAGAAGAGGACTGGCTCACCCTCTAAGCGTGCACTTCAGCCTACATGTACTGAGCATCTAGGAGGTTTCAGGCACTGCAGAACCCCGGTCTCTGCTCTCAGATTGCTTGTAGTCTGATGGGGGAGACACACAGCCCTGAAATACCACCCAGAAGTGCTGGTAACAGCCATTACCTGGAGGACAAAGTAGTGTGGGAGAGGTCCAGTCGGCCCTGAGGGTACAAGTCAAGGAAGGCTTCCTGGAGGAGGTGGGCTGCACACTGAGCTCTTGGTAAACATCCAGCTTGGCAACAAAAACACGGCAAGGACATGAACAGCTTGCTTGGAGGACACTTGGAATCCAGTCTCTGTTCCTCTGTCACCTGTCTGAAGGTTGTCTCTACCTGTCCTAGGATAGCAGCATCCTCCCCACCCTGACACTCCCTTTTCCCTAACATTGCTTCATTTTTCTGCCTTTTGCCTTAATGTACCTTTCCTTGATTTTGTGTTCTTGTCTGTCTCCGCTACAGCGTCAGCCCCATGAGTGTAGCATTATGGGTGCAGGTGTGCCCCTCACTCCCTAATTCCCATGTTGAACTCTGAACTCCTAGTACTCAGAACGTGACCATATTTGGAGATAGGATCTTGCCAGAAGTGGTCCAGTTAAAATGAGGTCATTGTGGTGGGCCCTGACCCAATATGACGGGGGTCCTTGGATAAAGGGGGAATTTGGAGACAGTTGCGTCCCAGAGCGAAGGCCATGTGAAAACGGGGGTGGGGTCCGCTGCCACAAACCCAGGAAGCCCCAGCAGCTCGGAGAGGGGCCTGGACCAGATCCTTTCCTTGAAGTGCTCAGAAGGAACCAACCCTGCCCACACCTTGATCTTGGACTTCTAGCCTCCAGAACAGGAGACATGGCATTTCCTGCTCTGTGGTCCTTTGCTACGCAGCCCTACCCAGCAGCCCAGGCCGAAGCTGTTATGTCATTGCGTGGCCCTGGTCACTTGAGGGCACCAGCCACAGTTCGCGCATGGACTGCCCTTGCTTGAGACATGCGGTGGCGAGGGCCGCAACCTGGGTGGTGGCCCGGGTGGAATGGGGGGACCTGCAGAGCCAGGGCTGTGTGTGATGCAAATAGGGGGTCTGGTGTCTTCAATCCCTCTCGAGTCTCGCCTGCCTGCTTTCTGTTCTTTCCCGGAGTGGTGATCTTTCCTCTGATCCAACCCATCTTTCTACCGCCCAGTGTGCAAAGCTCAGGGGACTTGGGGGCGGGGGAGGAGGACCGTCTTCAGACTGAGTATTGTCTCCCCCCAGAGTCCTGAGACAGGTGCCACCGGAGCCGCACAAGAGTTGCCTCAGAGAGCACACAGTCTGATGGAGGAGACAGAGCCCCGTTTGGAAAACCCCTGGTCAGGTGGAGGAGATAAGATCTGTGCCCCTGAAGAGCCTCCAGTCTGATCAGGTCAGGGAGGGCTTCCTGGAGGAGGTGGGCTGCACACTGAGCTACACAGCCCTGCCCTGGGAGAGACCAGCAAGTATGGCTGGGAGCTCCCAGTCTGATGGGGGAGACAGAACACACATATGTAGACACTAGTAAGTACCCCATAAGAAGCTGCTGCCGGGAGGAGGCCTGGGAAGGCTTCCTGAAGGAGGCGGGCTCTCACGGAGTCTGGAGAAGGAGGGGTACTAATAGGGTGGCCAGGAGGAGGAGTGGGCAGGGCAGGGCAGGCCCAAGTAGGTGCCTCCTTTACAGTTCCAGGGGAGCTAGCCCAGTGCCTGGACTCACGGGTGAGTACGTGACCGGCACAGCCTTTCAGTGGGCTTCCTAGCCATCACGAATCACCCATTTTTAGCAGGGAAAAAAGGCTGTTGACAGGGGACAGGAATAGCTTCTGAAGCCTCCCTTCATCCCTGCCGCTGCGCTCCTCTGTCCCCGAACGTCTCTGCAGGCCCCGGGCCTGGAAGGCAGTGCACGCCCCCGGCGCCCTCTGCTGGAAGGCATCAGAACAGCACCACAGGCTCTGCGTGCCAAGGCGTTTGTGCGAACAGCCCTGGGTTCTGGCTCTGTGGAAGCCCCAGATTCTGAGGCCAGGAGTGAAAGATAGGCGGGAACTGGGTCAGTGCCTGAGAGGGTCCATATCTGCAACCTGCAGGATCTTGGAGCTTAAGATCTATTTGGAGTGGCTGAAGGAGCCACCATGGACCACACCCCCCACCCATCCCAGAACTTACTGGAGACTCAGGAGCTCTGAGTATCCAGGGCCCCACCTCCCCCCAGGCTAGGAGAGGACCTTCTCCCAACAGATGACCTATGTCTCATTATATCAAAGAGGATGTGTCCCTTTCTTTCTCCAACCCTGGATCTGGGGTGGCTAGGCTTCAAGTGAGTGGTCTGGATGTTTCCAGAAGGGATTCATCATTGGGAGAGTCTAAATGATGCTCCTATGAGAAGGAGGGTAGCTGCTGCTGGATGGCAGAATGAGAGAGCTTGGCGGAGCTGGGCTAGGACTCAACATACTGTTTTCTCCCCACTTCAGACGGAGATAAAGATTAATGAAGCCTAAGGGAGCTCAGGTTTCTCAGGAGGCCCACAGTGCCTTAGAGGGAACTGGCAACCACAGGACAGAGAACCCAGGAGAGCCAGGACCTGAACCTTGGGCTCCCTTCATTCTCTCCTTCTGCAGAGTTCCTGGAGAGAATCCAAGGGTACTGAGTCTCTGCTTTCCTGAGTATGTTTTTCATAGCACGAGGGACTAGGAGATCCTTATTGCCACCCCAGCAGGACACACACACACACACACACACACACACACACACACACACCACGCACATGTACACACATGCAAACACACATACAAAGTGGCTTTTACAAAATGCACAACTGGAGAAGCAAAGAAAGCAGCAGGTTTCTTATAAAGATGGAGGTCGTGCCTGCTCATAGGTCAGGTGTTAAAAGAACGTCAGGTCCCCCAGCAGCCTAGAGCTGTGGTGGGAGGTCAGAGAAAGGGCTTGTCTAGCTCAGCAAAGGCCCATTACCCAGCTGAGAGTCATACACGAGGGCCACTCCTGTGCGCAGCATTTCTGTTGGCCTTGTCGGTCTCAGCCTGTTGGGACTCCTCGGATGGTTCCTATTAGGGGCTGTTAGCACATCACAGGGATGTTTTTTGGCCTATTGGGAATTCCTGTTTTAGTCGCCTGTTCTCCCTGAAGGCTGCAAAGGGACACTGAAGTGAGGAAACAAGGTAAGGTGCTAAAGGAGTTCCAGATGACTTAGGTTTGCTTTTGGAGGCAGTTTGTGTGGGTTCCAAAACAAAATGGCGGCTAGTAATGATTTTCAGATAAAGGTATTTTGTGACCACTAATTGTTTCGGAGGGAAATCGGAAATGTGGGAGGCAGCTGTGCAGAGCAATGGTGGCAGGTGCTGTCAGGGTCCTGCTGTACCCCCACAGCTGGTTCTGTTCCTGGAGCACATGGGCTGGACACCCACCAATACCTGTATTTCTCTGACTGGTGGCTTTCTCTAGCTGCAGAAGTGAGCCCAGCAAGGGCACCCGGGCCGAGGCCAGAAGTGCCACGGAATGAATGCCATTTCTTAGGAGTGACCCTCAACCAGTGACTGACTGGAGCTGGACCAGTGCTCATTCCTTCTCCATGAGCTTGGAGATGTGCATCTACTCTGGTTTCCAGTGGGATGAAAGTCCACACTCAGAGCTGTAACCTTCCCTTTACTGGTGTCCTTCATGTTGTTCTTTTACTTCCTCACTTGCCTCAGGATGTTTCCGAGGATTGCACAAATACACTCTTTGCACTGAATCCTTGTCTCAAGCTCTGCTGCTGGGGGAACCACTGTGACCAATTTGTCCCGATTTTCCTGGGATTGTTCCAATTTTATTTTATTTTTTATTTTTATTTATTTTTTTAAAGATTTTATTTATTCATTTGAGACACAGAGATACAGAGAGAGAAAGCATGAGCAGGGAGAGAGACAGAGGGAGAAGGAGGCTCCCCGCTGAGCCAGGAGCCCGATGTGGGGCTCGAGCCCATGACCCCGGGATCATGACCCGAGCTGAAGGCAGACGCTTAACCATCTGAGCCACCCAGGCGCCCCAGGATTGTTCCAATTTTAAAAGTCAAAGTCCCACATCCTGAGACTGCCCCACACCTCAGTCCCAGGCAGACAGGGACGATGGGTCACCCGAGGGGGGATCCCAAACCAAGACAGATGTGAGCACACGGAGCAAGGCAAACAGACCACTGAACCACCAGTTTGAAAGCCAAGTATCAGTTTCGGAGAACAAAAGAGCAGACACAAGTATCATTTGGTCATATCATCAGGTTCATTAGTTTTTACGAGCTAAACGCCTCTAAGAGAACAGTAGCCACCAATGACAAATAAGCCATTCCTTTGAAAACAGACATGGTCATACAGCCCCAGGGCGTGGTTTGCTAATTGTTGGTGGATTGAAGACGGCTGACATCCAGGACTCCCACAGTGTCCACGTGACTGGCTACTGGAAAAAGGCGGCGGGTATTCTAAGAACAAGACGTGTCACAAGCACTGAAGGGGACATTACAGGTAAGCAGGCAAGGGAACAGGGCAGCGTGTTGTAGGCACTTAAGGCTCCGAGGGGGACAAGCACCGGCCATGCCACTTGAGCCAAAGCCACCTGGGCAAATAGCGAAACTACACTGCGTGTGTCACCACATTTGACCACATTGAGGCAAGGCGCTTTGCCTTGGGAAGCGGCTGTAAGCTCAAGGCAGCTGGCTCCGAGCCAAGGGGGTTTGCAGCATGAACAGGAGGAATCCCACTTTGTCAGGTGATCTGGGAGGCGGTTCAGAGCTCAAAGTCAACAGGCTGAGGGCCTGGAGAACGCGCGGGTCAGGGAGCTCCATTGTAGGGGGCTGGGAGCCTGGCTGGGAGATGCTGCCAAGCTCCTGACCTTAGGACATATTTCTGCAGATCAGATTATCCAGCTGCAAGATGCCACATACGCCCCTGCCCTGCTTATTTTTATACTGGCACTGCCGAGCATGCTCCAGCTGAGGAATGCGCCCATTTGGTGGTGGTGGGGGGGCTGATTTCCTTAGTCCCTGCTAGATTGGTGGGGAAAAAAAAAATCTCCCAAATGCCACGGCAGTGAACACACAGCCCATTCCGGGGGGTAGCAATGCCCTTCTCTCTCCCAGGGCACTAGGATGCAGAATGCATTTGTGTCTGGGGACCACTTGGGAGAGGTTCCAATACGCACGTAGTCAATAGCAGCATTTGGACCCTGCAATAGCAGGTGCCTGTCACGGGTTCCAGTGGGGCCGGTGAATGGGGTGGCCAGTCGCCAGGCGGAGGCTACACACAGATCAGGGGAGACTCCTTTCTTCACTTCCTTTCATTGGGGGTCCCTGCCAAGGAAGAAGGAAGATTTCCCCTCCTAGCGAGCAGGTGAACCCCCCTCCCCACACACAGCAGGTAGTTTTGGAACTCACTACTCCATTCGCCCCATTACAGCAGCAGAGGACAGTAGATGTCGTCTGTTTTGTCCGCAGGCAGGGGAAGGATGGGGAAAACGCAAGTGCTCTCTGGAAGCCGGTGCTTATTTTCAAATCCAGAGCAAGTCTGCCCAAGTGTGGGGCCCAGTTTTCCCAGGATCTAGAGCTGATCTCAGCTGAGGGGGCCCAGAGGGAGGACTCTGCCCTGCATGTGGCAGGAGGTTGGACCCTTGGGACACTTTGTGGCAGGGACTCCTCTGTCCCGCCTGGGAAAGGTGGCCCATCGCAGGCGCTCCTGCCAGGGTCCCACGCTGCTCTATCACATCATCAGTGTGAGAAAGCTCAGGGGCTGGCCTCTAGTGCAAATGTTGCACAGTCTGAGGCCACCCCTACATACAGCAGGATCAGAGGTTGGGGATGTGGCAGGTGAAGACATACTCGCCCCGGAATGCCAGGGAGTGGGGAAATGGTTCATGGAGCAGACATTCTTCAAATGCTTCTCACCAAGCTCCAAAAGACGGGAGCACCAGCCGATGTGTTCACTCTGCTGCCCCAGGAGGCCTGGCATACAGGAGTTTCTCAATAAAGGCTCTTTGAATGTCAGTGCCTGAAGATCCCTAACGAAGATCTAGACCAGTGTTTTCCCAACCGAATAACCCCGGGGGAGAGCAACCTTCTGAATCACCTCATTGGAGACTGACAATACACATTTGCATATTCATGACTCTGAGTCTGTCTTGACCTAAAGAAGTCTGTTTTCCTTGTGTTTCCCCAACATGTTTGCCTGCTGGACAGTTTCTCGTGAATTGCTAATTCACATATCAACCAAGGAATAGTGTTGGAAATGCTGATTGAGTGTAACCTCCTCATTCTACAAAAGATGAAACAGGGCCCTGAGAAAGCAAGCAACTTGCCAGAAGTCACACAGCACACTGATGGGAGTTTAGACCAGCACTGAAATTCCCCGGCTCTCCTCAGTGTTCTTGCCGCTGAAGGTGGCATCTGTCGGACAGAGCCATTAGGCATGTGCACTCTCTTGATCCTTCAGCCAGGCAGCACATGAATGTTTCTTTGCATCACCTAGAAAGTAAGGGCTAGCTTAACAAAAAATCCAGATTAATCCAAGTTAATCCCAATTGCAGGAGCAATGTGTCCCTCCTTGAGAACTTCTGGAACCACCTTAGCTTCAATGCATGTGCTAATTACCTAAGGTTCTTACTTTTTCCTTAAAGCTAGTCCCTTCTGCTCTGGGCTTGGCAATCCTGGGGGCAGTTTCCGGAGACTGCGTGTCATCTCAATACCTCTGAAGGCCTTTAAAAAATGTCTCTTATCCAGATGTCCCCCAAAGCCCTTGGGTTATTTGATATCCATGAGGATTTGTTCCTCTGCCCCTTTGGGTGCTAGGCATGGGAGCCAGGGGGTGCGGAGGTTGGCAGCCCAGATTTCCAGCAACTGTTCCTGGAGCAGGATCCGAGGACATTCCCTGGAGAAGGGGGTGGTACATCCACCACCTTGCTGGGTTCTCGGTTACTCCTTCCAGTTCCACACTGGGCCACCTTGAACCTGCTCATTGTCCACACTGAGCCTGGAGACCCCGAATCAGGTGGCTCGGGAGGCTGGTGGCCCAGTCCAGTCTCATCGTGTAAGAGGAGAGGGGCCCAGAAAGCACACGCAACTGGTTCAAATTTACACAGACAGTGAGCACAAGCCCATGGTCACTAAGGGGTAAGCATCACAGAGGCAGAGAATCGGGGAAAGTTGGAGCAGTGGCAGCCCCCCAGCTCCTGCGCACCCAGCAAAGGGACGCCACTTGCCCAAACAAGTGCCAGGCGTTCCCACTCTTGGCCTGACAGGTGCTTCCACTAATGTGGGCCAAGGAGGGGATGTCACACCCCTCTCTCCTTACCCCGAAGCTGGGGCTGCTGGCTGCACGAGTGTTACTTTTGTGCGGGGAGGTGTGTAGGGAGGTGACAAGGCTGTCCTCACACCTGCTTGAGGCCTTGAGCAAGAGAGCCTAAAACCCTTATCCCGCTCAGTGGCACTGATTTTAAGCCAACGGCCCAGACTGTCATCCATGTGCCACCTGGGGTGGTGGTGGCCACGGTGCTGTTGACTGCCCGGCTGGGTTCCTCCCCAGAGGGTGATTCTAAAGCACAACACTCAGCCAAGCAGCAGACAGGACTTTATATGAGGTCTCCAGCCCCTTCCCCTCCCTTGGGGATGGATCACCAGGTTTTCAGAGCCTCAGCAGGACCTGTGGAGGGAGGCCCTCCTGGGGGATTTTGCAGCACAGCCGGAGGGCAGGGCAGGGCCCCAAATCCAGGGCGGGCTGTGTGGGGGGCAGGATACCACATCATCTTCTCTATGCCCGAAGGGCATTCTGCTGGAGCCCTTCTCTCCCTCTGCCCCTGCTGAAGACCAGGCATTTCTCGAGTCTTCGTGAAGCTGGGATGTGTGCCAGAGCCCACACCCCCTCCACAGGTCAGTTTGCTCTGTGGGGACCTCCAGATCTCCCCGGAGAGGGACTGGCTTTGTGCCAGGGCCCTGGGGCCCAAAGGGACCACTTGGTGAAGAGACGTTAAGGCCTTGGAGAGGGTGGTGTGTGGGTTCAGCCTGGAGTCCCAGGCTGCTGGACTTCCAGAGGAGTCTTCAGGGCAGAGACGACTGGGCGCCAGCCTCCAGGGAATCTGAGGCCACGCCCATCACCACAGGGTACGTGTGGCCTTGAGAGAGGGAAGTCCCCAGGGGCTCTCTGCTGGACAATTCAAGAGTCCTTCATTTCTTTGAATAAATCCCCCTCCCAGCTGAAGCTGCTGGCCCCAAATGCGCTGCAGCCAAGCACTGGTTCTTTGTTGCCGAGAGGGACCCCGAGACCCCAGAATGGAGCCGACGCGGGGGCCTCGCGTGCCCCTCAGCGCCAGTGGAGTTTGCCGTGCACAATTCCTGAAACTGTGCAAATTATTTAAGGTGTTGCCTGGTTTCTCCACTGGCTTCTGTGACCATGTCTATTCTGTTTGGACTATTTTTGCACAGACTGAAGCTTAGTTTTCACACCTCCGCTGGCAGGGGGTCTCCCGTTGGCCTCCCCACCTCCTCTTCTCAGACTGGAGGTCACCGAGAGTCTGCAAACTAGAATATACTAAGGGCCTCCAAGCCCAGGGAAAAGGCTCCTGAGTGACTCTTCGTAACATGTTGGGAAGGATGGTTCTCCGGTGGGTTTGTAAGTGGGATTTCAGGGTGCCAGACTGTCACCGTGGAGACAAGGCAGCAGGCAGAGGTTGTCTCCCACGCCTAGATGCGAGCTCGCGGGTCTGGTTACTGACAGTCTTTGGGTTTGCTCATCCACCCTTTTATTTGGGGGGGGTGTTGCCCACGGGACCCTCTTCCAGAGAGAACTGCGGTTTAAACTGTATTTTCTCTCTCCCCACCCCACGGCTGCCTGAGCGTCCGCCCGAGAGGAACCTTGGGAGCGTCTAGAGATCTAGTCCAACTCCCTCGCCTCACGCACTTATTTTACAGGTGGGGAAACCGAGGCCCAGATGGGGGGTAGGAGCTGGCTACAATCGCACAGGTAGGTGGTAGCAAAGTTGGGATTGAACTCAGGCCTCCTGACTGCCAGTCCAGGGCTCTTTCTAGCAACCGGTATATTGGCTACAGCGGCAAAAGCTCCCCCTGCCAGGCCCGCATGGTCCCCTCCCTCTCCTCCCTTCCCGCCCCGGCTACACGTAATTCGGGTTATAGCAGAGCATGTTGAACTCCAGGTTCTCGTCCCAGTGCCGCAGCAGCACGAAGAGCTGGCGGGCGGCCGCCTTGAGGGTGCCCCGTGTGCGGCCCTCGGGCACCTCCTGCCGCTCCAGCCACCAGTTGGCTTTGGCGGCCACCAGCTCCCACTCAACGAAGTAGGAGGCCGAGCTGTGCTCCAGCCACGCCAGCGCCACCACCGTGGCCCACAGCTTCCCCGTGTGTTCTGTCACGGCCCTGGGCTCCCAGCCTGGCTTGGCCTCCCCCAGAGGCTCCGGGGAGAAGCCATCACAGGAGGGGTGCTGCGCGGAGGGGCTGAGGCACAGCTGGGGGCTCGGGGTCTTAGACTCAGGCTGGCGGGCAGCGAGGGACACTCGGTGGCAGGTGAAGGGTGAGGTCCACTTGAGCTTCTCCATGGGGATGTGGATGGCCTCGCAGAAGGCTTGGTTGAGCAGGAAGGCTCCGGAGGCCAGCTGCAGAGACACCTGTGTGTGGAGGAGCCCCTCAGTGGGCCTCAAACTTTTTAGCCTGTGGAGTCCCAGGCCATGCAAAAGCCTGGGTCCACACAGCCTGCCCATTCAGCCCCCCTCCCTGCCCCCAGCCTGCCCCTCGTGCCCGGGAGATCTGCGGGATACCCCGGCCAACCGGGCATCTCTGAGCTTACCCCACAGGCCCTTCAGACTGAGCAGGCCCAACCCAACATCTTCCCCTCACACCTGCCTCTTGTCCTGCACAGGTGCGCCCCGCTCGGCCACTGGGGCCATCCACTGCCATCCGGCAGACTCTGGGCAGCTCACCTCCTGGTCCCTCCTCCACACTGATCAGTTTCTAAGTCCTGGCAGGTGTACTTTCTACTCAGCTCTGCAACCCACCAGCTGCCTCCACTTTCCTCCCCTGCCCCACCCCCCCCAACTCAACCTGTTTCCCAAATTTGGTAAGGCATAGACCATGGCGCTCTTTGGAGGCCATCAGCTCAGACCCTTCAAGTTTCTCTTAGAATCAGTGATTTTCAGATCACTGGCTCGCCCTCAGCTCTCCCCCCGCCACCCACCCCCAATTCTCCGGCCCCCAAGCTCTCTCCTCTCTCCACTGCCGGCCATGACTCCTCACCCTTCAGGTCTCGGTCTGACCACTGCACTCCTCAGGCAGTCAGACTTCCTTCCTCCCTGACCTCAGGCCTGAAGTCACTGTCCTTCAGGTGTCCCTGTGGCCGTCACATGTCCCGCACCAAACCCAACCTCTGCTCTCTCATCGCCCAAGCATCAGGAGTGTCTGGTTCCTTGTCTGTGTCCCCACTAGATACTAAGTGCCATGAGCTCAGGGACTATGTCCATCCAGTTCAAGGTTGTCTCCCAGGGTCTAGCATGGTGCCTGGCTCCACAAATATTTAATCCAAGCACAGTGCTCTGCAGCCCAGGAGATTTGGAAATTCAATGTGACACTATGCAATGGGTGTGTAGGGCCTGGGGCTGTGTGGTGCAGCTCACACCGGGGCCCCTCTCCAGCACCCCCTAGTCCCCAAGCCCCGCTGGGCCTCCTATGTGGTGGGGCCAGGCCCCCTTGCTCTTCAATGCAGAGACCCCCCCGCCCCCCTCCAGACCTGGGCTTCTCACCCTGCCACAGCATGCTGGGCTGTCTGCAGAGTCACTTGCTAAACATGGTGCGTGTCCCTGGGGTGTTAATTTTACTTACTTGTGAGCTATTTCGAGGCTTATTTTTTATGTATTGGAAAATAAACACACATAGATGGTGGAATAGAATGCAAAATTCCTGTGAATTTTTTAAAGCAAAGAGAGCAGATTGCAAAGAACATTCGTGATGCTGGTGCTGGCTTCTAGCAACACTCTTAGGCCCCTGGCCCTTGCCCTGCTGGCTACTGGGTGGGAAGGTTTCAGTCTTCTTCCCTTTGTGAAGGGGGAGGGGTGGGCAGGAGGCTCACAGGAAGGCCCCTTGGAGAGTGTTGGGGGTTGAGGTCTGGGGTCTGGGGCACTCACCAGCGGGATATAGTCGAAACTCTGGCTCCCTGGGGTTGACTCTGGAGCCTTGGTCAGTGGCTTGCTCAGGAAACCCTTGGCTGCTCGAGTCAGCAGCCTGGACTTGCTCAGATTCAGCCTGTGTGGGTGGAACCAGGCAAGAGTGGCCAGGGCTGCCCCCCTGGCGTCCCTGGTCATCCCACCCCCCCACCCCCAGCGCCCGCTCAGCCGCCTCCGAAAGTCAGGGCCAGAAGGGAGGTGACAGATGGCTTTCTCCGACTTGCTCATTTGACAGCTGGGGAAACTGAGGCCCAGGGAGGGGGGGCGGCTTGCGTTTCCCGAGTCACTCAGTGAGTTAGCAGCAGCCTAGATGAGGAACATGTTAGTGTTCTTTCTGTGACCCTCTTCCAATAGTGTATTCTTGTTCAGCCCAGTGGTCAGAGAATCTTAGGCTAGCCCTCCCAGGGGATTTGCACCTGCATGGAGACCATGGACATGTCGGGGGGCTTCCACAGTGTGAAACCGGAAGACAATGTATCTGGGGGTAGGAGGCCTTCTCGACACCCTTCAGATTGTTCATTTTTGTCTAAATGTCAGGCCGGGCCTGCTTTCTGCCTCCCAAGCCAGGGACAGCCCCGGGGAAGCAGGTGGTGGTACAGCCTACCTCTGGTGGAAATCCCACGTACCTGGATCCAAAGAGAGAGTCTGAGGTCTTGAAGGAAGAAAGGGTATGGGTGGCCAGACTGCGCAGGGGACCTGGAGAGCCACAGAATAATGGTTGGGGCCTGACAGACGACCCTGTACAAGCGCTCCCTGCCAAGGGGGCAACAGAGACCCGGAGAGGAGAAGGGGCCCGCCTACACCCCTAGGGGTCCGGGCGAACCGTTAGGCTGCAGGGCTGCTTTTGACCCAGGTAGTGCGGGGGAGGGTGAAATACGTATGTCCACATGTAAGAAATAGGCCTCCAAGTTTCCGTGGCTGGTGGCTGCTGGTGTCTTCTGGAAGGTTATCCATGGGGGGCAGTGATGGCTTCATATCAGCCCCCCTCATCCCTGAGTGGGGACATTGAATTTCCCACCCTGGCACATTGCTGGAGGCTTCTAAGCAGAGTTAGGTGGTAGAATGGTCCCTCAGCTGGGAATTGGGAGGTCAAATTCCAGGCCTGGTGTTGTCACTAACTTGCTGTGTGACCTTGGGCAAGTCACTTTACCTCTCTGAGTCTTAGTGTCCACGTCTTTAGATTAAGGATACTCCTGTTAATCTCACACAGGGATGTTTTGAGGGATAAATGAACCACTGAGGACTTTGTTGGGCTAAGACACTCTCCTGGCCCAAGGATCAATCACTGCCACCATCTTAATTAAGAACAGAGTTGGCTGACTGCTTACTCACCCTCAGAAGCAACATACTTCTCGCGACCCGGGGACGTGATCTCACTGGAGGGCGCGGTGGGGCTTTCCTCCATATCTACAACAGATATGAAGCCAGTGAGGCCTGAGCTCCCCTGGCCCTCCCTTTCCCACCTCTCATCCCCTCAAGGAGAGTGAAGGTCCAGATTCACAGTACCTGGGGGTGGGCTGGGAGAGCAAGGTCGAGGTTTCCACCCCTGCTTGTGTGGACCTTTGTCTTCCAGAGAGAACACCATTCCTCCCCCATAAGACTCAGATACTCCTGGATTCAAATCCCAACTCCCCCACTGACTAGCTGTGTGACCCCGGGAAGGTTACTTCCTTTGTAAGTGTAGACTGCAAATTGGGGATCGGACTATCCATCTCACAGTGTGGTTGTAGGGATTAAGGGAGGTAATACCCAGCTAGTGCTTAGTGCCTGGCCCAAGGGAAGTGCTCAATAAAGCCCCAAGCTATAGACCCAGCAGGGCAATGGGAGCAGGTCAGGGGCCTGAGGGTGGGGGGAGAGGTGGGCATCAGCTCACCAGGTCTGTGCCTTACTGAGGAGGGGCTCATGCCAACTCTCCACGAGGCACCAGAACATGGCATTGACTTGTCAGAGGGCTCTGAGCCTCAGTTTCCCCATCTGTAAAATGGGGGATAATAACTGTACATAGTCTGTTCAATATGCATCATCAGGGTGATTATTCTTATGATTGTTATCTCAAGGGCTGGACCAGGATGGGCAATATACCACAAGGGAAGAGTATAAGATATGGAAAAGGCTTCATGCACACATGTTTATCAAAGCCTCTGTCTCCCCCCTGAGACCATTAGTGGCTCTGGGAGGGCCCAGAAGCTCTGTTTATCACTGGGGGCTCGGGAGCAGCACCACAGCGAATTAGGGACTGGATGTGGAGCGACTGAGGCAGGTGGGAGGCTAGCAGCATGGTAGTTCACCTCATGGGCTCTGGAGCCAAGCACTGCCTGGGTTCAAGTCTTGGCTCTATCATGTATCTGCCGTGTGACACTGAGTAAGTCACTTAACTTCTCTGAGTCTTGCTTTCCTCACCAACTTTGTCAGACGCTTGGAGGAAATTAGATTAGAACAGTGCCCAGCACAAAGAAAACTCACAGTACATGTTAACTATTGTCATCCTTGGGGAGGGAAAGGGCTTGGGATAGAATAAGAGTTTAGAAGTTACAGACACTTGGGTGTGAATCAGACGTCAGTGAAAAGAAGGGATTGGGGCGCCTGGGTGTCTCAGTCGGTTAAACGTCCGACTCTTGATTTCGCCTCAGGTCATGACCTCAGGGTCGTGGGATCAGCCCCACGGCAGGCTCCAGCTCAGTGGGGAGTCTGCTTAGGATTCTCTCTCTCCATCTGCCCCCCACCCCCGGTCTCTCTCAAAATAAATAAATAAATCTTAAAAAAAAAAAAAAAGAAGGGATTTGTGATTTTGATGGAAACCATGGGCCACCAAGAACTGGGCTATGGAGAAATGAAAAGGTAGCCAGACATTTCCTCTAGATGGGAAGCCCAGCTTGGCTCAGGGGTTCCAGCAGCTTCCCCCACTCCCAGTTTGGGAGGCTCTGAGGGACCAAAGAGCTGGCAGAGCTTTATATTTTATTTATTTTATTTTATTTTTTTAAAAGATTTTATTTATTTATTTGAGGGAGAGAATGAGAGAGAGAGAGAGAGAGCACATGAGAGGGGGGAGGGTCAGAGGGAGGAGCAGACTCCCTGCCGAGCAGGCAGCCCGATGCGGGACTCGATCCCGGGACTCCAGGATCATGACCTGAGCCGAAGGCAGTCGCCCAACCAACTGAGCCACCCAGGCGCCCTGGCAGAGCTTTTTAGTTTCTGTAGTTACGCATTCGTCTACCCCTCACACACTGTTCTCTTTTTTACTCTATCAATGTCTGTGAGAACTTTCGAGTCCCTCAGGTAAAAAATTATGATGATCTGGGTGTCTGGCCTAGGGGCCAGGTGGGACTTCTGATGTCCTTCCCATGCAGAGAAGAAGGCAGGAGATCCTCACTGAACATGAGAGGGCACAAAGGAAGGGGTTAGGACTACTGCAGCAGCCAGGCTGTCTTTGGAGGGACCAAAAGACATGCAGACATTCAGGAGACAGAGGGTTAAAGCTATCCTGTGAATTAGTGCCAGGTCACAAAAGGGTCAAATCACGGATGCTTAAGCCATAGGCACAACGAAATCAGGCAAAGGCAGAAAGGAAGCTTTGGGAATCCTGAAAGAAGCAGATGGTAGGACCCAAACAGATGGAACTAGCTCTTGGCCCTCGCTTTTCCCCTTGTTTATTAGTTTTCCTGGCATTTGGTGCCTGGGAGGACTCAAGAGATTGGAGTCAGGGAACAGCCGCTGGGCTCTGCAGACTTTGAAAGGGGCGAGGCGGAGGGATGGTGCAGGCACACAGACTCACGGCAGTTCTCTCAGCGAAGCTGTGTTAACGGGGGCATACTCGGGCCAAGCTGAGCCTCCGAGAGCCCGGGAGGCCTGGCCTCACACTGGTCCTGCAGGGGGCCCAGAGGACAGACTCAGAGCCTGGCTTCCAGGGGGCCTTGGGTACCAGGGTGCCTCTGGTGCCCAGGCTTCAGAACACGCCCGAGGCAGCTCTTACTTAGGTTCTGGAATTTGCCATCTCCTGCTGCTGAGTCTTCCCCAAGCAGGGTCTGAGACCGTCTGAAGCCAGCAGCGGCTCCGCTCCACTGTCGGGTCAGGACCTGAGAGTTGATCATCCGCCACGCAGCACCTTCATGGGGACAAGGAGAAGGGGTCAGATGGATACGCTTGGGTCAGTCCTTTGCCTCTCCCCCAGGGCTGGCGGGAATGATTGTGCCTTCAGTCTGTCACTTGTCCAGAGACAGAAAGACACTGTACAAGGTAAGACCATGAGCTTTGGAGCCAGAATGACCTGGGTTTGAACCTCAGCCCCATCTCTTAGTAGCTGGATGGGGTGCTAGCCGCTTTGTGCCTCAGTTTCCTCATCTGGAAAATGGGGATAATAACCTTGCCAGGTCCATGCTATGGCCGAGACAATGCTCAGGAAGCAGCAGTATTTTCTAGTTAGTTAAAAGTCTGCTTTTCTCAGGAACACCCAATTTTCCTTCTCTCCTAGTTTGTGGTCTCAGAGACCAAGGCCCCCATTCCCCTCCCACAGGACAGGGCCTCACCAACGGGGGATGGATAAAGAGAGATGAAGCTATAGCCCTGTCAAGTGTGTTTTGGGGAACCCCACTCTTGGAGAACAATGGTCTGTAAACTATTCCTTAAAAAAACGAGGAGTTCTAAGGGGAGGTAAGTTTGGAAGAAGCTGCAAAATACAGTCCCTTCTCTGAGCCTCCTGATGTATATTAACATACTAAAGGCTCTGACAAGTTCTGCAATCAAGACAACACTGGGCGTTGAGCTTTATTTAATCCAGTGGTTCCTAAATGTATTTCCTAAACTGGGACTTCCTAGTTTGTGCTGAATGGCCATGCTCAGGACATGCGACTAGGGTTCTCGTTTCCTGAATCACACTTTGGGAAGTACTGATCCAGGCCTTAGGGGGCTGTGGGACTTGGGTTAAGACATGGGCCAGGTCCCTGAACCTTCCAGGCTGTGGGCTGTAGACACTAGGATGGTCTGAGACGGATGTGGAGGGTGGGACATCCTGAATGTCATTCAGGGTGACGAAGCCCAGTGAATGAGAATGTCCGGGGGAGTAACAGCCTGGGCCTCTGGCCAGAACCTGAAATGAGAGCAACCCAAAGAGGGAACAGGGTCGTCGATTATTCTGATACCACAGATAAGAAACAGCAGAGGGGAGGAGGGAGACAGGAACAAGGAGAGGCACATTTTGTTTTTAAACATTCTTTAGAAGGTCTGCTAAAAAAACAAAACAAAACAAAAAGGACCTGCAGAGGATGGGAAAATGTAATTCAGGGAAGAAAAAGTACATATAGTTAAGGTACCTATGAAAAGTATCTCACCAAAAAACCTAAAAAAAAATCCCCAAAGAGAGATTCTTCCCTTGCCTATGAGCCTGGCAGCGTTTAGAAAGATAAGCAGCACACAGTGCTGGTGAAAAGCAGACCCCCAAACAACCTTTGCAGTCAGGTCACTTTGGCAAAACACATCCCAGTTTTAAATGGGCAGACTTTTTGATCCGCAATCTTACTTTGGAGAGTTAATTAACCCCAAGGAGATAACCAGACAGGGGCACAAAGATGTTCTTTGCACCATAATTTATGATAATCAAAAGGGGGGATAAATTGAAGGTCTAGTACCTGGGGGGCTGGTGGAAAAGGTACTGATAAACCTTAAGTGGTAATGGAGAGGGGCAGGAGGAAGTAGACTCTGCAGCCAGGCCGCGAGATTCAAAGCCTGGCTCTGCCCCTCACTGCTGTGTGACCCTGGGCAAGTAACTTAACTCCCTCTGCCTCTACCTTCCCATCTGTAAAATGGGGATGATAATAGCATCTACTTTGCTGAGCCGTGTTGAGGATTAAGTCATTCGATGTAGATAAAGTGTTTTGGACCACTGTCTAATTGATGATGAAAGTAGAAAACACTGCAGCTATTAAAGTGGTGATAGACAGTCACCTTCCTGGAAAGATTTTTTTTCCACACCCACATTTGGTAGAACACAGCACATATTGGTATAATCCAATTCATGAAAAAATTATCTTTTGATTTCTCTACATGTAGATATTCATAGAGAGAAGTCTGGAAGGATGGTCACACCAAGGAGGTAATTAGTAACTCATTTCTGGATGACTGTCAATTCCAGGCATTTTTATTTATTTTATGCCTTTCTATATTTTAGAATTTTCTACAGAGAGCACACGCATTGTCCCAATTGGAAAAGTACAGTAAAGTCCTATTCATTTGGTGGGGAAAAGGGAGTGGGGTGGTTTCACTGCCTTCTGCAGAGCAGTGGGGCGGGGGCTCCTGTACCCACCACCCTATGGCGACTGAACCATTGGCCAGGGGCCTTTTTGCTTCTAGGCCATTCCTTGTACCCCTCTCAGCAGGTCTGTACTCCTTTGTGTCCCAGCTCCCCTCTGACAGCCAAGGGGGTCGGCTTGGCCCTCAGAAGTGCCCATCTGCCTTACCAGAGTTGGGGTACCCCACCACGGTGGGCAGGTACTGGCTCTTGCTCACGTCCACAGGCACAAAGACCGTATACTTGCTGATGACATTGCAGGCCTTGCTGGTGTGCACAGCATTCACCTGGTAACGGCGGCTGGACCCTGTGGAGGGAGAAGCTGGGGGTCAGTGTGTGGATCCGGACAGTCCTACCTGACACAGAACTTCTGGAAGCTAAAAGAAGGGCTAGACCAGTGGTCCCCGTCTTTGGTTCTATAAGCCCTTAAAATCAAGGGGTCTGCCCACTTGCCAGTTAAGGAGATTAACCCCCACCCCCAAGATTATTAACCTCCATCAACGTTTCATAAAATAAGGACGTTTTAATGTAAAAGAGCTAAGACATCTAGGACAAAAAGATAGTTACACCCCTTAAATAACTTGAGTGTTATTAAAAAAAATCCTCTAGGGGCGCCTGGTGGCTCAGTCAGTGGAGCGTGCCACCCTCGATCTTGGGTTGTGAGTTCGAGCCCCAGGTTGGGTGTAGAGTTCACTTAAAAATAAAATCTAAAAAAAAAAAAACCAACCAAACAACAACAACCGAACACCCCTCTACATCACCTGTATTCTCTATTTTCATTTTGCAGCTATCTGATAAAAACTTTGCTGCAGGATTTCACAGGTACCCTGGCTGGGTGGGGACCCCTGGTCTGGCCCACTGGGACAATCTTGCAGAGAAGATTGAAAACCAGAGAGGGGGAGCGCAAAACACAGGGTCACACAGCGAGTTAGTAACGGCCCTGGGATCAGAACTCAGGATGATCTGACCCCCAAACCCAAGTTCTTCACATGAAACAAGTGAGCAGTCTCCATGGCTCGCTGCCTCCGAGGGCTGTGTGAGGAGTCAAGGCGGTGAGGGATTGTACAAATATTTTGTAAACTGTAAGGTGAGGTGCTCAGAAAAAAAATGTGTTATACAAAAGTACAAATAATGTAAAATATAAGCAATATATTACTGTATAAACAAAGCATGAACCTATCACAAATAGTGTTCTCTATATACCAATCTGTTCTCCAAGCCTGCACATCGTGATCCCAGGAATCACTGTCTTAGGAATGTTTGCCCCAATTCCTGAACTAAATTAGTTCCCTACCATCCCCGTTATAGGATTTCTTGGATCGCTGTATTTCTTAATAGTACTCAGGACAAATGCACTCAATCGTGTGTATAATTATTTGATTCATGTCGGCTTCCCAGCTAGTCCGAGCTCTAAGGATGGGAATTGTGGTGGTCACTGCACTGTTGAGCCTGGCCCCGGGATGATCCAAAAGCAATAAATGGCGCTGATGAGTGGGTGAGTGGACCAACCAAGTCTAGTGGGTTCTGTAAGAAGGTGTGGTTCCAAGGGAGCACGTCAGGGGATAGGGCTGGCCCCATTGTTCTGTCTCTGGAGCCCTACAGGGGGCGCTGCAAGGAGGAGCCCTGGGAGGTGAGAAGGAATGGGGGACTGCAGCCGAGGGAAAAAGGAGAGGACAGATCACCGGATCACGGGACGGGGTGGGAGGGGTGGAAGAGCCCAGGGCTGGCGGGGAGGCATCTGGGGGCTGGGGGACGGGGGGTGACCAAGGGGGGCAGAGGGGAGACACCTGGAGGCAGCGGTGGGGGACAAGAGGTGGAGCACTAGACAGTGGCAGGGCTGTGGGAAGAAGGAGGTTGCTGAAGCCTGGGGAGGAGAGGGGATCACCGGTGGGTGGGCCGGGAGGGGTTGGGGCCTTCCGCGGGGCCGTGAGGAGGGGGCGGGGCCCGGGTGTGGGGAGGAGGAGAGAGGATCCTGGTGGGGGGGGCGTGGGATAGAGCATGGGGCGGGGCTTGGGGAGGGGGCGGGGCCCGGAAGTGGGGAGGGGGTAGGATGGGGCATGGGGCGGGGCTGTGAGGAGGGGCTCCCGGAGGCGGTCCGGAGCGAGCAGGCGCGGAGCTCACCTGGTTCGATCTCGCCCTCGCGCTCCGCCAGCTGCTCGAAGTCGCGGATGATGGCGCGGGCCGCCAGGTGGTGGAAGGTCTCGCTCCACAGGTCGGCGTCGTGTGCCCCTCCCCGCTCCGGCCCGGGGGGCCCCAGCTCAAAGGTCACCTCCCACTGCAAACGTTGGCTGTCGCGCAAGCCCTTGACCACGGCCTTGCCCAGCACCGGGCCTGGAGTGGAGGGCCTGCCGGGATTGATCTGCTCCTCGGACTCTGCCGGGGGCTCCCAGTCCGAGGACGTCTCAGTCTCGAAGGGGGAAGGGTGATGGGACGGCTCTGCGGGCAGAGGGACAACCAGGCGATGCTCTGAGCTGGGGCACAGAGGTCAACCCTCAGGGACGTCATTCCTCCCCAGGGCGCAGACATCGCGAAGCAAGTACAGTCTTCTTCCCCCCACCCTCCACCTCAAGGAACACACGAATCCTTCCCTAGGACAGGCGGATGGTATGGACCTGTCCCCAAAATGGGGCAGACCCACCTCCAGGAATCCAGTCCACGAGGTAGCCAGATAGGGTGGGGTGGGGACACTTGGGCAGCGAAGAGTGCAGCCACAGGGACATCTGGGAGCCTCAGTCAACCCAAGGGCCAGGTTGATCGGGGGAAAAGTGGGATTGGTGAGGTTCTCTGGCACGGATGGGCAACAGCCTATCCTTCCCTCCAAGGGCACAGACAAAGGCATTTGCCCTCAATCCTATCATCTGAAGCTGGGCTACAGCCAAGAATTCCTCCCTGTCCCCCGGTCGGGTCCTAGACCCTGTGGGCACTTACCTAGGTCCCCAGGGCTCCGGCTGTCTGAGGCAGGCTTCAGGCTAGACCCAAGATCCGGCTCTTTCATGGGGCTCCAGGTCTGGGTCTCCTGGCTGGAAGGCAGGCTGGGTTGGCAGCCTTGGGGCAGCAGAGAGGGCCTGCGGGCTCCTGGGCCGCGGAGTCTGGGGCCCTGGCTCAGGTCCAGACCACTGTTCAGCAAGGGCTAGGAGTACAAGCGAGAGGGGAGGAGGCTGAGCTCCTTAGTGGCTGCCCTTCCCTCCACCCCTAGCCACAGCTCTTTCCCTGGGTAGCCCAGGTCCTTCTGCAGTACCCAAGGACACATAACCTACTCTCCACCACCCATGAGAACCATCAACACAAAGAATCCCAAAGCATGGATGAAGTCCAAACCATGGAAAACCATGGAAAATCACATACCATGGATAATATTCTAAACCCACTCTTTTTTTGCCATAAAGTTTAAAAAACTTTGTGTGTGTGTTGGGAGGAGGCTAAAATTATCAGCCTTTTCCTTATGTCTTCTCATATGTCATGCTTAAAAGGTCTTTCCCACTCAAAAAAAAATTCTAGAATTTTTATGATTTATTTTTGTTTGCTTAAATCTTTGACTCACATGGAATTTATTTTGGTGTAAAGAAATAGGAACCAGCCTTTCCTTGATTTTCTGAGTAGTACAGAAAACCATTTATTAAATATGGTTCATTCATTGAGTTTCTAAGGTTTATCAATTCCCTACCTCTATCCTATCAAAGCTCTCATGTACATTGGTTTTATTTCCGAACTTCCTCTTCTGTGTTGTGGATTTAATCTGTCTATTCTTGTGCTGGTACAAAAACACCAAAAGGCAAGGGATAAACTGGGAAATATATCTGCAACATGCATGACAAAGATCATTTTCAAGAAAAAGCTCTTATAAATCACTGGGGCAGGGGGAGCAGAGGTAGACTATGGGTTCAGGGCATCTATAGGCAATTCACAGAAAAAGTATCCAATAAACCCATGAAAAAAATGCTCTGCCTCATGAGCATTGCTCTAAAATAAGTTATATGATTTTTTCCACCTTCCAGATTGGCAAATATTTAAACATTTGATGACACCCATTGTGGCCAACGGGGAGAAAGGGTTTCTCTCGTGGACCCTTGATGGGAGTATGAACTTGAGGCACACCCGTGGGAGGACACTTTAGCAGTGGGCTGTCTATCAACATTAAATGTGTACAAGCTCCTTTGACCCAACGATTCCAGTTTTAGAAGTTCTGTGGAAATGCACAGGATGCGAATATCTTTGTGCACGTACTATAGATTTGTTGCAGCGTTGTTTGTAAAAGTGAATATCTGGACATTCTCAAAATGTACATCAATAGGGGTTGACAAGTAAGTTATGGAAGATCCATGCAGTGGAAGGCCACACAACAAACCCTGAAATGAAAGAGTCAGATTGCTTCATACCAGTGTGGGAAGATGTCCAAGATCAAACATATTTTAGAAAAGTAAGTTGCAACCATTCTGTATTTTGATTGTGGAGATACTTACATGACTATGCGTTCGTCAAAACTCACAGAACTGTTCACCAAAAAGAGGAATTTTACTGAATACCAAAAAAAAAAATAATGAATTAAAAGGACATTAAAAGTGTAAATTGGAGATTTACTTTTGGATTTTGGAGCTATCCAATAATAATTGGATATAATTGGAGATTTACAATGTGATTATTCAAAACATATATGTGTGTTGCATGTGTGTGTATGTGTGTGTAGTGTTTCTGGAAAGAAACACTGAAAATCATTGGGTTCGGGCACAGGGAAGGGGTAATTTTATTTTTACTTTATACCTGCCTGAACTGTTTGAGAGTTTTTATTGCAAACTCTGAGTGTGTATTACTTCTGTAATTAAAGAATATTAAGTGAATGAAAAATGAATTTTGTGCCTCTGGGAGCACATACGCTTGGTAGGGGGAGAAGATGGGGGGGCAAAAGCACTTGCAAGATGAAACAGAAAAAGTGGACTCTCAGGTTTTTGGGTCGACAGTTAACCATAGAGGCTTTCTCATCTCTATCAAGTATTTATTGGGAAGAGGACTGTGTCTCTCCTTTAGATAAGGGCTCCTTAGGGCAGGGGCTGGGGTCCTCCTTCCTGTCTCCTCTGGGCCTGAGGTCCTGGAGATGGCACAAGGGTGTGGGAGAAGAAAGGGACTGGTTACTGATAGGACGGTCTCGGTAGGAGCTGGTATCCAGCCAGGGCTGCTGGGTCCCAAGAGGTCCTTAATCCCCATCTCCCATCAGAGGCTGGGCTTCCCCTCACCCCTGCCCCACCATCACCTCCACACTGAGAAACAGATGCTGCTACAGTTTCCATGGCAACGGGTTAGTCTAGGATTCAGCCCTTCACCCAGCCAGAGGCTGCAGGAAGGGTGTACGTGTGTGCGTGTGCATGCATGTGTGTGCGTTTGTACAAGTGTGTTGGGGAGAATCAGATTGGAGAAGAAGCCAAGCAGGCGACCAGGGAGACATGAGCAAAGATGCGCCAGAAGCAAGCAGGAGAGAACAGATGCTAAGCTGCCCAGAGCTCTCACCAAGGAGAGTTGCATTTAAAGGACACCTGCTGTATACCAGGGGTGCACCAGGCAGTTCATCTCCTATCAGCCATTGCCTGCAAGTCTTCCACGTAGAGTTGTCTCCCAGTCAATATCTGCTGATGGCAGCTCAATCAGCTGTACAAACTACTCTCCCCATTTCATAGATGGGGAAGTTGGGGCTCAGAGAGGGTAAGCAACATGTTTGAGGAGCAGAGTCCACCTGACTCCAAGATCAGTGTCTTCCAACCGCATCAAATGATCCCTGACGAAGCACAGAGAAGGGCCTGCAGGGTCAAGGAGGCAATGTCTCTGCCCTTGGGGAGTGTAGGAGCTTATGGAGAGGCAGGGAGGGCTGGTGGTGGTGGGTGGGAGGGGGGAGACTGAAAGGCTCCTTTTATGGAACTTTGACTCACAATGACAAAGCTACACGAAGCCCATTCTTAAGAAAGTGGATAAGGTATGCAGATAATAACAAACACCAATTTGGTTTGGGACAGTATTTCTTCATCTGGTGATGCTACCCTCTTCCTCAGGGGAATTTGGCAATGAGTGCAGACAGTTTTGGTCATCATGGTTGAAGGTGGTATTCAGTTGATAGAGGCCAGGCATGCTGCCAAACATTCTACAACACACAGACAGCCCCTTCAACAAAGAATTATCGTGTCCATAGCGCTGAGGCTGAGAAACTTTGGTCCAGCTGAACAGTGGGTGACTGGTCCCGTTCTGGCTGTAATTCTGAGATGGTCTCTGCCCTGAGTGAATGTACCACCCTTGGGATTTGCAGAAGGTGCGGTGTGAGGGAGGGTCCTGCAGGCAGAGGGTCCTGGGTTGCAGCCCCCTGACTGGCTATCTGACCATGGATAAGTCACTTGACCTTTCTGACCCTCAATTTCCACATCTATACAGAGTGGGGGTGGTCAGCTCCCCCACTCCTTCCTCTCAGGAGTGCTATAAAACCAAACGAGTGTAAATGGGGCTGCTCCTTACCAGCTGGGAAGTGTTGCGTACAGAGAATGGGTGATGTCACTGAGTACTGGGTACCATTATTAGAAAGGGGCTCAGGCAGATGGAGATCCCCCAAAATGAGGAAGAAGACACTCATTTTGCTGTATAAGTAGTGGACAGGCTCCATCCTTGTGGCTGAAGCAGGAGACAGCTCGCTCCCCGTCTATGGTCCCCCCCAACTCCAACCTGCCCTGCAGGTACCTGCAAATCAATCTGCCACCACGGGGCGTCTGTGCTGGTCTGGTTGGTGAGGTCCTGAAGCTTGGCTTTCCGAAGTGGGTATCTCCTGGCAGGCACTGTGGGGTCGCTGGCTGTGGGGGCCCTTGGGGAGGGCTTGTGGTTGGTGATCTGGTTGGTGCTATATGCCCGCCGTCGCTGGGAAAAGTCTAGACCTGGATGGGGTGGTGACAAGGGGTGCCGTCAGGGTGGAGGTCAGTGGGGAAAGAGAGAGAGGGGCTTGCATGCTCCTTTCCTGCTTGGAAACTTCTTGAGTTATCCATGGCTTGCCTGCTGAAATATCTGTAGATGTCTCGCCTCCCTCGGCGTTCCAAGCCTTATGTAAACTGGTCCTAATGCATCTATCCAGCTACTGTCCTTTCTGCTCCTTTTTCAATGTACTGTGTGCTCCAAACGTACCAGCTGAGCAATCACTTGTGTGTCTTCTAGTTTTCTAGGTGTCACATTTCTACGTCTTTGCTCAGCCAGTTTCTGCTGCCTGGAATCTCCTCTCCCTTCCCACTTCTAAGAATCTGTGCCTTCATTATGTCTCTGTTGATATCGTCTACCAATGTGTCTTTCCTTGGGACCCCCCCCCACAGCTTATTAAACTTTGCTGTGGTCCCTGTCACTCTGCTTCTATCAAAGTTAAAGCCAATTGTATCTCTTCCACTAGGCAGAGAGTTTCTGAAGGACAAGAGTCCATGTTTGCATCATCTTTGCTTCCCACGCTGTGTTCAGGACTTAGCCATGGTGGGTGATCAATAAATGCCCTATGAATAGAAATTAGCACCATAAAGAGGCTTTGGATGCAAACAGCTCTGGACCTGTCTGTACCCTCCCTCTTGCAGGTTTCATGAGGTTAGCCAAGTTGCCTAAGGGCTCCAAGCCTCAGTTTCATCATCTATAAAATCGGTGGAACAGGACCCATCCCTACAGCTGCTAAATCTTCAGTGAGATTCTTTGTATAAAGTGCGCAGCACATAGTAAGTGCTCCGTAAAATGTAGCCATCGTGGTCTCCCTGAAGAGAGAGCAAAGCACAAGGAACAGCGGACTAACCAGGATTAGTGGTGGAGTCTCCAATGTATGGCTGGGCATCTTTGGGCTGCCTCAGGTTGAAGTGTGACCCCATGCTCTTGGCACAGTTTCTGTTGTCTGGGCTGGGCCCCTCATCCTGGGAGTGGTAGAAGACGGAGCTGCTGGACCCCTGAGAGTGCAGCATGCTGCATCGTCTCCTCTTGTCCTGGAGGGAGGGAGAGAGAAGAGGGCTGGGAGTGGGGCTAGATGTCAGAAAGAACACCTGTGGGGCAGGCTGGGTGTGATGGAAGGTGGTGGGAGTTCCATCTTTGAGGATCTAGAGTAACAGGAAGCTTTTTGCTTGCTTGAGTAATTTAGGCAGACTTCTGTTCAAGAGATGGTGAACGGAACCAACTCTTCATAACAT
>NW_027397080.1:22260777-22402392 GCF_003265705.2 Callorhinus ursinus
AACAAGGGCTTTGGGGGTAATTTTTATTTTACAAGAACTGGACTAGATTACTTACATTTACTTACATTTACATGTATCTTGAATTTTGCATTTAAAACATTTTGGAAATCCTGCATATCAACTATTCTTTTTAACTTTTGACTGCACAATATTCTACCACTCCTTATTTTTAAGCATTTGCTTTGTGGCCATTTATTTTGCACCACAAAAAAATTGCTACAGTGAATCCCTGGACATAAATCCATTACATCACTTTTATTTCTAGGTGTTAGATTCTTAGGAGGCATTTCTGGGCTGAGAAGTTACGTATTTCTAATTTCATTATTTATTTCTAGATTGCTTTCCAGGAGGGCAAGTCATATTTATACCATAATAGGCAAGGGTACCTTTCCCCAAGAGCCCTGCTAGTACCAGGAGAAAACTTTGCCAGTCTCATGGGTAAGGAAAGGAGAAGGCATTTATTTGAGGATCCATTCCAGTGGTAGTGTCCGTTGATGATCTGCTGCCTCTGAGACCTTCAAGAAGGGTCTAGACTGTTCAAAGACTGACCAACATTCTGTTTAGCATCTTTTCCCTACATTTGAACACCCCACTCTCCATAACACAGTAACCATTACCCTGACACGATTCTTAGGAGATGGTATAACATTCCAAAAGCTGGAAATATCACACACAATTCTCACTTCTCTTGCAAGATTGAAAACACCTTTAACACAGAGTGCACGCGGGGGAGGGGTCACGCAGTTGAGATGGCCATATGCCATCCAGTTTGCCATATTCCTCACCACCCCTCTTGCCTCTCTGTGGCCTCCACGATAATTGCTATCCTTCATGGTGTTTTCCCCTTTTATTTTTAGAAGTCCATTTCATTCATTTTTTACCTGCCCAGTCCCTCTAGGCAATAAGTTGGTGACTCCTGCTTAAAAATAAAACAAGATGGCAAATCCTTCAAGCCGGCATAGAGAGACTCACTAAAGAGGAGAGATGGGGAAATTTCAGGCAATTCCCCACATTTTAGCATGAATTCCATCTTCCTTTGAGAAGTTCCTCACTTTTATCTCACTTCTGTCACCACATACAAGAGAATGATCCATGTAAGTAAAACACAAACTTACCTAAGGAGACATGACTTGAATAGAGCTTTTGGGGAGAGAAACCTGAGTGCAGTTGTTCTGAACTGAGTTGTTTGTCAAAATCACTTTGGGGAGATTATGTCAAATGCAGGTTCCTGGGCCTTACCCTCAAAGACTTTTATTCAGTAGACCTGGGTTGGAGCTTGGGTTCTGCATTTTATTTATTATTATTACTTTTTAAATTAAATTAAAATTTGTTTAAATTCAATTAATTAACATATAGCATATTATTAGTTTCAGGGGTAGAGTTCAGTGACTCTGCATTTTATTTTATTTAAAGATTTTTATTTATTTATTTGAGAGAGAGAGAATGATAGAGAGCATGAGAGGGGGGAGGGTCAGAGGGAGAAGCAGACTTCCTGCTGAGCAGGCAGCCCGATTGCAGGGACTTGATCCTGGGACTCCAGGATCATGACTTGAGCCAAAGGCAGTTGCTTAACCAACTGAGCCACCTAGGCGCCCCTATTTTATTTTTTAAAAAGATTTATTTATTTATCTGAGAGAGAGATAGTTGGAGGAGGGGCAGAGTGGGTAGAGAATCCTGAGGCAGACTCCCTGCTGAGCGCAGAGCTCCACACAGGACTCAATCCCAGGACCCTTAGATCAAGACCCTGACCCAAAATCAAGAGTTGGCCACTTACCCAACTGAGCCACCCAGGCGCCCCTTGGGCTCTGCATTTTAGACACATTCCCCCAATTTTTCTGCTGCACGAGATCTTAAGAACCACATGTTGCGATGATAGCATTTACCCGAGAAGTGTCACCATGACCACATGCCCATGGCCTGGCAACCAGACCCCAAAACTGTAGACCTAGATCCAATTAGTTCCTAGTGGCCACCAGTGGCCTTTCCAGCTAAGGATGGTTTTGTGGGTAATGTTCTAGAGCCCCACTGTTCTGGAATGTCTAAGATACTTACAGATCTGGGATGGGAGATGTATAAGGAGGCATCACACACAATGCCATATCCCACCAGCCGCTCTCCGGGGAAGAGGGAGCTGGTGCTCACAGGCGAGATTAGGACCTCAGTGGTCTCGGGGAAAACCCACTCCACAGTTACATCACTCAGGACTGGGGCCATGGCCTTCTTCAGGGATTTGATCATCTGTTAGGCAGGGTCAGAACACAGGTTGGGGGCACATGTGAGCAGGGGCATACAGAGATGAGGAGCACAAAGACCATGTGGGTATGAGCATGACAGGGTGTAAGCAGAGAAGAAGACACAATAGGCCTTGGGGTGGTTTGTTCAGTGAACGTGCCTCTGAGCTTCTTAGACTACTAGAATGTCAGAGTTGGAGCAGATCTTGCTTCTCTAAGCTTAGCATTTTATAATGAGGAGATTTAAGACCCCAAGAAAGTTTGTGTCAAAGCATGGACTGGATAGTGATCTTGAGCAAATTAATTTGCCTCGCTGGGCCTCTGTTTCCTTTTCCAGTAAAGTGAGTTAGTAATTTTCAACTCTCAGTGTAGTTGGGAGGATTAGCTGAGATACTGGATTTGAAGTCGCTGCCTCATGATAGGTGTTCAATAAATGATAGCTGTGGTTTTGCATCACTTAGGCTGATTTCTTCAAACGTACTGCAAAGCTGGAGAAAAATGATTTGGGGATTGTGCAAACCATAAGGGTGCACTCCCAGATCCCCCTTGGAGGAAGACTGTGTCCTTTTGCTGCAAGGAATGCCGAGTGCCATTAGGTGATAGGCTCCAGATGCAGCCCCAGCTTTCCAGCCAAGACCACACCTCTCTCTGGAAGCCCCCAGGCAATGACTGAGCACGGCAGGGATACCAGTGTTGGCATTTCAGCCCAATTTGACTACCTAATGGGTGATCTTTGCTCCAGAGCTTCCTGTTGGGTTGGCTGAGACCTTGCTAGACTCGCAGTCTGAAGTTCTCCCTGCTCAATCTTTTCACGGGTATGCACGTGCATTACGGGCTGAAGAGTTCTCCTTCCTGTTTCTTCCTCTTTTTTCTTTCATAGACATTATCCCCCAGTGAACTTCTTGTAGTTATGAGCTTCTTAAAACCTGCTCTGTCTCTGCTTCCTGGAGGATCTGGACTGACCCAAGGATTTTTTAAGAGTTCTGTTATTAGTGCCAACTGTGCAGAAAATGGAGAGATGACTATAATCTCCTTGATTTCTGGGTCCTTTAGATGCTTCTGAGCCACCATTTGTCATCATCGGGAATGTGGCTAGAAATGACCCCCAACACAACTCCAGATCCATAGAAGCAGTGACTCTTTCAGAAGCCCCAGTCCTGCCCAGCCAGTGGATGGAGCATGCGATCCAGCGGCTGGAGACCAGTGGATCTAGTGTCCTGTACTAACTCCAGGAGTTGCCTTCCCTGTGGCCTCCACCTCTCTGATTCTCACTAGGGTGTATAGTGGCCTAGTGGGGAGCTTAGACTTGGATGAAATGAAATGCCAGCCCCACCACTGAGTTGCTGTATGACCGGTCTGGGCCCTCTGAGGTACCAGCACCAAAGAGACTGAGCCCCTTTCTCCTACCTTGGGTTGGAGCCGTTCTCCCTCCACCAGGAACTCAGCACTGCCCTTGGACACAGTTGCCAGCCCCCTCACCAGTCTGTGGCAGACATTGGGTCCAATTCCAAAGCTATAGCACCTGGGGGAAGGGGAGGGGAGAGGGTGCTATTTCCCACCCTCTGTGTCTTCTCTGTCCCTTTGGTGGAGAAAGGGACAGAGCATGACCCAGCAGAGCTATCTTAGAGCTGATCCTAGCATCAGGCAGAGGGTGAAGGAGAAGGCAGAAGGCCATCATTGGGCACTCACATTCACAATAGCCCATTAACTCCCACCCCAGGACAGAGTCAAAGCAGCAAGAAGGACTTCCTCCACCTAGGCTGCCCTTTGGGAGCTATATGCAGAGGTGTGGTGTTATCTCATCCCACCTGAACTCTTGAGGGAAAAAGGCGAACTTCGAAGTTAGCTACACCACCCTAGAAGACAAGCACCGTAGGAACTGGAGTTCTCTCCTTTCCTTCTGGCATTTTCCATGATGCCCCACTTCCGGCACCCCCAGCCCAGGGCAGCCCAGGATAACCAAGGCCTTAGACCTTCAGCCTGTGCCCACCTGGTGGAGAAGGCATGGTTTCGCAGCAGTTCTAGCACCTTGCCGGTGTTGTTGACGGCACCATCTGTGATCAGGAAGAGAAGCCGCGGGTGGCCTCGGCGCACTGGCTGCCGGATGATCCACTTGAGCGGGGAAAGGATATTGGTGCCACCCATGTCAGCACGCATTCTCTGGATGTTATCACAGGCCATGGCCACGCTCTCCTGCAGGGAAGGGTCATGGTCGGGGAAGATAGCCCCAGCATCACCATATGGCGCCAAGACTGTAAGCCCCCTGGAGGATGCATCCTTTGTTTCCCTAGATCTTAGCTCCATGGAGCCAGGGATGCCTTAGATCCATGCACAGGAAGAACGGATGGCCACTCATTTGGTGTGATTCTGCCCAATAGCACCCCCTATGAATGCCCTAAATGCTGTTCATGGTGTACTAACTTACCACTGTCCTTTCTTTGTTCCTCATTAAAAATATAAACACCCCTGGAAAAGGCAGCACATCAAGCTCCAATTGCTCAGTACAAATGAGTGTCCTTTTCTAATTAGCGAGGCAGGAGGTGTAGTGGTAAGACCATAATACTAGAAATCTTAAGACTCAAGTTCTGGCCTGCCTGTGTGCTAATCCCTACAATACTTTGAAGAAACCATGTGCCCAATGTGGGCTTCAGATTCCCTTCCTCCTGGATCAACACTATGGAACCCAACTGGCCAAGGACTCCTGGCACTGGATGGATATCAGATGTTCTCCTGATTCACGAAGATGCTCTTTCAGCACCTGTGCTTGGGGTAATGGCATCTATCAAAAGTCTTGAAATGGATATGTACCTTCTGAGCCAACAAGACTAAGGATTTATCCCAAGGGAATCATTAAGGTTGGGTGTGGAGTCTTTGCTACAAAGATGACTGAATAGAAAAATATGGAAGCAACTGACATGCTCAACTGCGGGGATTTAGTTCAATAGGTCCTGATTGATCCGTGTAACGAAATACTAGGCAGCCATTAAAATTATCTTGCAGATTAATATTACTGACATGGAACTATGCTTACGATAGGCTGTTGTGTTAGAAAGTAGGTTACAGAATGGTATGGCCCGTCTAATCCTATCGTTATTAAAAATGTATCTTACTAATATGTGGAATTTGAGAAAGAAGACAGAAGATCATAGGGGAAGGGAGGGAAAAATGAAACAAGACAAAACCAGAGATGGAGACAAACCATAAGAGACTCTTAATCTCAGGAAACAAACTGAGGGTTGCTGGAGTGGAAGGGGTGGGAGGGATGGGGTGGCTGGGTGATGGACATTGGGGAGGGTATGTGCTACGGTGAGCGCTGTGAATTGTGTAAGACTGATGAATCACAGACCTGTGATACCTGTGTACCCCTGAAACAAATAATACATTATATGTTAATAAAAAATAAATTAAAAAATATGTGTAAACACATAGAACAAGGTCTGGAGGGATTTATACTGAGCTTGAGCTTGTAATGGTAGTCTTTTTTTTTTTCTGATGTGATCATGGGAGACTTTTTAATTTTTCTTTTTGATCATCTGGATTTAAAAATTGTGGGACAATCAATATACATAATTTTTGTATTTTAAAAACCTATAAAGTTATTTTTCATTGAAACATGTTCTTCCTTTCTCCCTCCCCTCCCTTACGTTCTTTCTTCCTGTTCCTAGACCTGGACAGGATATGCTCCAGGTTTGAATGTGCTGCTGGGTTCCCAGTCTTCTTGTTCTAAATTGTAGTTTGAGCCTTGTGAGTTCTATTCTTAGCCCACCTCCCCACTTACTCATTCTGTAACCCCTTACAATTCACTCCTTTAGGTCAACCTTACATGAGTCTATCGTTCTCTTGAAACAGAAGCAGGATATATCCTCTCTCTACCCCTTCCTTGAACCCCCTCTCCGTGCACACCCATACTTTGCCCAAAATGGTCCTTATTTTAAAGAGGTTCTTATTATTCAGAAGATGAGATGTCAGCAAATGGCCTACCCAGAGACAACCTATCTAGTTCTCTGCTGTGGGCATCATTGAGTTTCCACAGGGCAAGTGTGGGGGGCAGCTTCTGAGGCAGGCCTCAAGGTTACCCACACTTTCTTTTTCTTCTTTTCCTCTGCTCCTCACCACCCACCCATTCCGGACCCAGCCCTGCCCCCTCCTTACCTCACTGTAGGTCTGACTGGAAGGGAAGAGGGTCTTAAATGTGGATCCAAACCCAATGACATTGAAGAGGCAGGCTGGCATGAGGCTCTTAAGAGCCACCAGCATGGCATCCTGGCAGGCGAGAGAGGGATTTTCAGAGTTCTGGAAGGAGTTACTAGCTGCCACCACCCATCAGTATTCTTATCCCAGCACAGAAGCAGCCTCCAGACGGGCTTTCACCCCACTGCCCGCACCCAACAGTAACTTCTCCCCCAGATCAAGAAATTTGCTGACAGCAACCAGAGGTGGGACCAAAGCCATCATCATAAAACTTCTCATCCATGCAGCAAGTCTAACTTTTCAAAGCCCTTCTATTATGCTTGCCAGTTCCATTTCACCTCCTGCTGACCCTGAGAGGTTAGAGAGAGCAGGGAGCATCCACTCCCTTCTGCAAAAATGAAATCAACATCCAAGGAAGGCACGTGGCTGAGCCGGGGTCACACTGTGGATGGAACAGGCTTTCATCCAGGCCCTTCTGCATCCTACGCGCCCTATCTAGGGTTGACTCTCTAGTTAACAAGTCTCTTAGGGGCAGTCTCTTCAGCTCATATTTGTAAAATGCCCAGGAGATACTTTACGTGCATTACTTCATCCTTCCATGACCTCACCATGACAAAAGGGGGATCTGGAGTAGAAAACCTGTGCAATCTCCTCTCTATTGTAAAGATGCATGGATGTTTGTATCCTCACCATGGCCCTTTAGGCAGGCACCATACTATCCCCATTTTATACAAGAAAATACTGAGGCACAGAGAGGTGCGCTGACTCATTGGCGAGCATTCTGAGAGTAGCGCCTCCAAAGTCTGGGAACATTACAGAGTCCTACCCGACTTCACCGTGCAACACCAGGAGCCCTTGATGAGGTCTGTTGAAATAATCACAAAGAGGAAAGGTGGGGGAGGTGGCAGGAGGGATGACGACGACGATGATGATGACAGTGGCTCAGGGCAACAGTAAATCTCAAGCAATTACTATGTGCCAAACCCTGTGCTAAGCACTTTCTATTAATTATCTCATTTAATCTCTATAACGCGTTACAGCACAGTGGATAAGAAGATACATGTTGAAGTTAGCCATCTGTGGGTTTAAATCTCACTTTTATCATTATTAACCTGACCTTGGACTAGTTAGGTCACCCCTCGGAACCTCAGCTTGGCACATAGTAAACATTCAGTAAATGGTTACCATCACCAATCCAATGAGAAACATAGGAATAGCAACATCGCTGTTTTACAGATAAGGAAACTGAGGCTCAGAAGGTTAAGATGTTGCACTGGATCACAAAACTGAAGGACAGGACAGCTTTTAAAACATAGCTCCAAGATCATTATTCATGTTGGCTCTCTGCCATGGCACAGAGCTCGGGAATGAGGGGCTCTCCCTCATCCCCAAGTAGTTGACTGATGGCACCCCGGGGATCTCAGCATGACTTGAAAGAGACAAACTGTTTGTGTTCCAGAATCTAGGAGGAAGCAGTTGCAACTGGATCTTGGCAACTTCCACAGCATACAGCTTTGCAGGCTCCACAGACCTGCAGCCCCTCTCCCATCCCCCTCTGTAAACATCAAACAGTAACATCAATGTTCCCTCATCTCCTTTTTTTGCCCACGTCAATACATTTTGTTTCTCTACAAAAGAAGTCAGTATCTCCTTATTTTTTCATTAGCCACTAATGAATATTCCTGCTAGCAGGAGACTGCTGATCCATACAGATTGTCTCTGCTCACACCTATTGGAGTTTTAAAAACCATGTTTTTGGCAGCCAGTGGTAGCTGGAGAATGAGACCAGCTGCAGGAGATTAAATTGGCTGAACTTTCCCCCTTGGCGTGGCTGTTCCCATCTCTATACTCTCCCACCTTCCTAAGCCTAGTTTTTCCTAAAACAGTCTACCTAATGGGCCGCGATTAATGACCCAAGCAAAACCTGCCTATGGCCTCATTGCCAGTGGGGAAAGGAGTGTGTGCCCTGAGTAATTTCTGCACCTTTCTCTAAAAGGGGGCATGTGTAGCAGAATGGATTGTGCCAGGACAAGGCCATTTGTGAAGGAATGACCTTGAGCTCAGTGAGCTGAACTGGAAAAGAGAGCAGGAGAGACTCCCAAGGGGAAAGGGACTGAGAGGAGAGCCAGAGGAAGTTATTGTCTGAACATTCTGGAAGGTAAAGGTCGGAAAGGTCTTTAGTTCGGGAAGTGGATTTCCATTCACAAACCTACTCCATTTAACTGGTAGTAACAGCCTGGAACCCACAGATGACAAGGATATAGAGAATGAGTCCAAGCTCAGCATGAGAAAAAATGCCATGGTCAATTATTGATGTCTGTCTGGCCTTGGGAGAGGGGAACAAAGGGACATGTGACATATGTTTGCCTTTCCTGAATTAATCTTTCCTTCTCATTTTACAGAAAGGATAACTGAATCCCAGAGGTGAGAATCAACTTGTCCAAAGCCACATAGCAGGTCAGTGGCAGAATGATCCTCAAACCCAGCTATTGCTCTTTCTACTAAGCCATGCAGCAGAAATGACATAATCAGAGAAGAGAGCTTTTCTCAGTAGAGAGGTATTATCATTCCCTATCAGCAGGGTAAGGAAAATCTGCACTGATCCAACACAGGGAAGGCTTTGATTTCCTCATTAGCTCTGTGATGCTGGGGAAAACACTTGGCCTCTTGGGGACTCAGTCTCCTTACCTGGAAAATGGCAGGGGAAATGGATTAAATGCTCTCTAAGAGACATCATAAGATCCCATGATACTTGAGAGTAACTGAAGAGATGTCTTACAAATTGATACAGCTATGGAATGAAATACACATGGCCACAGCGCCCTGGAGTGTGCTTCAGCAGGACTATGGACAGTTCCCCAATCTAATTCTTGCCTTTGATGGAGGGCAGAGGTCGGGAGAAGGTGACGACCCATCCTGCACCTCAGTGCCAAGAGGCTTCAAACGGGAACTTTGGTCTTATACATGATTGCTCAGTCATACTTCAAGACTAAACCCAATCATAGCAAGCCCGAGGAGATAGTGGGTATCACAGATCCCACCCAACCCTTCCCCTCCTTGTCAGTCCTGTTGCCCTGGAAACAAGAGTTTTCTCCAGGGACAAACTAGGGGGAGGGATGAAATTTCAGGTGACAGCAGAGCCTTCTAACTTCTTATTCCCGCATCTTTCATTTCCTTGAACTATGCGCTTTTACCCAGTTCAATAAACAGTGACTGGGGGCTTTTTATGCATAAGTACAGAGCCGGGCTCCATGGGGAGAGATAGATGAGAAAGATCTGGTCCTTTCCCTTAATGAGTTCATAACTCCAGAGGAGGAGACACCACATCTACACAACCAAAAATACAAAGAAGAGCTAGATAATGCCATAATCGAGGCGAATAATCTCCTGAGGGAGATGAAACACTTCTGGATACACAGGGAGGAATGTTTATCACTCTTCTGCACTCCTTCAGAACTTCCCACTGCAATGAGACCATACTCCCAGCTATGGCTGGTTAGCTGGGCTGCCCCCTTGCTTGACTATGAACTCCTGGAGGGCAGGAACTATATTTGCAACCTGCTGTTTTTCCAGACGGCCAAGCACAGCGCTTTGCACATATTATGCACTTGAAAAAAAAAAAAGAATATTTTCTACTGGATTATACACACTCGTTAAGGCCATGTGCGATGAATCTCTGATGTCAGGTGGTAGGAACAGACAGGAGTTTGATCTTAGACCACAGCAGCTGTGTGACCTTGGGGAGGTTACTGAAATTTTCACGACTGGCTTTCCCATGTGGAGAATGGTGACAATAGGGCCAACCTCACAGGATTATTGTCTGGATTAAACATCAAGCTGTGCATTAAGTGGCTAGGGTCGTATCTGATACATAGTAAGCTTCAGCAAATGTTGGTTCTTTCCTCTCTTTTCTGGGCCCCTCTACACTCAGGATCTAGTGAGGTGTTTCTGCCAGAGCAGGAACTCAACAAAGGTTTGCAGAGTGCCAAGGAAAGCTGTAGATGACCTTATCCCTTGGACAATAGTTCTACCTCCGTTCATACCACTTCAAAGTTTTATTTTGGGAACAAGTTGAGTTTGGGTGCCTCTGTTTAAACTGATTTTAAAAAGTGAAGTTGTTCCTTGTAGTCATGGGTAGTCATTGAGGAAAGTAGTTCAGGTGTGGAAGGAGGGCTGCTTGGAACACAAGAGTCCTGAGGAAGCTGGTTTGGGGGAGCACAGCTGATCTACCCTGGAACCCCAAGTCCTGGGTGGGGCGGGGGTCCTCTTACAGGTACCTTGACGCGGTGGATGTTGGTCCCACTCATGCTGCCACTCCGGTCAATGAGGAAGATAAACTCGCCATGGGTCTTTCTCAGGTTCGGCTGGACTGACTGGAGGTCAGGGCAGAAGTTGAGCATGATGACAGAATGGTGGGGAATGTCTTTGTGGAGGCGTTTCCGGATGATTTCTGTCTGGAGGAGAAAGGAATACTCTCACTTGGGCATTCCAGGGGTCCAGAGCCACTCCTGAGGGCTCAAGCTGGTCCCCACATTACTCACCCAGCTTTGTCAAGATCCCACTCAGTCAACTGGTCACTCCCACAGCAAGCTGGTGGCAGATCCCCGTCCGTGTTTCCCTTAGTGGGCTGGGGCCCCGCTGGGAAGATGGACATCCAGATGCAGCAGGCACCCTGTCCTCCCGCCCGCACCTGGCTCTTCCATGTGCTAGACTTTCACAGTTGCATGGACTTTGGAGGCAGAAAGACCGGGGTTTAAATCCCAGCTCTCACCATCCAGCTGTGTGTTCTTGGGCACGTCCCTCCTCTGGGTCTGTTTCTTCATTTATAAAATGGGGCAAATGACATCCCTTTCTCAGGGCTGGTAGAGGATGACCCTGAGCAGGAAGTCCCCGCACAGGTGCAGGCTGGAAAGCATCTCTCTGGCTTTCACCCCCAGTGTCTAAGCCACTCTCCGGCTCATCTCCCATGGGCTAACTGATTCTGGGTCTCTCCCTCTGCTAACCTCCTACTCATTCTTCAGATTTTACCTCTTTAGGAAACCTGCCCCCATCTTTAGGGTGGACCGACTAGCTTCCTCCTCTGTGGTATGAAGACAAGAGTACCTATCTCACCGAGTGATATGGACTCAATGCAATGCTTGTGAAGCCTGCTGCCTAGCACAGAGCAGCTGTTTCTGAACAGGATCCACCATCACCAAACCCTCTGGGGTTTAACTTAGAGCCCCGTACAGAGATGGGCTCCTAAACATTAAAGGGATGACGGGACCATAGTTCTTTATCTTTTTTTGCGTGTTCTTTTTGCTGGCCCTGGCGAGCTGCTGCTGAACGTTGCTTCCGGACACACGTGCGCTGCGCCAAATCTCATTTCCTCCATCCTCACTCTGCCCCCCTCTCTTTCTCCCTCCACTCTGACTTCCTCTCTCTGTCTGTTTGTCTGACTGTGTCTGCGTATCTGTGTCTCTGTGTCTGTTTCTCCGTTTTTATTGGAGCCCCTTCCTCAACTCAGTCGATGACATCATCACGCACGCAGGTGTTCAAACCCAAGACCTAGAGGTTGTCCTTGGTTCCTGTCTGTCCTCACCCTGTACATCTCCCGTTCAGCAGAGGACCATTAGTTCTGCAGCTAAGATGTGTTCTGAACGTGTCTTCGGCTCTGTCTCCACCACCACCATCCCAGTGCAGGGCAGTACCGTCTCTTGTCTGGACCCTGAGTGTCCCCTTTCTGCCACTTTTTTCTCCCTGCAGTCCATTCTGTTTTTTTTTTTTAATTTCACTTATTTGAGAGAGAGAGAGAGAAAGTGCACAAGCAGGGAGAGGGGCAGAGGCAGAGGGACAAGCAGATTCTCTGCTGAGCAGGCAGCCAAAGGCAGGGCTCGATCCCAGGACCCCAAAATCATGACCTGAGCTGAAGTCAGACGCTTAACCAACTGAGCCACCCAGCCGTACCTCCCTGGGGGTCCCTTCTACATAGAGCAGGGAGTGTGATCGTTCTTGTCATCTTGTTGTTTAAACAATAGCTTCCCCTCATACTTCGCATCATGGTTATGAGACCCCCTAATGCCTGACCCCTGCCTACCCATCCACCCCATCTTTGCCCACTCTGCCTCTGACATTTCAACAGCCTGTTTCCCGAACATGTCACCATTGTCCTGCTTCTGGTTCTGTGCACGGTCTTCCTTTCCTCACCACTCACCAGGTCTCATTCTCAGACAGGCTTTCTCTAAACCGCAGGCTAACCAGCACCCACACTTATCACTTATTATCATATTATCCTGCTTTATTTCCTTCATGGTCCCCAGCCCTCTCCACACTCATCTTGCTCATTCGTTTGCTTGTCTGTGTTATAATGTAAGCTTCATGAGAACAAGGACATGTTATTTTTAGTGTTGAACAGAGCAGACATCTAATAGGGACACAGTATTTGTTGAATGAATAAAGGAGAGGATGAATCTGTGTAGGTCTTTTTATCTGCCACTGACCTATGTGTGCATCTCTGTTTTTTTTTTCCCCCAGTCTCTCTGTCTCTACTTGTCTCTGCTTCTATCCGCATCTCTGTCTCTTGTACATGGTGTCTTCCTCTGTGTCATTTGCCCCCTCTTTGCTAAATCACAGCTTTTGACAGCTTGTCACACCCACTCTTCTTGATTGATGTTCACCCTCTGGATGCCTGCCTCCCACCCTGGGTGAGGGATCTTACTCTCCCTCCCACACGTAGCTCCTTTGCCAAAGGCCACTGCCCAGCCTGGCTCACTGGAAGACACAGCCCAAGGTAGCCACAGCGACATCTGCTGATGAAAGGAGCCCTTCTGGGAACCTGATTTTGGCCTCTCAGAGAGGCGGCGTGGGGGCCCTGGCTCGGGATTCTCCAACGTCTCCTCCAGCTGCCCTTATCCAATTACCCTTAACTCATCACTTCTTAGCAGCTTGGGGTGATCCCTATCATCCCTGGAGCTCATGAGAATACAGGGTATTTGCATAACCGACCCAAGGTGGCAAATTCTCATTTGCTTCCGTAGTCCCAGAGCTAATTGATAAGTCTTGGCAGGCAGGGGAGCCAGCCCCAGGCCTGGGAGCCCCACTGCCCCCACCCCTGCCCACATTCTATAGTTCTCAAAGCTCAGGGGCACTCCCACTCTGAGAACCTGGCCCCAGCCTCTTCTCCCAATTGACTCATCTGGGCGAGAGGGCCCCTCTGGGAAGGCAGGTGTTTCCAGTGGGGTCCCTAACGTGGGATGATATGGGTCGTGAGCTACTGACCCTTTCCCTTTGCTATCCTTCCTACCTCCCACCAGGCCCCTCCAGTGGGATGTCTAACAATGGGAATGGCGTGAGCCGGAAGCAGTCTACACATTCCCATACCTCCCCCTCTGCCCTGGTCCTCCACCAGTCAGGGAGGGGCTCTTAAATCCAGTGAAGCTGCCCCCCAGGATCGACTCTAAGTGCTTAGCCTCATGTCACCAAAGTCAACTCCCAAGAGAATGGTCTTCTCCTCCTCCCAGCTCACCAGTCCTTTTGGGGTGCTAAACCTCAGTGTTCTCATCAAAAAAGGGGAGACCAGAAAAAGAAGTGTGCCATTGTTCTTCAACCTGCCTTGGCCTTCAGGGCCTGGCTTGGTGTGCAGGGCCATGAGCAGGAAAGACTGCTGATGTAACTTGCGGCCGGTGTCCCAGCCTCCCACCAGGCTTCCCCAGCCCACCCCTCCCCTCTGCTGAGGCCTCCTCATACTGGCACTTCATGGGGCCAGCGCGGGCCGAGAAAGGGTCTTCTTCAGGCTTCCTCCGCTCTGCCTTTATTCTTTATGTAATAGTAGCAAGGATCTCAGAGGAAGGACGAGCAGGACACCCTTTCAGCAGGTGGGAAAAGGGAGGCCTAGGGGTAAAGATTGGGCTGGGAGGGCACCTGCCTGTAGGGTCCTGGGGGCTCCCTGGGGTGGAGTAACCTGGAGAAGACCAAGGTTGTTTCTGTCACCGGCCTAGAATGTCACCTGGCTTAGGCCTCTTGGTGGCACCAGGAGAAGGTGGCCTGGCAGGAGGCGGGAGGACAGGGTGCCTGCTGCATCTGGATGTCCATCTTCCCCGCGGGGCCCCAGCCCACTAAGGGAAACACGGACGGGGATCTGCCACCAGCTTGCTGTGGGAGTGACCAGGCAAACCACCCCCTTCCTTTGCCCGGTATCTTCATTGGTCCAGTGATGCCCAAGTCCCCAGTGTCACCCCACTTCTGCCACCACGGACTCGGCCCCAGCCACCCTCACCTGTCTCTCTGCCCTGCTGTCCTTCTTCATCCCTTTAATGAACTCCGTTCTTCCTTTCAAGTGCTGCTCAAACTCTCCCAGGGTCATGTCCCCTTTCTCCATCAGGATGTGTGGCATGTGGGGCTCTGCAGAGATGAGATCACCTCTTGGCACTTGTCCGAATGTGAGGGCAATACCAGGGACCTTGGTTTAGGAGCAGGATCTTCAGGGTGGGGAGGACTCCCAATTGGAAGAGGGGGATGGATCCCTGACGGCCTGGAGGGGTGTGGGGGTCTTAGCTGGCAGGCAGGAGAGCCTAATGGTCTCTCTGGACCTCAGTTTACCCATCTGTAAAATGGGAGAGAGACCAGGTTCTGATCTTTTCAGATCCTGACATTTTATGAATCCTTAAAGAGACAGAAGAGTTACTTTCTGAGTGTTCAGAGCTGGGAGGGTCTCATTGAGCTTAGGATTTCAAAGGTCATCTGCTCAGCTGCCTTGGAGGCAAAGTACTCCAATGGGTACCCCGAGGTCTCTGGAGCTAGAGTCCGGGCACTCAGCTCTGCCAGCTAGAGTCATGTTTCCAGGAGCCACGTAGTTGCTCTCCTCTCTCTGCCACACCCCCCAGCGCTCTCCCTGGCCTGGCCACTGGACGAGGGGCCACATGTCTATGCCCCACGGGATCAGCATCTCTTCCTTCCCACAGGCCTCCCAGGGGCCCCGCCTGGTGCACCGTACCACTGGGGTGGATGAGGATCTCCACGGGCCGGTCGAAGGTATGCCTGTTGGCCAAGGTGATAATGATGCTCTTGGCCGATCGTGCAGACGGGGCGGCGTCGGCTCGGATCTCGTGAGTGGGACTCTCCACCCCTGTGTGGCACAGAAAGGCGGAATAGGCTCAACAGCTTCGGGAGAAATAGGGGCTCAGTGGGAGGAACATGGAGACCCAGGTCAGAGATGAGAGGCTCCTGACTTGCTGTGTAACCATGGACAGGCCTCCTCCATTACCCCCATCTGCAAAATGGGGGCTTAGACAGATGGTGTCGATGGCCTTTCCTGCCCCGACCTCAGGATCCACTGGGGTCAAAGGGTTGCTTCCTCTTAGGGCACATAAAGAAAGAAAGAGCTCAACGTTTGGATCTCTGGGCACTCTGGGGATCTCTGGACAATGGTCCCCAACTCTGGCTGCACGTTAGAATCACCTGGGAGCTCTGAAATATTCCAATCCCCGGGACATACCCCAGACCACTGTCATCAGTAGCTCTGGGTGGGGTCTGGGCGGCAGGATTTGAAAGCTTACCAGGTGATTCGACCATGCAAGGTAGGAACCAGGAAGCACCTCTGTGCCTGTGTGGCCTCTAGGAGAGGACCAAGAATGTCCATGCCTGCATGGACATCGCCCCATGGGAGCCACTGAGGTGGGTATGGGGATAGCCTTGAAACCTGTCCTTGGGAGGGGCTCATCTTTGGGCCACATGTTGGGGGGCAGGAAGTGGGGGTCCATAAGGCTCCATGAACTTCAGGATGTCTTCCATCTGGGCAGGACCACTTCCCTGCCCTCCCCTTCCTCTCTATCCCTGGCAGCTTTCGGCCCGAAGCCCTCTCCACTTTGGGGCCTCAGGCTCCTCCAATCCAGGTCTGGGCAGCTGTGTCTCACCTGCGAGCAGGCATGGCCCACGAATCTCCAGCTGGAAGTTGAACTCGTATTCCATGGGGTTGGACACATCGGTGTCCAGGAGAGTCGCCAGGCACAGCTTGCTCCAGGAGTCCAGGGCTCGGGGGCCGAAGCAGTGCTTGTCTTTGCTGGGAAGGGGGTCGAGAGGCAGAGGAAGGGGAGGAGGAGGAGGAAGATGGTGAGCCCCGGGCAGCCCCGGCACCCCTGCAGCCCAGCTCTCAAGGGGGCTCGTGAGTTTCCTTCCACCTCCCACCCTTACTCCGCCGCACGACCTGCCTCCAGGGAGGGCCCGAACTCCGATGTAAGGCGCAGCTACCCGGTAGGCCTGGTGCCCCCTACCAGCGGCACACATCATTCTCACCAGTGCCCTGAGAAGAGGCATCAGGGCCCCCATCTCCCCATTTCCCACATGGGAAAACAGAGGCTCCACAAGATGCGGCGGCTACCCCAAGTTCCTACAGCTAGGACTTGGCAAAGAGTGGGTCCTTGCCAGGTCAGTCTGGCTACACAGTGAAGAGGTTAACACCATATCACCCCATTTCTTGGCTCCCTGCCCTTCTCTGTGAGCTGGGAGCTCCTGCACAAGCCACTTCTTCAAGCCTCAGTTTCCCATCCATGAAATAGGGGTAATAATGAGGTGCCTTGAGGGAGTGCTCAGGGAAGGGTCCCCTGCTGAAGGTTCAAGTTTCTGGGCTCTCTTTCTGGGTCATCCCCACCCTGTCTCGAACCCTGCTCCATCCTCCACCCCCCCAGGGCCACACCCTTGAAGCTCTTTGCTCTGGGAGCTTAATACTTGACACACCGGTCTCCTTGTGAAGTCTGGGGCGGGGGGCGGGCGGGGGGGGGGGGCAGGCGGTTGTGTGTTTTCAATGCGCACTGTGTCCTGAATGGCATTCAATCACTTCCTTTGTATTTCTCACTGCTGTGTTTCTGAGCTCCATCTATGTGGCGGTCTGCAAACCAGCCTTTGCTGGGACATGGTATCACTTAGGAGCATCTGTCATCTCAGACTTATTTCTTCCTGCCTCCCTGTGTCAACAGATAACACCGCCATGAAGATCCTCATCTGCGTCCCTTTTTTGGGCTTAAGAAAGAATTTCTCTGGGGCTCCTGGGTCAAAGGCTTGTGTGCTGTCTTTATACCTGCTGACATCGGCACAACTGAGCCTTCTGTGTTTGAGAGGCAGGGCCTACCAGGGTTGGGGACATTCAAGGCCTCGGTGGGTCCAGGAACGAGAGGCCTGGGAGGCCCTGAGAAGCTTATTCCTGCCCTTTCCGGCAGGCGGAAGTGAAACAGTTGCTCTCGGGAGAAGCAGGTATCAAATCCCCATGAGCCCCAAAGTTGCTCAGAGTGGCACAAGAAAAAATAAGAAGGATAGGTAATACCAAGTGCTAGTGAGGAGGAGGAGAGAAGGAGACTCTTCCTTCCGCTGGTAGAAGTGGAAACTTACCAGCCTAGAAAGCCATCGGGCAATACACAGCACGCGTCTGGTGTTCCTGGTCTGACATTGGCTTGTGCTGCCTGCTTCTCTGCTGTGCCAACAAGGGGTCCTCACCCTAGGCTTCAAGATCCTATAATCGGACTCCCCATCATCTGTCTGACCTCTCTCTTTCCTGCTCCCACGCTGCTATAGCCATATTAGCCTTCTTGCTGCTCCTCCAACCCACTATACCCATTGCTGCCTCAGGGCCTTTGCACTTACCACTTGGACTGCCCTCTGCCCAGAATGTTCTTCCTCCAGCATATTTCCAGCCTCCCCTTCTTTAGATCAGGCTTCAAATGTTGCCTAAGCCTAGTCCATTTGAGGTAAAATAACACCCAACCCCACTCTGTCCCCCTCTAGCCTCTATGCTATGAAGCATTTAGCTTCACAGAACTCACCTAATATATTACATGTTATGAGCTTATTTCTTTAGTCTGTCCCCATGTCCCCCCGCCCCCATCAGAATGCCAGCCCCGTGAGGGCAGGGACCTTGTCTGTCTAGTTTACTGCTGTATTCCCAGCACCTGGAACCTCGCCTGGCACCCAGTAGGTGTTTAATTACTGTCCAGGTAATAACTGAAGAGTGTCCTCCAGGCTGACTCCACGTGGAGAGCTGTAATAACCCTCCCGCAGCCCGGCCTGAGGCCAGCATTCTAATGGTGGCATCCAGAACTTTGCTGACACCATCTTCTGTGTCCCCGGCTGTCCCCAGAACCCTACCAGGGTGTGTATGAAACTGCTGGATATACATGGTGTATCTTCCCCGATTTCAGCTTGGTTCAAAGGTTTGAGACAGGACTTGGGGTGGGGGGGGGAGTTAAGTAGTTTAACTGGTCATTAATTATGAGTGTTATTTTTATGTCAAAATAGTACAAAGACCCTCTGGAATAGATTTTAAAAATTCACACATGAATGATAAAATATAAGACTTCAAAAGACGTCTGAATGCAGCAGGTAAGGAGGGCCTCCTCTCTCCCTGCACGGGAAAGGCTCAGCCTCCTCAGTCCTCAGGTGGGGAAAAGGGAGGTGACCCAATTTCAGCAGCCGGGGCTTCAGGCTGTGACCCAGCTTCTCTTCCTGTCACCCCTCCAGGGGAGCAGAGAGAAACTGTCCTGCCCTGGGCTTGTAGTATTCCCAGCACACCTTGCTGAAACGCCTTGTCATGGCTTTTTGTTGCTTTGGGAGAGACCTGAAGTTGACCAGGGCCACAGGGCATCCTATGTGTCTACAGCCTCATCTCCTATCGACCTGCTTCAGTTTCCCTCTGGAGTCCCATCCTTGCTACCTCAGGGCCTTTGCCCCTGCTGTTTTCACCTGTGGGAATGTTCCTCTCTGTGCCCACCTCTCCGTCATGGCTCAGCTCCCAGCTGAAATATCACTCCCCAGAGAAGCCCGGCCTGCCCCTTAGCCCCCCAGGGTGGGTCCCTATTTTATAGGTCAGCCCAATGCTCTTCTCCTTCATTGCCCTTTCCACATCATTAATTATGCATGCAAGCACAGAAACAATTACCTACATATCAGTAGTGTTCTTAGTTGGATAATGATCTCTCCCACCCAGTTCCACTTAGGAAGGAGACATGCTGGTTTGGTGCCCTCTGTACCCCTAATATTCAGCTCAGGGTCTAGCACCTAGTAGGTGCTCAGAAAATACCTCTTGTGAGCTTATAGAATAAAGCCTGGAAATTCTCATCCCAAGCTGTCCAAATACCAGAGCTTCTGGCCGATAGTGACAGGGGGCATTTCAGGGAGATTCTGAAGTGTTCTAAAAGTGAGTGGAGGGGAACAGTTATTCAGATGGTGGCCACCTTAGCACTGAGCCTCGTCTTCTTCTATCTCTCCCACCCCTCACTCCCCTGCCTTCATCCAGCTGACTTCCTGTGGCCACCCAAGTCTCTGCCCCTGGTCCGGGCTGGGGCTCCTTACCTTTGGGCCTGTTGAGTGGAGGGGCCAATGCTCTCGGTGCAGAACTGAGGCACAGTTGGGGCACAGACAGCAGGCAGCAGGACCCGCACAGCCCCGCTGGGCAGCGTCGGCAACTCTGAGGAGGTGCTGACAAAGATGGTGACGTTCTCCATAGGGGCAATGGTCCCCAGGTTGACCACGAACAGGATCCGCTCCAAATCCTCATCCAAAGCCACCTTCCCTGGTGTGCAGGAAGGAGGGATGACAGAAACCCCCTCTTGCAGAGTGTTCCCTAAGTGACAGGCCTGGAGTCAGCAGCTATGCATATATTATCTCTAGTTCCCTGTAACTGTGGTAGGTTTGTGAGCCCCTTTTGCTGATGGGAACACCAAGGCTTAGCGTGGGGATGCGACTTGCCCACGTTACTCAGTAAATAAATTATTCATTGAACCCGGATCTGAACCCACAGGGGTCTGAGGCCAGACCCCGTGTACTTTCTGCTGGGAGTGGCAGGCTGGGACCCACAAAACCCCGACAGAAGTCACGTCCCTGTTCCCAGACTCTGCTTCCCCTCAAAGAATCACATTGAAGCACCCTCCCAGCTTTGGGGCAAGAGCTTTTGTTCAATTCTCTCTTGTTGTTTGAGAGGCCCATTCCCTCACCCCTCCTTAGCCAGCGTCACCCAGCCACCAAGCCCTTCATGAAGACCTCCCTGGTCCCCACTCGGCCCCTCTCTCCCTCCTCCGACATTACCCACACCTCTTCTGCCATAGCCACTCCCACCTCCTGTTGTGGTTACCCTGAAGCATGTCCTAAGCTCTTCCTCCAGGCTGTAAGCAGCCCTAACAACTTGAAGGCAACTTGGTATCTTACATGTGCTGGGTGCTCATTAAACGATTCTCGAATGTCTTAATGATCAGATCACAGACCCAATGGGAAGAATCTCTTACGTCACATGATACTTGGTCTGAATTCAAATCCTGACGGTCACTAACGTGCTGTGTGACCTTGGGCCGGTCACCACCCTCTCTGTTCTTTAGTATCCTCAATAGCAAGCCCAGTAGCCATGATTTGAGTCCTTACGCCGTATCAGAGACTCTTAGCTCTGCAACCATGTCTCTGTTGAGCTTTGGGTGTGTACAATTACTAGTTCCATTTTACAGATGAAGTTTAAGTTTTTATTTAAGCTCATAGCATTTGCAAGCAACAGGATGGGGAGTCAAGCCCTGGTATGATTCATTCCACAGCCTCTGAGCTTAAGGGACGTGCTCTCTATAGAGATACAGAGGTGAGAGCAGGAACAAGGTTCAGAGAGGTTAAGTGATAGGCCTGAGGTCACACAGGATTCCTGACTCCTGGTTTAGTGCTCTCTCTACCCTATCGCACTGCTGTCCTTCCAGTCTGCTCGAGACCCCAGCCAGGCCCGGGCCCCGCCGCGGCCCTTCTGTCCTCCTCACCTGTGAGAGTTGTGGCTCGGAGGCGGGTGCCCTCAAAGTGGGCGCTGTCCATCTTGGCTTTGTCCTTGATCTGTACTGTCACGACACGGTCGGCAATGACTGCCTCAAAGCCGATCACCGTGGTATATTCATCCAGTGGGTACACGAAGAGGCCTGCAGGGGAAGGGCCTGGCATCACGGGGTGCCCCAGCCGCACCCTGCACATCCCACCCGAGGGACGGAAGCCAAGCCTTTGACCTGCCGGATGGATGGACGGTACTCACTGCCACTTAGAAGATGCTGGGGCACTCCAGCTGGGACCCCATGGCTCTGGGGCTAGTGGCGGGGTAAGTGCACCAGAGGCACTGTGGGAGCAGTGGGGCGGCTTGCAAAGGGACAGATCTTACTCTGCAGGCATGTGAGACCCATGTGGCCAGGCCGTCTGAGTTTTCAAGAGACAGTGGAAATCCGGGTTTTTATGTACTTGTTGTGTGTGCCAAGGAGCTGGGGCATCGGAGGAAACAGACTAAGGCTCTAATCCAGTCCAGGCCGCCCCTCCAAGCCTGCTGACCTTCGATAAGACACTCGGCTTCTTGAGGCCTCACAGCCCCATCTATAAAATGGGGCCAACAGAGGCAAACTCATGGGGTTGTCATGAAACTGGAAAAAGTAGCCACCATAATTTAGCTGCGTGCCTCGTGTTTTTATACCTTAGTGCTTCTCAGACTCTAAGAGCACATGAGTCACCTGGGTGGGGGGCCCATGAACCCTGGGGCAGCACAATGCCTGGCCCATGGTGAGCCCCCCACAGAGCCTCCCATCCCTCTGAGCCTCAGCCTCCTCATCTACAAAGTGGGGAAACTGGTTCTCCCTGCACGAAAGCCCAAGGACTCTCCTCACATTGGCCAGTCCTTTATCTCCTGGGCCCCTAGCAAGTTCCATTTTAAGTCGCCCCCTGGAGATTTTCCTAAACAGAGGACCAGGGTGATCTGCTCTGCCCAGAAGGTTTCTGAGGAAAAGTCAGTTTCCCTGCAGGTTCCTCTGGGAACCGAGAAGGTTGGGACAGAGGGTGGTACCCCAAGACATGAAGCCTGGGGGTTGGGAGGCCCCCATCACTGGGGACGAAGAGGAATCCTAGCCGCAACAAGCCTTTACATAGTCCCTCTTGGCCAGCCTTCCCGTGACCCCCTTCCTGAAGTGGGAAGGGAGGCGATGGATTGACAGACTTCTGCCGGCCAGGGTCCCGCACTCTCTCGACTGCCCCACAGGGATGATTCATAGTCTCACACTGCTTTTCATTCCTCGCGGTCCTTCCTCCTGCATTACCTCATCGGCTCCTCCTGCAAACCCTGGCGTCCAGACAGGCAGAGGAGCATCCTGACCTGGAGAAGGCCAGTGGCTTCCCCAATGTCACAGAGGCAAGAGTGGGAGCTCCTGGTTCTCCGCAGAGTCTTGATGCCTCTCCTACTGGGAGGTTCCCTGAGAAAGTGGGGGGGCCGGCCATTTGAGGCAGGTGGGCCTGCCTTGTGGGCTGAGCCCAAATCCTGACCTGATATTCTACTGGCCTTGAGGCCCGAGGGGCGGAACCGCCATGCCCATTTCACAGATGAGCAAACTGAGACTCCGGAAATGTACATGACTTGCCCTGTGTGGATCAGCTAGTACCTGTCAAGATGAGGACTACCCACGGGGGAGGGGGGCCCTGGGGAAGCCGCAACAGGGGTCCTCACCCTGGAAGGGCTGGGCTTCCAGGTTGCCATAGGTGAGGGAGGCAGTCAGCCCTAGGGCATAACCACTGACGAAGGACGTGACGTCAGAGGCGGTGAGGGGCAGGGCTGCCCCTGTGATCTGGTTCAGCAGACCAGGCATCCCGCTGGCTACTCAGCCTTCAGGGCCTGCAAGAGACAGGAAGGGTGGGAAGTGGGGAGATAGGCCCCCCCATCCCTTCCCAGCCCAGGCCTCCACTTCCGCCCCCACAGGCAGCCAGCATTCTCCCCGTTCTCCCCACGTCCTTCCCGGGGAATGACCCCTGCTCATTCTCAACCATCCCCGAGAGAAATGGGAATTCCATTTCTGCCCATTTCACAGCAGAGAAACCGAGGCCTGAAGACGTGTGACCTGCCTGGGTTCACTCAGCAGGAGGGAGCAGAGTCAGGGCGAGAGCCCAAGCAGGTTCACGGCCAACTTGGAATTCTCCCCAATGTGCAGTGCTCCCCGAACTCTGGTTGGGGGTCCAGGGACTCAGACTCTGACCCCATCCCTTTGTCAGTCCCTTAATCTCTGAGCTATGGCTGCCTCCTCGGCAGAATGAGGGAACGGGGATGGCTCACCACATGCCTCCTTCTCTGAGTGCATCTAGAATGAATCTACCCACCACCGCCAGGTTGTGAGGGGAGTAAGGAGTACCCCCAAAAGATCCTCAAGGGAAAGGAGCCACCTGATTCCTCCAGGTGTGCAGGTCACAAAGCTGGGAGTCATTCCTGGCACCGCCTCTTTTTCACTCCTCCCCCCCATACCCAGTCCATGGCCAAGGCTTGTGATTTATCTCTGCAAACGCCCTGGCGCCTATCCATTCTCCGCCACGGGCACCCTCATCTCAGGCACCACCCTGTCTATCTGGACTGCAGTTCCCCATTGGCCGCTTAAATCTACCATCCCCCCCACCCCCATCCATCCTCTCCTCAGTGGCCAGGCCCCCATAGCAACGCACCAAGTAGAGAGGTCTCCATCCCCCGCCACCTGTTCCTGGGGTAGAGGCCGAAACCTTTAAGTGTCTGTGTGGTCTGGCCCAGCTGGCCTCTCCAGTGGGTCAGTCCCTACGTCATCACACAGCCCTTGTCGGCTCTCCCAGCTTCCAGTCCATTCCTCAAACGTGTCTTGTGATCTCCCACCTTTGTTGCACCATTCACCCCACCACCCACTTTTAAACTGGTAGCTAGTAATCTCCTCCTTGTCCTTCATTGTCAACCGAGGGTCACCCCGTGGGGAAGCCACGCTCCCCGGGCCCAGCGTCCTCCTGTTCTCCGTTCATCTGCCTCCCGCAGAGCCAAGTCCCTCCCTCAGAGCACCTCCATCCGTTTGTAGGGGTGTAGTTTGTTGTGTGAGATTAGTTTGTGGCTGTCTGTCATCCCATTTACAGGGTGCACTCCCGGTTGTGTCCTCAGTGCTGATGAAATGAATACGGGAATGGATGACTGTCGTCGATCCCGAGGGATGGACCGAGCACTTCTCAGGGCAGTGATGTGTCCATTGTCTCTTGGGCTCCCGAGACCCTCCCAGGTCATCGCTGTGCTTGAGGGGTGTGGTGGGAAGGGGAAGCGAAGTCAAAGGATGGGGAATACAAATTTGAGGTTGGGTTCGCTCCAGGTTTTCCTCCCTGTGGAGCGTGAGCTGGGCAAAGCTTCTGTGGGCTGGTAGCCTGTTGCTGTTATTTGCAAGGTTGTTCAATGTGTGCTTTTTACTCTGCCTTTTCTCAAAGAAAAGAAGTCATCCCCTCCAGATCCTCCTCGAGCCCTGCTAGGATCCTCTGGTGCTCCCACGCTCTCTGCCTGGCAGTGTCTTTTTAATTATGTTCTCCCTTGGGCCTCCGGCCCAGACAGCTCCCCGCCTTGCCTTATCTGGGCAGGCTGACTGACAGCAGGAAGCAGATAAGGAGCCGGGAGGGGACTGCTGTATCCCCAGCTGCCTTCTCTCAGGCGTGTTCTCTGTCCTGGTGGCTGAGCAAAGCCTAACTGCTCCCAGGGGGCAGAACAAGATGGCGGAGTTCATTTCCTGAGCCACCTCAGCTGCCACCCACACTCCCTCCCTCCCTCCTCCTCAGCCTGGGTCACTCCTGGCTGGAAGGCTGACTGAGGAATGCAGCTTCAGGGACCCAGCGCCCAGATGGGTGACAAACTTGGCCTTTAGCTTCAGTCCATCCTGGGATGGAGTTTGGCCAAGGGGCATCTTCCCACACTGTCCCTGGGGCCCACCCCTTGGGCACCTTGCCCAGGAAGTGGGGGAGGGTGTCGGTCCCCCTGTCAGAACCGACCTTTTAACAGTATCAATACCTTCCCTTCTTGGGAAGGGTAAACTTGAAATTCTTTGGAGCCTAAACAATGCGTATTTTTCATCAATTCAGCCAGCACCGATAAGCACTTCCTATATTCCAAGCCCCGAATTAACCACTGAGGATGTGAAGATAAGACACAGCTCTGTCCTTAAGGAGATTACAAGCAATCTAGCAGCAGAGGAAGGGGAGTGCGGGAGGAAGAGTAATGGCAACTGGAATCTATTGAACATCGAATGTGCTGGATGCATGTATCATTTCACTTAATCCTCACAAGCACCTTATAAGGCACATTATTGTTTTGTAGACGGGGACACTGAGGCCCAAAGAGAGATGCATTTGGCTTTGCACAAGAGTTTGGGGGGTGGCGTGGAAGGACAGAGGGGTAAGTGGGTGCTTGTATAGGACTTTCCCCTGAAGCGGCCCAGGGCCAACCCTGTGAGAGGTAGAAACCAGAGCCAGTGGTGCTGGGCTCCTCTCTCCAACCATCCTGGCTGGAGTAGCCTCCAGGCCTTAGGAAACACCCAGGTTATAGGAGGTCCCCGGGGTGACGGGTGAAACCAAGACTGTTCTTGATGGTCTAGAGCCTGTACATGTCCAGCGATCCCTGTCTTTCGGGGAGCCCTGTCTGGAGTCAGACAAGCCCAGACGTGAGTCCTGGAGCATAACTGACTGCTTCACTCCCTGACGTGGGTGCGCTTTAGTCCCTGGATGCCAGCGCCCTCGTCTGCAAAGCAGGGCGAGTGGAGAGGCCACTGGCTCCCGCCTCACCAGCACCATGAAGATCACATCGAATAATGTATAGAAAGTAGCCAGTACTTGCCTGGCACATACTAGGTGCCCAATAAATATACAGTGAAATGAATGAATGAATGAATGAATGAATGAATGAATCATAACACCAGGCTGGCAGTTTCTGGGTTCCTCATTCACCCGGCTGAGGGAGAGATGTTCTCTGACCACCAGGCCCAGGGCAGCTCCTCAGAGAAGATACTGATGCTAAATCCATTAGGCTCTCATAACAGTGTTTATGTCAAGGGTCCAAATACACGGTCGCTGGCAGCAGCAGGGTCCCACCATCTTCTAACAGACGGTCTGTCCACAGGGGATGCCGTGATTCTGTGTCCCTGAGCCAGCTTCTGGCCACTCCCCACCCCCCCGAGCCTCCCGCTGTGCCTCCTGCGGCCACCACTCTGGAGTCAGCGGGCGCCCTGTATTCTGGGCCTCTGCTGGGGTTCTCTAGGAGTCCCTGTCCAAGGCTGACTCCTTGTCACCCCTCAGAGTCAGGAGGTGCCTCCTTGGTCTCAGCTGCTGCTCCAAGACCACCATTTTTTTTTTTATCTGCCTATAAAACCCCTTCTCCGTGGTGCTTGCCATTCCCAAGGTCCCGGTTACACCCTTCTTGTAGCAAACACTTGGCACCTGGCTCCCGTCTTCCTCTGCTCCCCAAGCCCTGCCATCAGCCTGGTGACTTTAGCATCCATAGCGATGGTGCGTCCAACTCCCTGAGCTTTTATCCCCTGCCCCCTGGCCCTCCGAAACCTTTGCTCCCGCTCCAGCTCACTTGCCACTTGCACTCCCATGCCGGGAGCTTGGGACACCACCCCCGAGGGCTCCATCTCCAAAACCGCTCACTCGGTCACGTAGGTCGCTCTAAAAATCACCAACTCTCAGCATTCCCGAGCCCTCTTCCCTTGATTTCTCCCAAGCACTTGTCACCGTCTGGCACACTGCATATTCTGGTTTGACGTGTCTCCCCAACTCTCCAGAGGGTCATCTGCAACGAGGGCACGGGGGTGGTTTCAGTTCCTCCGCTGGATACCCACTACCGAGACAGTAATGCCCGTTCTAGTAGATGCTCCATAAATATTTCTCTTTGAAATGAATGAAACGTCATTCCACGGGCTTTATCTATAAAGCTTGGCAACAGCCCTCCGGGGTAGGTACTCCTAGCATCCCTGTTTTATAGATGAAAACACCAAGCTCAGGGAGGTGAGGTAGGCTGTCCAAGGTCACACAGCCGGTAGCTCACGGGGCTGGGAGCTGGACGCAGGCAGAAGGACTGCAGAGTCCGTGGGTTTGCTTCGCTGTGGGCTGTGCTGCCTCCTGCTGAACCTGCCCCCCGAGCTGTGACATTAGTCCCCAGGAGCTCTCTTCCTCATCTCTCCATTTCCACCACTGCTGTTTCCTTACCCTGCCCTGGACCATCTCCACCATCTCTGACTTGGTCCTTCAACTTACAGGCTGCGTCCCTCCCAGTTCACTCTGTCACCTCAGGCACGCACGCGTGCACGCATACACACACACACACACACACACACACACACACTCCATCTTTACCCTGAGCGTCATGGCTCCCCATTGCTCTTGTCTGTTGGGACAGGTTAAACCCTCAGCATGGCATTCAGGGCTCGTCCCCATTGGGTCCCCTTCTCTGTCCAGTGTCGCCTCCTGCCACGTTCTGCATGGTCACTTTGTTCCAGACACCCTGACCTTCTCACTGTGCCCTGAACAGAACAGCTTTTTTCTCACCCTTGGGCCTTTTCCTGGGAGGATGATCGCCTCCTTCTCTGCCTTTCAAAGTCCAGCTCAACCTTCAAGGTCCAGTTTCACTGTTCCCTCCTCTCTGAAGCCCCCCCCGTCCCCGACACCCCGGTCTATCAGACATGCCCTCCCCCGGGGCTTCCACAGCCTCTGAGCACCTGTCTGTCACAGCTGTTACCCGAAGCACTGTAACTGCTCATCGGAGATGCTTGGCAACTCCGGGCGCTGCAAGAACGTGGGTGCCCCTCCTTCTGTGCCTGGGTCCCAGCTCCCTGCGCGGGGCTCCGTTCAGAGGGGGACCTCTAAATGGGGCCCCTACCAGGTTGTAGTGCTTTAAGAGGCATTGCTAATGCTCACACCCACCCTCCCTATAGGGTGAGGGAAATGAGGTGCTGGGGGACGTCGGGAAGTGTGTTGGTGAATGGTCAGGCTGGGTGGGATAGGAAGCAGCCTGCTGCCAGCTAATGCCTGCCCTTCCCCTTCTCCAGCTGCTTCCCAGTCCATGCTGAGCCCAGGAGAGGGAGGGAGGAGGGAGCCCCGGGAGCCTGGGGAGCGTGGGCTTCAGGACGTGGGGCTTCCCCTAGCTGTGATGCCCCTCGAGCTGCCGCTGTGATTCTGAGCACATGAGCTCAGCCAGCCCTGCACACCGCCACCCCCTCCCCCCAGCCGCCGGCTCTAGAAGATGCCTCTGGGCAGGCTGTGGTCTGCGCCCCAGTTGTCTTGGAGCAGCCTGGGATGCAGGGCTCTAGGCTGAGAACAGACTGGGCCAACGGGGACCTGCAGCAGGCAGTGTGACTTGGTTTAGATGTCATGTGGGGCCACGTCGTCCAGGGAAAGGAAAGGAGCCAGGAGAAGAGAGAGTGGGGACCCTGCTTGTCTTCCATCATCACGACAGGCTGGGGAATGCCTGCATCAGGGTCTCGGCATCAAGGAGAGGGGCCTCCCGCCTGCTTGCCAGAAAGGGATAGGAGAGGGGGGAAACTTGCTTGTGGCTAGCAGCCAGGTCCCAGAATCTGGAGCACTACCTGGGTGAGAGTCTTAGATGACTACTTCCTGGTGGCCCTGGGCCAGCTCCTCAGCTGGGCTCTGCCCCTTCCATACTGTGTGACCTTGAGCAAGTCACTTAACCTCTTTGTGCCTTAGCTTTCGCATCTGTAAAATGGGACCACGACAGTGCCCACCTCCTTGAAAACTGGATGGATAAAGGACAGAATGCCTGCAAGCGAGTGGGCAGGAAGCTAGTGGGTCCTGGATGGGGCTGGAGGCTTCTCTTCCAAGGGCCCCTTCCTGGGCTGGGTGAGCTTGCACAGATGCCAAGTTGGCACGGCTGGCAAGATCCTTGGGAAGCTGGGAAGGTCCCTGCCCAAGAGCCCACCTCAGTAAGCCCTCTGATTCGGGCCTTGCTGCTGAAATGGGCCCTGTCCCCTCTCCTCCCCATTTCACTTTTTGTCCCAGAGACAGCCCGGCAGCCCTCCTTTCCCCATCTGGAACGCCATTCTGGAGACCTCTCCCCTTCCTCCTGGCCAGATGCCCCCAGACTCTGTCCACACGGCCAGGTCTCCCCAGCTGAGTGGTCTCAGCCAGGCCTGGGCCAGACTATGAACCCGCCAAGCAATACGGGCCTTGCCCCCTGCCTACTCGCCTTGGGCTGGGGGTTCTAATCCTTTTCCTTGTCACCGAGCTGTTCAGAAAGTCCATGCTTTCATGCCCCCACTGGGAACCTGTGCTTCAAGGACCGCCCCACACCCACAGCAACACCAACAGTCCCTTCAAAGTTGGGGCAGGTTCTCAGGCCTGATTGTCCTAAGCTTCTAGAATTCTGGGGTTCTCACATTCTGGTCTCCTTCTCTCTACCTCCCCCGTTGGGACCACATCTGTGCTTCTGAGCCCCGCCCCTCTGCCCCATCCACCCCATGCTCTAACCAGTCAAGACCACTTGCTCTTCCTCTAAATAAGCCTGATTTTCCTGCTTCCACGTCTCTTCTGAGGCTACTTCTGAGTGGTCCCGACCCCAACCCTGCCCCCCAGAGGAGCGCTCACCCATCCTTTAAGGCCCAGCTCAAATGCCACCACCTCCGTGAAGTCCTCGCCCACTCTCTCACCCGCCACTCAACGGATGTAGAAGGAGCGCCTCCCATGTACTGGGACTGTGCTGGGCCTGGGCCCCAGAGGCGAGCACGACGACGGACAGGAACTCTGCCCTGAGGCCTTGTGTCCTGCCCCATCAGCTCCCAGCCCTTGAGGCCAGGGCTGCCCCCCCCCCCGCCCGCCCCTCCCCTGCCCCCGCCACTGTCTGGCCCATAGTCGGTGCTCACTGATGGCCTGAATGGATGCTGGCAGGTGCTCCATTTGTCCAGTGATTGAATGAGTGAGGGAATGAATGAATAAATGAACAGGCTGGAATGTGTCGGGGTGGGAATAGGCCTTGGCTATGGGTTCCTTTAAAGCAGCTAACAGTGCGAGAAATCTCTCGATTTCAGCCCAAAGCCTGTAGGATCCCATCCCAGGGACAGATGTAGTCTTCTGGGGTGGGGAACTGGGGGGTAATCAGGCCAGAAGATGCCCAGGCCGCTCAGTGCTTGGCGTGCCTGCACTGCCGAGAGAGACCTGGAGCCCGGCCAGTCCGGATGTCCAGGTCCGCCAGCCCTGCAGGTGGCTGAGGCCCAAGCCGCCCACGGCGGCAGAAGCTTCCAGCTAAGAGGCTGCGTGTGGGCCTGCTACAGGAGGGAGGAAGAAGCACAATCACATTGAAAACTACACGTCCTCCAAGCCCCGCATGAGGGCTGCCGGGTTTCTGAAGACTGTCTGTTGTCCACCATTGACAAGGTGTTGTGAGTCCTCGTAGGCAGTGCTGGTTGGCAGGTGCACAGATGCCTGTTTCCTGGGGGCCCCGGGAGGTCTCTGGGGGCGTTGGTCTCTGCCCACCAAGGGTCATTCGGAAATGAACCACCCCATCACTGGGAAAATTGGACTCCATTGACATGAATGCAGTTTGCACCCATCTTTCCAGGGCCGCACGTGCAAGGTGAGCCCCCTGCGCTGAGCCAGCAGCACCCCCGTGGCCCCAGGAAAGGCACTAAGTGGTCACCTGTGGCTTCAGCTTTGTCCATGCCTCCCTGGGCGCTGAGGAGCTCACGGGAGGATGGCCCTGGGGAAGGGCTGTTTTAGAATCCCCCCCGCAGTCCTTTGCCTTCTAGAACTGCTCTCTTGCACAGGGGGGCTTCTAGGAAATTGAAGAGACACCCTTGCCCTGTGCTTTCCCCAAACACTTGGAAGTGATGGAATGACAGGCTAGGAAGCTACTTGGCTGCTTCAGAAAATGGCCTTTCTTCTTTCCTGTCGATTCTTTCTCACAGCAACTTCTTTGAAACTCAGCTTTGCCTTCTGTATAATGGGCATGTAAAGTAGCAGTTTATCCCCCCGGGCTCTTGCAAGGATTGCAAGCGAGACACCGCATCTTGAGGGCTTGCTTACCCCAGGGCCGCCTCCTCAATTCATGTTGGCAAGGCTTTCACTTCCTTTCCTATCTGGGATTTCTTCCTGGTCTTGCTCTCCCACCAACTCAGGCCGCATCTGGGTACCTGTGTTTTTGGCTTTTCCCCACGGTGGTCATGGCCACCCATGGTCCCCAGACCTGCTGTCCAGCCACCTCAGGGACCCCCTTACCCACAGCACCCAGCCTGGGGGTTGGCTGAAGCGTAGATTCATTGCCTTAACTTCCTCTGAGGTCCCAGGTCGGTTTGTGCCCTGCTGCGAGGCTGCTCCCCCACACAGGCTGTGCCCTCAGATGGCACAGACAGGCTGCGTGGGCCGAGGGCACTGGACAAGGTCCCCAGGCCTGAGTGCCGGCTCTGCCGACCACTCTGTATGGGCCCCAGCCTGGGACCCTGCTGTCACACTCTGCCAGTGCCCACCACTTGGATCCCGTTCTCAGTGCGCCTGGGGGGACACAAAGACGGGTGGATTGCTGGCTTAGTATCTGTCTTTGTCCACCTTGCCCTGGGGGGTAGGGACCGAAGCGGTCTCCTTCCTTGTTAGCACATAGAAGAGTGGCTGAAAGAGCTCGTTAGAAGTAGTAACAGCTAGGGGTGCCTGGGTGGCTCTGTCGGTTAAGCGTCCGACTCTTGATTTCGGATCAGATCATGATCTCAGGGTGGTGAGACCGAGCCCTGCATCAGGCTCTGTGCTCAACATGGAGTCTGCTTGAGATTCTCTCCCTCTGCCCCTCTCCCCGCTCTCTCTCTCTCAAAATAAATAAATATATGAAATCTTGGGAAAAAAATAAAAGTAGTTAACCGCTAAGATATGTCGAGCAATTAATATCTGCTGGGCATATTCTAAGTGCCTTTCAGCCCCAGGAAACCTCAGGACAACCTATGAAGGAGGCAAGTCTATTATTCCCATTTTCCAGATAAAGAAACTGAGGCCAAGAGAGTTTGCATCTCTTGCTCAGGTGATACACTCATAAGTGATGGAGTTGGGATTTGGACTCTGGCTTCAGAGATTGAGCTGTTAACCACAAGGTCCCTCCATACTTATTGCAGTGACCTGGTGAGGGTTACCTCCCAACTCTGACCCAGTCTTGGCATCTTTATCTAACAACATGAAGAGATGGGCCTGGAGAATTAATCCTCTCTCTTCTCTCCCAAGTTGAAAGCCCAGGGTCCACCCAGAAGAAATTGAGTGCTCCCAGCTGCTCTAAGGAACAGATGTGCATGGGTTCCCCATCTTTTTTTTTTTTAAGATTTATTTATTTATTTGAGAGAGAGCGAGAGAGAGAGCATGAGCAGGGGGATGGGCAGAGGGAGAGAAAGAACCTCTAGCAGACTCCCCGCTGAACACAGAGCCCAATCTGGGACTTGATCTCACAACCCTGAGATCATGACCTGAGCCAAAATCAAGTGTCGGATGCTTAACTGACTGAGCCGCCCGGGCGCCCTCTACGGTTCCTCATCTTAAGGTTTCCATTTTAAGGGGGCCACATGTCTGACTTTTAGGCTACTTTCAGAGGTGTCACTGTTTCTGGGGTTCCCCAGGGGATTATCTCATTTAAGCCCCATGAAGACCTTATGAAGCAGATCATCTTCACTTTATAGCAGAGGAAACCAAGGCCCAGAGAGGTTAAAGAAATCTCAAGGTCACACAGCAGGCCTGCAGTTAGGATTTGAACCCTAGCCGTCTGGCTCCAGAACATAGGTTGTTAACTGTGTCCTTCTGCTGCTTCCTAGTCAAATCCAGGTGCCAAGGCCCCATCAGGGTACCCGAGAGCCTGCTTGCTCTTATTCAGAGGGTGCCATCCCTGGCATCAACTGGGGCAAAATCTCCAGGTTCCACACCACACTGGCTCCCACCCTCTGACATTCCTTCCCCAAGTTTCAAGCAGCAATGATGGATCCACATCATGCTCTCCTCCTATAGAGTCAGCATATTTGAGGCAACTCCCGCTGGGAAATCATCGGAGCTAAGAGGCAAACAGAACATTGCAGACACACAGAGAGGCCTCCAAATGGGTCTCAGGGGGTAACAGTGCAGGAGAAACTCAGAAGAGGTTTTACTGGGTCCCTTTTCCTGGGAGGGCTCCAGCTGCTGAGGAGCCAGCTGAAGGTTAGCAGGGAATCTGGGGAGGCAGTGGAAGGAGCTGGGTGCAGGAGATGGAGTCCCCACTGCCAACCAGGCTTAAGGAGATAGGATTTAGAGGCTCCCGGCACTTACAACAAACTGTCACCGAATCAGGCACTGCGCTAAGCAGTTTATGTGGATTAGTACACTGGTTCCTCATGAGCTTATAGCACTTCTTTTTTCATTCGTTCTTTTTTTTTTTTTTTCTGCAGATGATCTGGGTGCGCATAAGAGAGGTTAAGAAACTGGCCCAAGGTCACAAAGCTAGCCAGTGATAGGTGTGGGACTAGAAGTCCGGCAGTCTCCTTCCCGTACCTCTGCATCTGTCACCATGCCAGTAGAAGCCATACTAACGATACCTCACAGGCTCAGAAGCAAGACAAAAGCCCTCTCCTAGAGTCCAAGATACAGAGTGGGGTGGTCAGCAACAGAAAGTAGAAGACAACCAGCTGGTGACAAGAAGAGAGGAGGCCAGTAGCGGAGTCCCCCTGGTCAGCCAGCCTGAGGGTCAAGAGCTCAGGCTCTGGAGTCCCAACAGTTAGGTTGGAAGCCAGGCTCTGACTTGTACCTCTGAGTGACAAGGGCAAGTCACTTCACCTCTGAGCTCGGTTTTCTGATCTGTAAAATGGGCACGGTAGCAGGCCTGCTTTGAGGGTCATCAGGATGCGATAAAGCAATATGTGTGAAGCGCTAAGCACAGTGCCTGGCCCGGAGTCAGGGCTGCCCGCATCTGCACAGGTATATACGACTCAGCTGAGGTGGTCAGGGGCGACCTGAAGCCATGTGAACGAGAGAGGGCTGTCTTTTGAAGGTGAGCGGGCAGCTCTGGCCTGTGTAGGGGAAGATGGGCTGAGGGCCAAAGCTGGTCAAGGTCAGACCTCCCGACGGGCTCTCGAGGAGTCTCTTAGAAAAAACTTCGAAGTTCAAAGAATTGAAAATGATGGAATTCAAAGTAGTGAGGGGGTTCTAGTCTCTGGCCAATTTACCCTTTCATATCTACCACTGTTCCATAAAAGTATGAATAATGAGCATCCATGCCTCATATGGAGCGATTTATAATACACTTTCACATCCATGAATTAATTGGAGCTCTGGATTTGGGGCAAAATAAAGATTATTATACCCATTTTAAGGATCGGGGACTGAGGCTCAGTGGGGAAGGGACACAGAAGAATTGGAGCTCTTATAGCAGCGTGTTCTCTATGCTATGGGCTGAAGTTCAGTGTCCCCGCAAATTCATATGTGGAAACACTAGTCCCCACAATGATGGTATTTGGAGATGGCCTTTGGGAGGCAATTAGATGTAGATGAAATCATGAGGGTGGAGCCCCACAATGGGATTATATGAAAAGAAGACGAAGTCAGAGCCCTCTCTCCCCACCATGTAAGGACACAGCAAGAAGGTGCCCAGCTGTTTATAAACCAGGAAGAGGACCCTCACCAAGAAGCCACCCATGCTGGCACCCTGATCTCAGACTCCAGAACTGTGAGAGGTAAATTGCTGCTTAAACTACCCAGTCTAGGGTATTCTTATTACAGCAGGCCGAGATAACTAAGACACTATGAAGACTCTCCAGCCGCATTGCTAGGTTGGCCTTGAGGGTGGCAGAAGATGACTCCACTGGCCACAAGGTATTCAGTGGCTAGGCTTGGGGGCCAAGATGCCTGAGGGGATTCAATGCAAGGTAAATCTTCCTCTTCCCCCCATTTTCTATTTGCATCCTCGTAAAGACTATGATGCCCCTGTCTCAAAGAAGTCCACGTGTGATCTTCACCCTGTTGGGCAGACCTTTCCAATTCTCCTCCTCTGGGCACTTGGTAGGCTGTCCCCTAGAAGGTACGGCTGTGTGTCTTGCTTTGGCCAATGAACTGATAGGAAGTGAGGTGTGTCACTTCTAGGAGGAAGCTTTCAAAGCCGGTGTGTGCTTAGCCATGTCTTGTTCCCTGCCACTGTGATCATGGGGACATGTGTCCATGAGGAGACTCTGTTATCCTGGATCTAAGAGCGACTGTGTTATGTGACAATATGCATGACCCACTTCGGACGTGCAGCAGAGCAAGAATGAAAATGTTGCTGCTTTTTACTGCAGCTCGATCTAATCTAACTTGGCTAGTGGAACCATGAATGTTTGGGTCTCTGAGCAAAGATGATGGTCCAGGGACAGAAATCACAATGCTGGGAAGGGAGTAAGAGGTGGGGAGGGGAGCTTGGCCGGTGGGTCCACTAGAATATAAGCTCCATGAAGGCAGAGATTTTTGTATATTTTGTTGACAATCGCCCCTAGTGCTTAGAAGAGTGTCTGGCAATCAGCAGGTGCTCATTAAATGTTGAGTAAATGAATGAATGACCTCCAGATACCCCAATAATTGGACCCGAACAAGACCATTCAAAGTGAATCCACTTAAGCTAGGGGCCAAAATTTCACATGAAATAGTAAGTGAAAAAAAAGTTTCCAATTGGGATTTTACTTTGAAAAGTGAAACTAAAAATATGAAAATAGAATCTTATATTGGACCAAGATTATAATTGCAGCCATGTGCTAACCCTTTCAATGAACAAAGAACAAATCAAATATTGATTGGGTTGGGGGAGATAAATTTTTTTGTGCAAAATAATATGCTAGCATGATATGACTTTTTTTTTTTTCATTTCTTGTTTCACCGTCACAGTGTAACGATTCAAGTTTCCTATCATGAACTCATTGTCGCCAATTTCCTCTTCTCTTGGTGACTGGTCTACCTCTTCAGGGTTCTATTCATCTGTGACTTTGTGTGTGATTAGAAGAGCCCTCCAATGTCCCCTTTGGTTGGCTTCATTGAATCCTACAACCTTCACAAGATTTCGGTTTCATTCTGTGATCTTCCAGCATTGTATATTCAGTTGCTGACACCACCCCAAACCCAAAGAGAGCCTGATGGATGTAGGCATTAAGTGATGGGCAGGGATGGATGCTGGCATTGAGCAAAGGAGAGATGTTCAGGTGGGAACTACTTTTTAAGTGGTCAGTTCATTAATGTTCTGCTATTGGGGTGACTTTTTTAAAACCTACAACCTCACATCTGTGGGGTCTCAGATAATGATTACTGAGACCCTTATTATGGGATCTGAATAAGGAACAGGGGAGATACATGGCCAACCAGGCGAACCCATCCCCTGCCCTCCAGCCACTCTCACCCATGGCCCTTTTCTAGGCTGTACTGGGAGCATCCACTCCAGCTGCCGGTCTTGACCCTGGGTCCCTCACTGTCTCCAGAATGGCACCCATGGAAGGAAACACTTTGTGTCCTGGGCCCAGCAGTGTGATTGCTAGTGTAGTTACAGGAAGAAGGAGAGGAGCTTTGTACTAGGATCACCCGGAACTCAGGAACATTCACAGTGCAACATCTAGCACAGAGTTTCAAACTAAGGACTGTGATCCCCCCAGATCCCAGTGACTATTCAAGAGGTGAATTTGTCAATTTGTGTTTCTGGGGTCCCCATCTGACCCATGCTTCCTTGCTTCAGGATTGCCAATAGCTTTGGCTGAAGCCTAGCTCCTTCATGTAAAATTCAGCCTCCCTGATGGTCACCCACCTATTCACTTCTGCCTGATCCTATATTACTCGTCTCCTCTTAACACTATGTTCCTGGCAAAGCATTTTGTACAGGAATACAAAAGTACATTTGTTTTTCTTTAGACCCCTTGAGCCCCCAAATCCATGTCCTTGTTTATGTGTTTCCCTCCACCCAGAAACCATTGTCCCATCTGTCAGTTTCTAAACCTCCTGGTCCTCTGGGCCCTGAGTCCTGCCTCCTCCCTGAAGACTTTCCTGATCCCTTTGTCTGGTGTGAGGTTCCCTCCCCTGAGCCCCCACAGCAGTATCCTGCTATAACCATCCGCCTCCGTGATGGTTCTAACATCTCCAAGGGGGTGGCACAGAGGCCTTTCTCATTCCTCTTCTGTCCTGGCACCAGGCACGTAGCATGCGCCCAGGAGCATCCCTTGCCTCATTTCTGGTGCAATGGCTCTGCTATTTGCTAGGTGACCTTAAACCTAGTGCTTGGAGGTCTCCAAGACTCAGTTTCATCAGCTATAATGTGAGGATTAAATAAAATACCAGGGGTAAGGTCCCTGGCAAGGGGACAACCCAGGGCAGGGAAGATACAAGGCACTGATCCCTCCCTCCGGCTGCCCCTTTTCTGTGTCTTTGGCAGACTCATCCCTCCAGGAGGCAAGTGACTGGGCATGGAGGCAAACAGTCCTCAAGGGCCCACCTCAGGCCTTCTCTGCTGTCCCAAAGTGGTTGACACCTGCCCTGCTCCAGTGTATGAGCAGCCAACTTCACAAGTGTGTCTCTCCGGCCTGGACCCATCCCTGAGCCTCAGGTCCAGAGAAACCCCATTGCATTCTCCTCTTGGCTAGCTCAGGCAGACCTCAAGTACAAGTGCTCTTCTGGGCACTATTTTACATAATCTTGGCTAGTTGATTAATGTTGATCTCCCTACTGGAGACGGCAAGTTCCTTGAGGACAGGGACCCCAATACTCAGTACAGAACCTGGCATCCAGGTACCCAGATGATTGTCATGCTTTTCCCTCTTTCCACCCTACTTTGTCTGTTCATTCAAACTGACCTACCTGATGCTCACTGACAAAGACCTCTAGCCCCTCCCAACCTGTACTCATACCTCCAGTCCGTATGGACCCTCCCCTGCTCCTCTCTGTCCATCCATATAACCTCATCCCCCCTAATTGCTGCCTCCATGTCCCCACTCCAACACCACCTTCTCCAGGAAGCCTTCTTAGCCCCACCCTGAACACCTCTGATCCCAACCCCTTCTCCCAGAAGGCTTCACGTGTCAGCCATGCTCCTGGGTAAGTGTCCCCCAAGAGCACCGGCAGGGTTTTAATGATGGAGTGCCCAGTGGTCACATTCTCTTAAAGGGGGTTAAATGGGATGACAGGATGTGTTCATCCCTGGTGACCTAGAGGCACTTTGCTCGCTGAGCCCACTGGGCTGTTCCCAATGCCCGTAGGAAAGTCTGTTGATATTTTGTTTATGGTGACCCTCTACTTGGCATTGCCAGACTGGAGATGCTAGTGAGACCATGAGAAATCTAGGTTGGCTTGGCCTTTGGCTACCTTGGCCATGTAGATGGAGGGACTCGGCCAGAAGGTGCTAGAAGGGATGCATTCACCCAGCAGAAAGGACAGCTTGAAACCGGAGGTCAAGGTCCTGGGGGAGTGGCTGACCTGGAGCCCCTGGATGGGATTCCTCCACTGTCCTCACTCCTCCAGCGCTGTCTGCTTTCCCTGTGGAGCTGGCCCCCTGCAGAACCACAGTCAGCATCATTTGTTGGTGAAGGAGAGGCCAGGGGACCAGTGCAGGTGCCCACTCAAAGTGGCGTATGGTGAGGGACACCAATAGGCACAGAAGTGTTGCTTCTTCCCTCTGGGTCAGGACGACTTCACTAACAGCCCATTCCACCCCCCAGCAAACCAATGGCCAATGGCTGGAATCTCTACTGAGAGCTTAGTCTGGCCTGGATTTGGGTTTGGTCCTCATGCTATTTTCTGCAAGGCCACGACCCCTAGTTACCTACCCCCCTGGCTGGGAACCTTGGCCTGTTTCATGTCCAAAAAGCAGTGGGGTCTGCAGTCCACCCATCAGAACACAGTGCCCATCTCACCTTGGGCCCTAGATCACAAGCTGTGTGGGGCTGGATGTAAAATTGCACTCTTCCTGGAGGGGGACACTAACCAGACCTGGGTGATGCCTCGGGGATGCTCCCCTGCAGCTTCTGGGTCAGGTTCAATCCACAATCATCTGTACACGTGCATGTGTGCACGTGCGTGCACACACGCATGTGCCCCACACTCTTAAATCCCTACAGGCACAGGGCATCCCACACAAGTACCCCTAAATACATGAACACATTTATACTTGTGCTACTGCCCCATTCCCCCCTCCCCTTTACCAACTTATGGAGCTCACCATACATATCCCTACTGTTCAGGGACACACCCCTGCACACACATGCCCCATACACTTGTCAACACACATCCTGTACACCACATACACACGTGTTCAGCACCCTCCAAGCCCAGCTAACCAAGGGAGCCTCCATGCTCTGTGCCCTCCACCCTGGGCAGGAGGGCAGGAGTTCATCCAGTGCCCTCTGAGCCTCTGCCCAGTTCCCCGGGACCTGCCTGGGTTCAGACAAATGAACCCAGGGATCAGGCTCCTATGCCAGCAGAGGAGAGGAAGAATCTTCTGCTTCCTCTAAAGACTTCTAGAACGAAAGAAAAAGAAAAAAGAAAAGAGAAGAAAAGAAAAGAAAAGGAAAGAAAAGAAAAGAAAGAAGGAAGGAAGGAAGGAAAAGAAAGAAAGAAAGAAGAAAGAAAGAAAGAAAGAAAGAAAGAAAGAAAGAAAGAAAGAAAGAAAGAAAGAAAGAGGAGTAGGAACAGAGACACAGGAAGGCGCCTGTTGCTGTTGCAGGGGGAGAAGAGGAGGGGAAGCCTCTGGCCTCCAACCCACCAAGCCTCCACCAAGCCTCCGCTGCTGTGCGGTGGTGCGGAGGGAGTGTCGCGTCGGACGGAACTGTTGGGGCTGCAGGAGATATAATGACAGGGCTCCGGCGGGGCTTGACGTGTTAGCAGACAGCACTGCCGCCCTCGGGGCCAAGTCCCCCACGCCTGCCCACCTCCCACCGCCCACCTCCCACCGCCCGCAGGACCCCTTCTCCGTCCTGGAGCCCTGCTTACCTGGCAGGAGGCGGGGGACATGTGCCGCCCTCAGCCAGTGGCGAGGGGGACAGTCACACGCTGGGCACCTGGAGGGCAGCAAGCACGAGCCGGGCAGCCAGGGCTGGACAGCCTGCAGAGCTCCTGACAGCCCCAGGGCTCCGGAGGACGGGCAAGAGATGATGGGGCCCCGGAGACGGTGGAAACAGGTGGCTGGGATGGAGGGCAGGGGGGAGGAAGAGACAGAGGAGAGACACGGAGAGAAGGAGATGCAGGGAGAATCGCACATGGAAAAGGAGAGAGAAACAGACAGAGAGCTCCAGAGAGAGGGAGAGTGGGGCTAGGAGTGGAGAGAGAGAGAGAGAGGGAGGGAGGGAGGGAGGGAGGGAGGGAGGAGGATTCCAGCAGCAACATGTGGTAGTAATAGCTCTCACTTCTAGTGCTGGAACAGCCTGAGCCCCATCTTCCTCTGACCCCCGCCCCTCATGCAAGCACGCATTGTGCACATCCTGACGCACACAGACACACACACTCGCGCAGCCAGTAGCACACAGAGACACCCGAATTCATCATGCCTACCCCGCCGTGCGCGCCCTTCCGGACACACACCCGGGACAGCCCAGCAGCCGGCCCCTCATCCTCCCACACGCTGGACCAGCCCTTACCTGCCCCAGAAGCAACACGTGTCTGGGCAAATACTCCCTTGGTCCACAGCCCCAGAGCTGGCCTCCCCGCACACAGAGTTGCTGGAGGGGGCGCCCAGGGCTGGGCTCCAGTGCCCAAGCCCAGTGCCCAGCACCCTGGCAGCCGGCTTGAGGGATGCCCACATGGCGGTGGCCGCTTAGGCGGCCTGCAGCAAGCAGAGCTATCTGTTTTGTCAGAACGTAACCATGACAATCACCCCATGCGCACACCGCTGATGCTGCTCCCCCCCTCACCCCTTCTCCCCCCCTCCTCTGGAGCACTGGAGGAAGCGGGAGGCCACTTAGCAGCCTCTGCTAATTCCTGCTGGGGCTGATGGGAAGGGCCTGGTCAGTGATAACAGGCTTGCGGGCAGCCCCTCCTTGAGGGAACAGGGCTGCCTCCGGGCCCTTCAGCACTGTGCCGGGCCTGCCATGGCCCTGGGGCCCCTCTCCCTGGGACCAGAGCAGAGCTGGCTCCCTCTACATCTTCTTGTCCCCCCGCAAGTCCAAGCTGTGGATCCATCAGGGAAGGAACCACCCACCCCCCCGCCATCCCCTGCCCAGGCCATGGTGCAGCCAAGCAGATGGCTTGAGTTACTTTGGTCATGGGCAGGCTATCTGCCAAGATCCATGCCTGTCTAGCCCTAGAGCCCCGAGCCATCACCTCCTGCCCTTGGTCATGCCAAAGCCACAAAGGAAAATGCTAGGCTTTTCGGTACAGCTCCAGGAGGCATCAGACTAGAGGTCTGGGCTCTGGGATACAAAGTTGGACCACCCAGAGAACCAGAAGCTTATAGTATCAAGGACAAGTAGATCTGGAAGCAAGAGGACTGCCAGGAGAGTCTGTGAAATCTAACTTGGAGTTTAGAGTTAAGGAGTCCTGGGCTGAAAAGGTAAATGCTCCGGGAGAACAGAATGGAGCCAGCAGGCCTCCACCTGCGCATCTCATTTAGTCCTTGTAAAACCCCGAGAAAAGGGTCTTTATCCCAGCGCAACAGGGGCACTACAGTTTAGAGAGTGGGAGTGACTTGCCCAAGGACACATGGTAGGAGGTGAGGTGAATGGATTCAAACCCATGCCCGTCAGACTCCACTGCCTGGGAACTTTCCATCACACCTCGTTGGCCTTTTCAAGCCCTCACTGCGTGTCGGGCACTTCACTCAGGGCCTGGAGGAAGGCCATGCTCACTTGCTCTGAGCCACACACTGGGAGGTAGATGCTATGTTCCTCCTCATGCCAAAAACAAGCCCAGAGAGGTGAAGTAACTTGCCCAAGGCCACACAGCAAATGGGAGAACCAAAATTCAAGTCCAGGTCTGTCCGACTCGGTCTCTCCTCCCTGCCTCCTTCACCACACATCAGGCGACATCCAGGGCAGAAGACCCATCTTTTTTCTGGGCTCTCTGCCTAAGGAGGGTGGAGTCTGAGGGGGCCACAGGGACAGTGGGCAGATGCAGTGGGGCAAGGAAGGGGTGAAAGAAGCAGAGATGTCATGTGGGGTCCAAGACACATGACCTTAGTCAGAAGCCTGAGAATTGATGGTTCCACCGTGAGAGAGTCACATCTTAGGATCCCCTGGGGCCTGAAGTTCCCCCAGACCTTCATTAAATGTCTACCTGAAACCCCAGGTCTTTCCCCGCATGGCAGGTGTCAGCCAACTGAGAGGGAGGCCCCAGCAAGAGGATTTTGGAGAGTAGTCTGTAGGGAGGGACTTGGGAGTGTCCTGCTGGGCAGGAGGAACGGAGGGGTGGAGAGGGATGGGAGCTAGCCGGAGCAGAAGAACTTCTCTGACTTGGTTGTTCAGCCTGGATTGCCTCTGGATGCCTGCTGGGCTGTCCTAGCACGGAGGACAGCAGACAAGGATGTTTGGGGACTGGAATGCTGTCTTTGTCACATGGAGGATGAACCCAGGTACAAGGCAGAAATCACTTCAGTGCAATCGCTCACCCACAGTGAGCCAGGCTTTGGGTCCCGTGCTTGGAGAGGGTGCTGAGGAGCGAGACGCAGATTCCAGGAACCTGCCCAAGTGGGAAGAGGCACGAGGCTTCCCAACCAACTTTCCTTCCACTTGGCAGTCCCCTGAGGCACCCCCGCCCACACTGTCTTATTGAATGCTTGAATGCTCGTGATCCCCCAGGAAGCAGGCAGAATCAGTCCTGCTCCTGGAAGGGTGGGGGATGGAGGCTAAGGGGGGTGTGACTGGCACCTGGAGTCCCCTTGAGCCACTTTCCCTTGCAGGTAACAGACTGGGGCTTAAGCAGCACAGCCATTTAGAATTCCCAGCCTTCCCCAGAGCCCAGTTCTCAGCCCCCATGAAGTTTAAGATCTCTGCCCAACCCCCCCACCCCGTCCCCCGATTCAGGCCACTTCCAGAATCATCCTTTCTACTCAGCTGTCCCATGCCTGGAGTTTGCATTTGAAGACCCAAATTCTCTGGGATTCAAGGTAAGCCTGGGTGAGTGGTGATAAGTCCATAAGGTGAAACGCGGGGTGGCAGCAGACAGAGGATCTGAGCCCAGGGCTGGGTGGGGAGAGAAGCCTGCCAGCTAGGAGGTGTTTTCCAGAGCTGCCTCTGCTCAAAGCCCCGAGCTTTCCTTGCCCACTGTCTTGGGTTCCCAGGGCTGCGGTGACAAATGGCTCCAAAATGAGTGACTTAAGAGAATAGACATTTATTCTCTCACAGTTCTGGAGGCTAGACGTCCAAAATCAAGTGTCCGCAGGGCCTTGCTCCCTCTGAAGGCTTAGAGAAGAAGCCTTTCCTGCTGTTTGCACCCTGGGTGGCTCCTGGCGATGCTCCGCCTTCCAGCTTCCCTCCGCTTGGAGCTGCGTGGCTGGATCCTGCCTCCGTGTCACACAGCCTCCTCACACAGGTGGGTCTCCGTGTCTTGGTGTGTCTGTCTCCACACTTCCCTCTCCTTCCTCTTATACAAACGCCTGCCACTGATTAGGGCCCATTCTCATCTCCACCTGATTACACCTGCAAAGGCCCTCTCCCAAAGACGGTCATGTTCACACACCAGGGGTTAGGACTTGGACATATCTTTTCAGGGGACACAATTCAACCCACAAAAGGATTCAGAAGATAATAAAGATATGGGACTGGCTCATGGCTCCATGGGGCCAGTTCTCTGGACTTCTAGAAATTCGGAGAGGAGAAGAAAGCAGGTGTCATTATAATAAGGTGGTTAAGTGTGGACTAGGGCATTGGACTGCCTGGGTTCAAGCCCTGACTCTCTTATTCCCTGGCTGTGTGCCCTTGGGGAAATCACTTAACCTGTCTGTGCCTCAGTGTGTCCCCTCTATAAAATGGGGATATCCGAAGTGTTAAATTATGACAAGTACATGAGTGAACATTTGCAAAGCTTTTAAGATAGTATGGCACTTAGTAAGCATCCCATGAATGTCAAAATAAGCATGAAGTGTCCCCTAGACCAATGTTACTGTTTCGTGGGTGTGAACACTCAGACCCAGAAGGGGGAGATGACATCACCTCAGGTCACCCACTTGGGCCTGCTGGGGTACAGGGTTGCCCTCAGGGGAGATTAAATCTCTTTCCCATTTCTTGTGCAGTCGGAGAAATCAGGTGGATGGTCCAGAGGGGCGGCAAGAGAGGAGGAGGTGGGTGTAGAGGGGAAGTGGGGACCCCAGGGAGGACAGAAGCAGTTCCTCCTGTCCCCAAACACACACCTCTTTTCCCACCCAGCCCTCTGTTTTCAGGATTGGAAGCCATCGTGCAACTGTTTCTGCCCACACGGAGGAAAACAAGCCTCCGGAATGTGTAACTAACACAGTCTGGGTAAGAAGGGAAAGCAAGTCCTCCAGTGATACAAACTGGGGGCCCAGGGCAGGGCTGGCAGACAGATCGGGGAAAGTCTGGCTGGGGTAACGGGCAGCGGGTTGGCTCTTTCCCTGGAACCCCTCGGGCATGGTGGCCAGGCTGCGCACACAGAGCATGGGAGAGGGCCCCTGTCTCAGGCTTAATTCCTGTGGCTATGTATGGCTGTGGGGTGCAAAGGGGACCAGGTCCCAGCTTTGGAGGCAGTGGGCTGACATGACATGGGGTGCATTCCTGGCAAATGACTCATGACCTCCCTTCCCTCCTTTACCTCCCGTTCCAGCCCCTCATCTGCTGCGGGAAACAGTGAAATCGTCCCAGATCGTCACTGCTCCTATACCCATGCATGCCCTGTACCCTGTGATTAGGCAGCTTTTCCGCTAAAAAGGTGGATAGAGCCCCCGCCCCTTCACCTTGGCTTCGGCCCCTTGACAGCCAATGGGATGGTGGAGGGGATGACGTAACTAAAGGCTTGCGAAGTGCTCGCCTGATTGGTCTTGCTCTCTTGTGCCTCTGCCCTGGTCGCTGTGAGAACAGGCCCAGACTGATGCACTGGTGCGGGGGGTGGGGGGCTGGGGGGGGAGGGGCACACAGAGCAGGACCAAACCACCCCAGTCAAGCCCAGCCGCGGTCAGCCAACTCTTAGCTGATCTAGAATAAATGATTGTTGTTGTAAGCCACTGGGATGGGAGTGGTTTGTTTAGCAGCCTTTTCTGGCAAGAGCTAAGTGATAAGCCACCTCTTGTAGATTTCAGCTTCCTGATGTCTTCTGAGCACACGCCTCCTTTCCACCCCCTGCCTCAGTTCCAGCCTCCTATCCCCATGCCACAGCCAGCTCTCTGTAATACCTGATGACGCTGGTCCCTACTTATTACCCTTTTCCCAGCCCAGCCTAAACCTTTTCAATGTTCCTCCATGGCTTTCGGTAAAAAGTCCCCTTCTCAGCTTAGCATTCAAGGCCCTTTATGATATTGCCCCTGCCCTCTCTCTGGCCCTGCTCCTGCCCAGTCCCCCATACGGACCCTTCCCCCAGCCACGTAGAACTACTTGTGGTTTCTTGCATATCGGGTCGTTTGGAACCTCTGGCGTTGAACCAACCATTCATCCCTTTGGCGCACGAAGATGCCCTTCCTTGTTTCTGTTTAGCTGTCTTCCACTTGCCCCGCAAAGCTGAAGCACCAGCTCCTTGAGGAAGCTAACCGTCCCGGCTAGATCACCTGACCAAGGAGCTGTAGTATCCTGTGCTTAGTGCAGAGCCTAGCATACAGTAGGTGCTCAACTAATATGATGTTCGGCGATTAAGTGAGTGAGGGCATGGACTAATGAGTCTCTCCCAAGGGCAGTCTCGTGCTAACACACCTGTATTTACAGCATCGAATGCTGAGCCTGTTGCATGCAGGGCTTCATGAATATTTGTTGAATAAGTGAATGAATGAACATGATTGCATCCCTCAGTGTCCCAAAGAGTTATGGCAAGCTGCTCCTCTCCTCCCCAGAGAAGGTGGCAGTGGTGGGGTGGGGGGTGGGGGGCTTGGTTTTGGGCATAGCGGGATGAAGGTGGGAGGGCCCTTGAGGAGCAGTGGGAGCCATCTGCTCTGAGTCCAGGCAAGAGAAGTTGCATTGTTTGCAGAGAGCTAAAAACCATCAGCTAGATTCTAATCAATCTGTGTTCTATCACTGTGCAATGCTAAGTTAGAACAACATCAGTGATCAAATCGTCCTCCCCACTGGGCAGGCCACTCCTGCCACCTGCCTTGACGTCTTACTGCAGGGAGGACCTCCTCCCTCTGTCTCTGATGCTCACCACCCCTATGAGAGCATGCACACCCCGTCCCCCCCCCATGCCCCGAGGACATCCTTAGAGAGCTAGGGCAGCTCAGTCTTTGGGGAAAGGGACCCTGGCAACCACAGTGAGCCCAGCCTGGGTTATAAAGGGGGCTTGCAGTTCAGGTTACATGCCAGGAAGCTACTGGCAGGGCCATGGGGCACATGGCTAAAAGGGGACAAAGGCAGGGTTTGCACCCAGGTCTGTGTGCATCCAGAGCTTGTTATCTCCACTCCTTCCAGGTCCTGTCTCCAGCTGGCCCTTGAGCTTGATCCCCTCCTGCCCACACTGCCACCCTTGCGCTTTGGCTGAAGACAGAACCGGTCAGCCCAGAGGTTGCCCTCATCACCTTCGGCAGCATGAGCCTCAGGAAAGAGGTCAGCCCTGGCCTCGGGCACCAGTCTTCCCCCAGCCACTCAGCGCTCACCTACATAAGGACACCTGACACTGGTCTCCTGGGGATTGAACCCTGAGTCGGAAGACTGGCCATGAGCCTGGTCCTATCACTTATTATTTGTGGGGATCACTTCCCCTTTCTGAGGCTTGATGCTCTTATCTCTGGAGTGGCCATCCTGCTGTCCATGCTGCTGTGCAACCAGCTTCTGCTGCCCCCACCATTCCAAATCCACCCCCCCAGGCCCCTCCAGGGTGACTGCCACAGCCTCCGGGCCCTTGCTTCCTCGCCGGCCCCTGCGGTCGGTTCTCCATGCTGCTGCCAGAGTGAACTCTGTAGAGCATCAAACCCGATCTCGTGACACCCTGATTAAGTCCACCAACACTTCCCGTCACTCTTGGGGATAAAGACACAATTCCTCTGTACCTCAACCAACAAGGACCACCCGCAGATCTGGTCCCTGCTGACTTTTTCCACTTTGTTTCCACTCTGCACCCTCCAGAGGCACTGTATTCCCTGTAGACTCCCATGGTCTCTGGGCTACCTTCTGACTCAGAGCTGTTCCCTTTCTCTGTTCTTCCCTGCTCTCTTAATGAACACCTCTACTTCATCAGATGTCAGCTCAAGGATCACTTCCTCGTGGGATGCTCGAGGTCAAATTCCCCAGTTCAGGCTCTCCTTGCCCTAAGTACCTGTCCTTTGTAGCCTTTAAGACATTTGCAACTGAACATCTCCCCATGGGATCACGTGTGCATGTCTTTCTCCCCCACTGCACTGACAGCTTCAGGAAGGCTAATACCCCATCTCCTTTGGCGACTGTATATGCCACACCCAGCGTGGTGCCTGGCCTGGGGTAGGCACTCAGAAAATATTTTTTGAAACAACCGAATAAGTGAAACGGAATGAAACCCTTTATGGAAGAGACCTTGATCAAAAATATAAACCCTGGGTACCCATTTGGAATTATTATTATATCGACTTTACAGATGAGGAAACGGATGATCACAAGAGTGAAGGGACTTACCCAGATCTCCTGGCTTGGCGGCACAGCCAGGGACGGAGCCCGGACATGGCTGCTGGCACCCGGAGGGGCTCGGTCTCTGCTTGTTGAGCTGAAGTGTGTTCTGCCTCCACCTCCAGGGCATGTCCCCTGCACCCTGCCACCTCTCCAGAAGGGGGGCTGCCTGGGGTTTGCAGATGGCTGCTGGCAGAGGTCAATGCTGGCGGGAGACAGCTGCTCTGCCATCAGGTACCTGTTTCTTATTCATGCTCTCTTAGCCTACGCGGTGCCTCGGTACAAACAAACAGGCAGCCACCCTGGCTTCAAAGCCATCCTGGGGGCAGGAACACAGCCGCACCCGGCCAGGGGTCCAGCGCGGCTCAGTGCTGCAGGGACAGGCAGGCAGCGGGACAGACGCCGGCGTCTCCGAACAGGTGGCTGCTCAACAGCAACGGGAAGGAGGCAAGGAGGGACTGCTCAGGGGACAAAGAAGGGCCGAATCTCTGAAGCTATCACTCTCATACTGTGCCCTTCGGCTTTTGAAACATAGACTCATCACAAAGAAGGTTGGGAGGAGAGCAAAAGAGCACACATTGCTTCAAGTGTGGACTGGAGCGCTGCCTACGTTTCTTGTCCTCTCGTCTCTTAACGCTTTTTCCCAGGAGAAGAGGAGAATGCATTTCGAGTCCCTGCAAATCTGCAGGTCAGCCTGGGACACTTTGTGCTTTGAGGACCTACAATGAGTCTGGCACTGTGCCAGGTGCTTTCACGCGTGCATGTGCATGCGCGCGCGCGCGCACACACACACACACACACACACACACACACACGCACTGTTTCACATAATTCCCAACACAGCTCTGGGAAGCTTTTTCTGTTGTTGTTTGGTTTGTTTCCGTTCAACAAATATTCGAGCTTCTCCTCTGCTAACCTCGGGGCCACAGTGGTGAGCAAGGACACTGCCCCTGCCACCATGAATCCTACATTCTACAGTCAGGAGAACATTCAAGGTTTGAGAAATGCCTCAAAGGGGACAATCTGAGTGACATGGCACAGAGCCACTAGGGTGAGGGGTGCGATGTCGGATCCTGAAGGTAGGGGAAGCTTCTCTGAGGAGGTGACATCTGAGCTGAAGCAGGTGAGGAGGGATCCAGGTGCTCAGAGAACGGGGTGGGGGAGGAGCAGAGGTGCAGCAGGTGCAAAGCGTGGGAGGGGTGCTGTGGGCCCTGGGAAGAGAAGGGGACCAGGCTGGCTGGAGCAAAGTAAGAGTGGCCCATGCGGGGGGGGGGGCGCGCAAGTGGGGCGACAGGAGCAGTGCCCGTCCCTGTGGAACGGGAATTTTACTCTGAGAGCAATGACAACCCCTGAAAGATGATAAACTGGGAGGAATAGGTCTTTGTTTACATTTGGTGAGGTCTTCCTAACCACTGTGTAGGGAATGGATTCGAGTGCGGTGAGCTGGGAGAAGTTTAAGGGGGGATGTTATCACGAAGAGAGAAGTAACAGGGGGTGGTGGTGGCGGCTTGGGCGGAGAGTACAGGAAGGAGAAGAACCGAGGGTACTTTCTAGGTTATGGGCTTGTGCAATGAGATGGGGGATGGTGTTCTTCACGGAGGTAGGGAAGGTGGGGAGGACCAGGTCGGAGGCAGCCTGGGTGGGAATCTAGAAATCTATGTTGAACATAATGAGTTTATGGCAAATCGGGTATCCGGGGGGAGTTCATAGTTGGATATATGAGTTTGGAGTTCAGATGACACTGAGCAGAAGACAACACTTTGGGAGTCATTAAGCTCTAGATGGTAATTAGCACCATGCAACAAGACCCTTTGTGGGCTGAGAGTTGGCTGAGCATCCGTTGTCAGGCCCATGACAGCAGTGACCATGCCTGTCATTGTCACTGCCCTATGACTCTAGCACCTACAATCCAACGCATAGTAAGCATTTGTTAAGTCATTATTGAAGATGGAAAGATGAAGATGTAAAGAAATCCGAGGTCATGATCTCTTTCTTCAAGGAGCTTATGTTACTCAGGGCTGCCCGGAAGCAAAGGCAGCTTCACATGCATAGAACAATAGCCACACAGACAGTGTGGAATCTGGGACCATTCTGATGAGCCAGGGATGACATTTAACCTAGCTTCTGAGTCTGCTTTCGTGTGTGGTCCAAATGAATAGGCTAAGCACAACTTGTAAGGAAGACGGATAAAGAGCTCAAGAACAAGTGTTTCCACGCCCTTGGGAAGTATCTGTTTTATGCTCCATACCGGATACACGTTTAGGAGGCTGATGCACCACTTGCCTTTGCCTTTCTGTAGGCTGTTGGGGGTGTCTTTGCTACTGTGCTAGTCTATTGCATTCTGGCCCTTTCCTTTGGAGATGTCCTCACTGTCCCCCCCCCAAACATCCCTCCCCACCACCCACAAAACAACAAGCTTTGCAGGGCAGGGGCTTGCTCTGATTTGTCTTTGAAATTCCAGCGTCTTCCTGGGTGCTGGGCCTGCGACAGTTAATGAACAACCAGTGTCCATGATAGATAACAGAAGCTTGATGGGTTTATTGAATAAATTAATTCCTAGCTATTGGGTAAAGCAAATTCTTTAAGGATGTCTCTTAGGTAAGTAAGTCTCTTAACCTCTCTGGGCCTCAATTTCTCCCAAACACAGCCTAGAAAGGAGCTGCAGTGCCTGGTTTCTTGCCTGCTATAGCATATATGAATTCATCCGTGTTCATTCCGGTGGCGTGGTGCTCCTGGCTGAGCCGAAGCTAACGCAGGTCACTGATGTAGCCACCAGCTCTGCTTGCGGCAGGGAAACAGTCCAGGAAGACTCGGGTGCCAGCGCCCAGGCCCAGGGGGGAAAGATTTGTAAAGTGTGGTCTGGAGCACTTTTTGGTTGAGAAAGGAATTGAGATGAAGCGTGTGGGTTATTCTTATAATACAAAATAAATGAGCTATCTATCCGTGGTTAGTCCATCAGCAGAAATAACTGGTTCTCCCTCCAAAATACCTCTTCTATCCATTCCCCTGCCCCCAGAGCCCCCCATCCTCAGACTCTGCAGCAGCCTCCAACAGCTCTGCTTCCCTCTTGCTTCACCCCACAGCATGACTTTTAAAAACATAAATTAATACACCTCCCTGCCCTGCTTAAAACACTTTGGGAGTTATATCACGCTCAGAGTCCAAACTCCTCACCTTGGTCTTGGATGACCCAGCCCAGAGCCAAGTCTCCTTCTCCAGCCTGTGTTCCAGCTACTTCCCCTCCTCTCAGTTCCTCAAGCCCGGCCCCCCAGAGGCCCCCCGCCGCCACACTGCTCCCTTCCCAGGGAGTGCCCAGCTCCTCACTTTCAGCAGAATTCACCTAGATTCTCACTAGAAATGTCACCTCCTTAGAGAGGTCCTCCCTGACTACTGATTCCCAAGGCACACCCTCCTCTTAGTTTATCTTAAACGAACAGCATCCTGTTTATTTCCTTAGTAGCTCTTCCCACAACCTGAAATTTCTCTGTTCATTTGTGTGTTTGTCATCTCCCCCTCCTCCTGCCCCACCCCCCAGACCACAAACTCCTCAGAGAATGAATACCACCTCACGTCTCTTCCCCAGGGCATCTCCAGAGCTGAGCACAGCACCTGGCATACAGCAGATGCTCAATAAATAGTCGTTACATGCATGAGTCCTTCCTGTTTTGCGAGGACCCCAGGATGGCTCTGACACAGTGAAGACAGAGGGGGAAAGGGGCTATTTGGAGATCATGAGGCTTCAGCCTAAGGAGCACCGGACGATAGCATCCTGGCATAGGTCGCAGCTGGTGCCCCCCAAACCTGCACCCGGCCCTCTCAGGCAACGGAATGTGGCCTAACATGCACGTGTTCAAAGGTGTGTGGCGGACAGCTTCTTCCCCTGGGGACTTCTAACAACACTTAAAGGGACTTTGTAGGGTTCTGAGCTTCTACCCGGGTCATGGAGCCCCGGAGCCTGTGGGTTTATGTATTCATGGTAGGACACTTGCTCGTGGTTGCTCGCCTTCACTGTGGCCCTTTGCTCTCAGCAGTGAATGAAACTGCATTCGGATTTAGTTAGTGCCCTGCTGCCAGTCTCACAATCCTCACAATCCTCCTTGGGGCAGTCGGACTCAGCCGCATTCCAAGAGTTGGCTTTGATGGAAGCCGAGGGCCTCCTTAAAGCTACATGACTTAGTTCTGGGGAAAATGCAGGAACAGAACCAGCTCTCACAACTTATTCTTTGTCCCCCCTACTCTGCAGACATTCCATGGCAGGTGTAACCTCAGCAAAAAGCATAAACTTACCTGGCCTCTGGTGGAGTGTTTCTGTCCTGTGGTGAGCGTTCATTTTCAAGGTGAAAAAGGGGTGGAAGGTGCCCAAGAACCAAGGGATACCCATTCACCTACTTAACCCCCGGATGCCCAGACATGCCCAAGGCGAGCACTTGTCCACTCCAGTTCCTAAAGCCCTGCTATGGAATCAGAGGGAAGAGCCCACGTCGGCGGAGATGCTCAGAGTCTAGCCAGGACCATGGTCCAAGCAAACACAATCATGCAACTCTCCTCCTTAACAAGGAGCATCTCTGTTTGGGGCAGGAAGGAGTTAGGGGAGAGGCCAGGGCTTGTGACTGGCAGGCGAAGGTGGCCACGGATGGTGGTCTTCTGCAGCACGAGCTAGCCACGAATTCTGTATCTTCTCCATCGTATTTGTGAGAATGTATGAACTCATTCCCTGATGGACTTGGAGCAAATGACCTGAGCTTTCTGGACCTGGAAAGCCTCCTCTGAGAATGGGGACAATGATACCTGCCTCACAGGTGGTTGTGGGGACAGACAAGATCAGGTAGGTCAAGGGTTTGGCACGGGTTGAGCTGCCCCTGACCCTCCCTCACTTGGACTCTGCTCTTATAGCAGAACTAAAACGTTGGCAGGTCACTCTCAACAGGCCGCCAATCCAATTTATTGAGTATCCACCTAGGAACATATCACACATCTTAATGGCACCCTCTTGACATCACCTGCCACGCGGCTGATAAAAACAGCTATGGTTTCGTGTGTACTGTGTGCATGTTACAAGAACTTTTTATTTGTCAACAGATCTGGCCCTCACAAAAGCCCTGCAAAGTAAGTTTTTATTACGACCCCCAGGTTGTAAAAGAGGACACTGGACTCAGGTGAAGGGAATTAGAAGGCACAACCAAAATTTGAACCCAAGACACCTCCCCATCCCTCGGCATCATGCCCATCCCCCACCTTCATGGGAGCTTTCTGTGACCTCCTTAATCTTGATTCCCCATCCCCACCAAGGAAACTCGCCCCCGTGGGGACAGTCATTGTTGACATGCAGACAGGCCTATGGATAGGACTGATTGGCCTGTGGTTCCCCTCGGCTCTCAGAGGCAATGGCTGCAAGGACGCATTCCCAGCAAGGTTCAAGCTGATTTTTCTCCCTCAAAGATTTTGTCCCCATAAGGTTGGACACCAGGCCCCGTCTCCAGAGAATAGAGAAGCCTAATTTGGCAACCCTGGGAGCAGTCTGGGCCCTCCCAGGAGCTAGGCTGTTGCCATGGCATCCACCTTAGCTCCTCTGAGGCTGGGCCCAGCCGGCGTGGTCCAGATAAGCATCAGATCATGCCAGGCTGGTGGCGACGTTGCCAAGGGGATGCTGGCCTTCGAGATGCTCCGGCGCTGTGAATACTGATGAGGAGCCACAGGGACGCAGGGACAGAGGTTCAGAAGGACATCTCTCTCCTAGGGTCTGCTCCTCCGCTCCCAAAAAGCCCCTGCCTGTTGATGCCTTCCAAAGTGCCTAGCGCCATGCCTGGCAGATGGTGGACGCTCATTCATTCACTCAAGGAGTTTATTGAGCACACCTACGTGCCAAGCACTGGGGAGGCAGGGAGAGAGTGAAAACACACACAGGACTGACTCTTGTGGAGCTTAGTGGAAGAGGGGGCTGCTAATTAATGTGACAAATGCCACCAAGAGAGCTCTATGGAGCTTGCCTGACACGGGGAATTTGACCTAATCAGGGAGGTTGGAAGTCTACTTGAGTTGAGATCCAAATGCGTAGGTGTTCATTAGAGGAGGAGGAAGAGGGGGAGGAGGAGGGAGAGCAGAGGCAGAGGGAACAGCGTGTGCAAATCCTGTGTGGTACGGAGGGACGAACGAGGATTAGGGCCAGAACTTGCAGGGTCTTGCAGACTGTGCGGAGGAATCTGGCTTTAATCTTAAGGGTGGCAAGAAGCCATCAGAGAGCTTTTTTGTTAAGATTTTATTTATTTATTTATTTGACAGAGAGAGACACAGCGAGAGAGGGAACCCAAGCAGGGGGAGTGGGAGAGGGAGAAGGAAGCTTCCAGTCGAGCAGAGAGCCCGATGCGGGGCTCGATCCCAGGACCCTGGGATCATGACCTGAGCCAAAGGCAGACGCTTAACGACTGAGCCACCCAGGCACCCCGCCATCAGAAAGCTTTACAGCAGGGGCTGATGTGGATCAGATCTGATTTGACACCGTCAAGTGGGTTCCGGGTGAAGATTTGGAGGGAAGGCCCTGAGTGGCTATGGAAAGATCAGAGCTGGTGGGAAAAGTGCTCCATCAGTATTCTGAAACTATTTTCCAAATCTTTTTCCCATCTCCCTTCCCCACGGCCACCACCTTCTTTCTTCTCTTTCACAGGTGTGATGGGCCCCTAACTGGACTCCTGGCCTCTGCTGTGGCCCACCTGTGGCCAGGGTTGGCAGAAGGCCCATTCAGAACTCCAAGTCCAGTCATGCTCTCTCCATGGACCACATGGTGGTTCTCTGTCTCTCTTCCTTTGGGCTGAAATGCGGGGCTCTCATCACAGGTCTGGCAGCGCCATCTCTCTGAGCAGGGCGCGGATGGGGGTGTCATTGGGCAACCCCCCCCCCAGGGCTCACTGAACCTGGGAAAGGAAGGACTCAAAAAACAATGCAACTAAAGAAAGGTAAACCTCTTATTCTCCCTGTATCTGCTCCTTGCTCCAGGTCCCTCTGTCTCGGCAATGATATTATTACTGGGTGTTTGTATGTTATAAACACTGACATGTTATGTTAATGGTATGTGTAACTAATGTTATTACCTATGTACGTTATGTATACACAACACTAATATATTTACCGCACATGTATATGTGTCAGGCTCTATGCAAACTGCTTAGCTAGCATCAGCTCCACAAATATTTTACAAGACGCCTGCAAGGGAGATGCCATTATGTCCCATTATATATAGAGAAAACAGAGCCAAACCCTCACCTACAACAGGAGAGGCAGAATGGGGCTGGCCCCCAAGCCCACAGTCCCTTCCTCTATGGACTATGCCTTGCATGTGTACAAGAAATGGTTTACACTGGGTCTCAAGGCCCTTAAGGGCTCAATTACTTCCGTGGTCTTCATAGTTTTCCCCAGAGCCTGAGCCCCACTGCTCCCCCAGCCCAGGATCTTCACATGCTTCTGTAATTATCCGGCAGAAAGGAAGCAATTTTCAGTTCAGTACACTGTACTTCATAGATTCATCCATCCATCCATCCAACCATCCAAGAAACATTTATTAGCACCTACTGTGTGCCATGCCCTACTATGTTTGGGAACTACACGGATCAAAAAGGCACAATCCTCAAAGAACCCACAGGCCCGTGCTGTTTTCTGCCCACCAAATCTATTGGTGACAATGCAGAGACCAGTTAGAAAATCTGATTTCTGGAATCTGGTGACTTGTTGAAGGTTGACAGCCTGAAAGCATGTCCAGAAAGTCCTTATTTTTCCAGCTCCAGTAAGGGCTGGGCAGATGCTGTCGATCTATGGGAAAAGAAGTCAGCTCAGCAGTTGCTTGTCCCTCACGAGCATCCACAATTAGGTAACATCTTGCAGAGTCTCGGCCGCATCATCATGGTTGGATTTCCCCTGGCCCAGGCAGCTTGCTGGGATCTTTCTAGAGGCAGATTGTCCCGGCTTCTCTGCCAGCATCTGCTCAGGAGGCATCTCTCAACATCTTGCCCTTCCTGCTGACACTTCCGCCGGTCGGGTGGCTGTAAGGCAGGCTCTACCTTCCTGAAGGAGCTACTGTAACAGCTGGTGTGTATTCTGTGCCTTCTGTAGCCCGGGCTCCTCAAAGGCCGTGTTGCCGCTCCCCACCGTGATCCTGAAATGGACGGGGCATCATCCCCACTTTACAGCTGAAAACATGGAGGCTCGTGGAAGGAGGGCAGCTTGCCCACGATCAACCAGACAGACAGTGGAGTGCTGGGTGGATCCCAGGTGCCCCCGATGCAAACCTGCATTGACTATTATGTACCAAATTGTTTCATTGCCGGGCAGCCCTGCCGGCGTGGTAAGCACTGGGGAAAATTGTGATGTCTCCTAAGTTTCTGATCCCTTTGTTTGTGGGGATTAAGGAGGTCTGAGGGCCTCGGGGATACCAGCAGACAGCGCTTGGCCAATACGAAGGTAGTGTCTAAACGTTTAGAAACCGGGGTCCATTTGCCTAGGTAAGATAGTGGTTGGATCTCCAGACTGGTCCTCAAAATCCCATTTGACCCCGCTAAATACTCAGAGGATTAGTAATAGTGTTTCAACTACACTCCACTTATAACCTTGTTGCTGCAAGAAATGAGTTCCAAGATTTCACTCGAGACACCAACAATATATATCTCTCTCCTTTTTGATGCCTCCTACCCCTCAAGCCACAGCCTCAGAGCCCCTCCAAAGGGGCAGGCACGGGGGCTTAACTCCTTTAGAAGGCAGAGACCCCTTTGAACACTGGCAAACTCTCCTGTCTAAGATAGTGCCTGACACACAGCAGGTTCTCAGTAGATTTTGTTTCCCCCCCCCACAAAAAAAAGAAAGAAAGAAGAAAGAAAATGGGTGGGGTTGGGGTGGGGAGGATGGCAGGCAGGAGGGAAAGTAAGAAGCCAGGAAAGAAAGATGATGTACAGACGGGAAGCAAGAGCTTTGTGCAGGTGTCTGAGGGGCTCTGAGCAGATGCTGCAGGTAAACCAGCCAGACGGGCCTGTGCTATACTTGGCCTCCACCTACACACTTTCGCTTCCGGCTGGCTGGCCTGTCTCAAAGATAAAGAGCTCTCTCCCAGGCAGGGAAGGCAGTCCTGGCTGCCCTCGGCAGGGACAGAGACACGGCTGCCCACCCGCTGCAGCCCCACCGGGCCCTGGCTGCCCATGCAGGGCTGAGGGGGCTGCCATTGTGCCAAGCGACTCCTTCCCATCCTGGGTGTCCGTTTGCCCTTTCCTGATGGGAACGACTTTGTCTGGTAGACAGGCATCGCTGGGCGTTGCCATGGTGATGGCTATGATGTCACCAGCGAGTAAATCAAATCGCCAGCTTCACAGTTGAGCCCTTCTGCGTTGGGAGAGTCCTTAGGAACAGGAGAGCCAAGGCAGGGGAGGCACAGGGTGGGTCTGTGGTGAGACCATCTCCCACCCTGCAACACCCCCACCCCCGCTTTGTCTCCCGAGATGAGGCTCATTTGTTTATTCATTTATGCAAATGATTTTTGAGCTCCTGCTCTGTGCCAGGCACCAAGCTAGGTGCTGGGGATGGAGTTTGGGATAAGAAGACAATGTGGTCCTTGTATGGTTGCACACCTCACAGTCTAGTGGGAGAGATGGTCACACAAGAAAGTACAGAATAATACATCACTTCCTTTGTGGTTCATGCTAGGAAGGAAAGTGTTGGAAGTGTATTAGTCTGCTTGGGGTGCCATAACAAAGTGCCACAGATTGGCTGGCTTAAACAACAAAATTTTATTTTGTCACAGTTCTGGAGACCAGACGTCCAAGATTCAGGTACCGGCAGGGTTGGTTTCTTCTGATGGCTCTCCTTGGCTCGCAGATGGCTATCCTCTCCCTGGGTCCTCCCGTGGACTTCCCTCTGTGTGTGTGTCCTTATTTGCTCTTCTTATAAGAACCGCAATCATTGGGTAGGGCCCACCCTAATGACCTCATTTTTACTCAGTCACGTCTTTAAAGACCCCCTCTGCAAATACAGTCACATTGTGAGGTGCTGGGGTTTGGGACTTCAGGACCTGAATCTCAGCCCATCACAGGAAGTTAGAAAATGTATAGGAGGGGATCCAAGGTCACAGGGTGGAAGAGGGGCAAGGTTGAACTCCCGAAAGAAATGGCACTTCCAGAGGGCCTTGGAGAACTGGAAGGTTTCCAGGAGGGCAGGTGGGGGAAGACAGAGACAAGCTTCTAGGTGCAGGAAACAGAGGTGGAAAGGCCAAGAGCATGGGGCTCCTGCGTGGCTCAGTCAGTTAAGTCTCTGACTCTTGGTTTCGGCTCAGGTCATGATCTCGTGGGTCCTGAGATGGAGCCCCACATAAGTCTCTGGGCTCTAGGCTCAGCAGGGAGTCTGCTTGAAATATCCTCTCCCTCTGCCCCCGCCCTGTGCACTGTCTCTCTTCCCCCCCGCCTCCGCCCCACATAAATAAGTAAATCTTAAAAAAGAAAAGAAAAGAAAGGCCAAGAGCAGGCAAGTATCCTGGTGAGTTCAAGGAGTTAGAAGACCAGCGTGGTTGGAGTAGAGTGAGTTGGGGTGGACGGTGTGGGAGGTAGGAGGGTGCCAGATCACACAGCACCTTGCAGACAACAGGAGGAACCTGGACTTTATCCCATGAGCAGTGGGAAGCCATCAGTGGGTTTCAAACAGAGAAGCAACTTGATCAGGATGTTCTTTTAGAAGATATGTCTTCCAGAGTTTTCGGGAGGATGCCCATTATAGAGGCTATCATAGTAGCCCAGGTGTGGTAGCTTGTATTATTTGCCTTCGATTCTTCCTCCCTTCCTGGCCCTTGACTAGCTTCCTTTTTATGGGAGGAAAATATTTTTCTGCCTCATCATCTTTGGGCTTAACTGCATGGCTTGCTTTAATAGAATATGAGTGGGTGTAACACAAGCAGGGGCTTTTACTTGCAAGGTTTGGCTTACACTCTCATGCATCTGCTACCTATCATGAGAACCTGCCCCGGCTAGTTGCTGCTCCATGGAGAGTGAGGAAACCTGTAGAGAAGACCAGAACCTGACCTGTAGCCCGAGCAAGTACTGTCCCAAATGACTCATAAGCCTGTCATCAAGAAAAATGAATGTTGTGGCCAACCACTGAAATGGGGAGTTGTTTTTTATACAGCATTATTATAGCAATAACCGGCTAATATACTAAGCAAGAAATGAGGTTGGATTGAATTAAGGTGATGACAATGGGACTGGAGAGAAGTAGGCAGATTCAAGATATATTTTGTAGTTGTCAACATACAGGTGGCAATTAGTTCCTGGGTTAGATCTACCAGGAATAGAGTTTGGAATGAGGAGAAAGAGTAGGGATAACTCTTGAAATTTCCCACCAACAAATGAGTAGTGCATTAGTCTGCTGCAGAACACCCCAGACTGGGCGCTTTAGGCCACAGAAATGTATTTTCTCGCAGTTCTGGAGGCTGGAAGACCAAGATCAAGGTACCTGCAGGGCTGGTTTCTGGTGAGACCTCTCTTCCTGGCTTACAGATGGCTGCCTGCCAGCAGTGTCCTCACATGGCGTTTCCTCTTAGAAGGACACCAGTCCTATTGAATTCAGGCCTCACGCTTATGATTTAACCTTAATTATCTCCTTGAAGGCCCAATCTCCCAACGTAGTCACAATGGGGGTTGGGGCTTCAACAAACACATTTTGAGGTGGCACAATTCAATCCATAACAGGTAACATCTCCTAAGCCCCAGGTACTGGGTACGAAACCAAAGCTGCAACGCTTCTGAAGGTTTAGATGGGAAAGTCACACAACATCGCATCCAGCAAGGCAGAGGGCTGGCTCAAATTCAAGGGGGCAGGAGAAATAGATCCCTGATGGGAGGAGGGGCAAAGCCAATATCTGCAGAAGGGCACACAGGAGGGAGGGATTGTGGGCCCATCTTTGAAAGCAAGCATCACAGAGGGAGGCTTCAAGGATGAGTGAGTAGGAAACTTCAGAATTGCCCCTGGTCCTCTGGTCACCACCAAGGGACTTGACAGTTATCTGGAGATACCTCCAGAATCACTTGGAGGCCAAGACACTCCCAGGAGAGTTTCCTATCCCCCTTCCTTCAGTCTAGCTAGGTATTTGAGGACATCCATGCGGGAACCCACCTCATTTGACAGCTCCGATAGGGACCTAGAATTGCTTGGAGTATTAAAATGATGGACCCCTCAGCATCCTCTAAAGGCCACATGGCAGATGACATTGGATGCCTATGGTTTGCCTCCTTTATAGGATCATGAAGCTCTGGTGCTGCTTTTGTGAGCATCCCCCTCCTTCACCATGGGCAGGATTTGTCAATCAAGATGTCCTGCCCATCACCTGGCCAAGAGGTGAACACAGAACTCAGGATGCTTCTTGGAACTCAAGTCTACAGGGAAGTCACCTGAAGACAGTGTCAGGGTGAACATGACTCACCCACAAGGCCCTGGCTTATGCTTTAGCTCCTGCTGCCTGAATCCTTGCTCTCTTGTTCTTTTTGAGGTCTGATTTATTTTGTTTTCAGTTTTCCTCTGATCTGTAAGCTTCCCCAAATCTTCCCCATAAATTTCTTTTTTGCTGAAGGGAGTCCGTATGGGTTCCTGTTCCACGCAATCAAAGGTCCCTAACCTCAGTCTTGGCTGCAGAAATCTGGCGTCATGCTACTTTCCACAGTGGCACAAAGAAGCTCTGACTCAGAAAGGGGAGTGGTGTAAAGGGGCATCCAACAGTCCTGCGGGGAGTGGGAGGTTCACCCTGCTAGGAGGCATTGCTTGACTTTCTCCCTTGCGATATCTTGATTACATGGGAGTAAGACAGACTTCCCAGCTTGCCCTGAATTTCTTGTCTGTCCATTCTGGGTTGCCCTCAGAGGCCACTGGCATAGGGGGAAGGTTTCTGGACCTTGTATGACAGAATTAAACGCTGGAAGGAAACAGAGCTTTGAGCAAAGGGAGAGCCACTGGCGGCCCTCCTGATGGTCACTCTGGCCCAAAGCCACTGCCAGGGACTCAGGGAAGTGTTGGTGAAGAGGAAATTGGGTGACTGTTTTTCAGGGCAGTGAGGAGAGGAGGCATCAGTAACCAGGAGTCCCAGGTTCCCCAATTTGGTGGCTGTGCAACCTTGGGTCAGTTTCCTCATTTGTCGCATTGAGAGAAACAATAACCCTACTGCCTAGAGGTTGATGGGGGGACGCATTAAGTGCACACCAGTCAGAGTTTTCTGGATCCACATCCAGAGTTTTCTGGATGCATCTATCACTGGTGGAGCATTATGTAATTTCAATTGCTACACAAATAAGCACACTTTATTTTAATAGTGTGCGTTTATTTCCATGGACGTCAACATGAATAATGAGCATCCTATGACTGCAATTTTGTGGATATTATTCTTCAGGAAGAGGCCAAGTTGAAAGTTAATCACTTTAAAGAAAAGTATTAAGTAAATAACAGGACAGGTGGCCAAAGGATGTGGCAATTAGCCTTGGGCATGGTGCCTACAGAGGGGGTATCAGGAAGATGCACGTGGCTGGTGAGAGAGAGTAGGGCAACAGGAAGCAAGGCGTGGCTGGATCTGGGTCCCCTGAGGTCAGAGATTGGAGATCCCTGTGAAATATTCTGCCTCCGGCAGTGGTGAGAGGGTGTCTGAAGCCCCATTGAACAGGGCCTTCTGGACTGGACTTTTGTTCACCTCCTGATGCCATAAGGTGGTGTCTGTTGTGTCTCAGGAAGACAAGCTCTCATCCTCTGCCCCCAGGACAAGCCATGCTGTGGTTTCAGGGACAGAGGAGGGTAGCCTCCATGTGTTCTCCTTGTGCCTCTGAGCTGATTCCCTCTCTCAAAGGGGGCATAGACAGGAACCATGGGCTTTGGGATCAGTCAGGGATGGGTTCAAATCCTGGCTCTGCCATTCCCGGGCTCTGAGGCGCTGGTAAGACTCCTTCGGCTCTCAGCCTCAGCTTTCTTATCTGTAAAATGGGGGCCATAGGAATTTTTGGAAAATGTGTACCCCACTTAATTCCCCAAAAGACTTGGTGTGGCAGCTGATAGGGAGCAAGCAGAATGGCCCGGTGAGCTCCTACAGCTGCTGAAGGGATGAGGTGAGGCACCCCAGGAGGGCACCCAGCACAGGGCTCTATAAATATGCGCTTCCTTCCACTGCTAAGACAAGGCCTCAGTTTGTCCCTCGGTGGGGGGGAGGGGCTGTGGGAAGGCTGGGCGGCACCCTCCCTGCAGTTTCTCCCAGCTCAAGCCCACCCTCTTCTCTGTGCTAGGCTTTGTTCTGCTGTGAACAAAACTGGGGAGCAGGATTGGCGTCGTGTGCCCTCCCTTCCCTGCTCAATCCCCTCCACCTCAGGGCAGGAGGGCTAGAATCAGAGACACCTGCCTTAGACCCCCAACTCAGCCACGAACCAGCCTGATGACCTCATCTAAGTTCCTTAGTCTCTACGTGCCTCCATTTCCTCATCTACAAAATGGGAATAAAAATTACGACTCTTATGCCTCATCAGTAAGATGAGGGAAGTGAAAGGCGCCAGAGGGTTCCCAGCATATAGCAGGCCCTGTCCTTTCCCTTCCTGGCAGAAAAGCAGCGTGTCATGTTCCAAAATTATTATTCTACAACCTCACTTGACCCTCAGTGACAATTCCAGGTCCTCCTCTCCCTCCCTCTATCCCTCGCTCTCGCTCTTGTTCACTCTGGCCTCTCTCTCCCGGCCCTCCCCCTGCCCCCCGCTGTGAATCCTGCTGGAGGTGAATGAAGACAGGAAACCACTGTGTCTGTGTGTCCAGGGCTCTTGGATGATGGTGGAACTGGGGCAAGGGGCAGCTGGCTCAGTGAGAGCAAACTGGGCGGAGGGCCTTGGCATGGTGAGTGAATGCAATTAGTACCGATGAGGCCCAGGGATCCCTCTCCATATGGGCCCGTGAACTCGGCCATTGCGCTCTTGTCATGAACACTGATGAGGAGTGTTTGAGCAGGGCGCTGCCCCGAGGTGGGTGAGCAGGAACAGCAGGGGTGCATCATAAAGATTTTCGACAATAGCTGTCACTTACTGAGTGCTTAGCTTGGTTATTCTAAGAGCCTTATGTGCATTACTTGCTTGAATCTTGATCTTTGCTCTTTAAGAGCTTATGCTAATATTAACAAAGATTGTAACCACCGTTATCCTGCTCTAGGCTGATGACATTTTCCCAGTCATCTCCCCACAACCCTATGAGGCTCGTACTATTACATCCCCGTCTTACAGGTGCGGGAACCGAGGCTCAAAGAAGTTCCTGGTGCTAGAACAGAGCTTCTCACACTTTAGTGTACATATAAAACAGCTGATGATCTTGCCCAGTTCCAGACTGTTCAGGTCTGGAGTGGGGCCTGAGAGTCTAACACATTTCTAACAGGCCCCTGGGTGATGCAGATGCTTCTGGTCCCGACCACACCCAAATAGGGAGAGCCTAGATCACCCAGCTGGAAAGTGACTGATCTGAGATCTGAACTCACAGCTAAATCAAGTGTGGGGCTGACTCTGAAAAGCATCGTTGTGAGAAATGTATGAGAGGACAGAGAAAGGAGGGACTATGTCTGACCAGAGGGTTGAAGGAAGCCTGCATGGAAGAGGTGGTCTGAGTAGGACCTTCAAGGATGGGTAGGATTTCGAAGAGATGGAAGGAAAGGGTGTCTCGGGTCATGAGCAAAAACAGAGAGAAAGAAAAGAGTGGGGGATGTGTTTGGGGGATACTATTGTTGAAGCATAGGGTGGGTTATGGACTGAACTGTGTCCCTTCCCCCAATGCATATGTTGACGGTCAGAACCCCTAGCATCTCAGAATTGAACTTTACTTGGAAATGGGGTTATTTCTGATATTATTGGTTAAGATGAGCTCATGATGGAGGAGAGTGGACCTCTAATCCCATATGACACGGCGTCCTTAGAAAAAGGGGAGATTTAAACACAAGGCCATGCGCAGGGTGAACGTCATGTGAAGAGTCTCACCTCCACCGGCTGAGGAGTCATCAGACACTGGGAGGACAGCCTAGAACAGAGCTTTCCCTGAGGCCCTCTAGGGAGTGTGGCCCTGAGGACAGCTTGATCTTGGACTTCTCTCCCCGGAGCTGTGAGACAATATATTTCCGTTGTTCAAACTGCTCAGCATGTGGTACTTTGTTCCAGCAGCCCTAGTGAAGGATACAGCATATCTGCTCTGTGTGTTGACGGATGGCCTCGAGGAAGAAAAATGCTTTTTGCACCCTGGAATTGTACTTTTAGACCCAAGAAGATCCCTTGTCCCAAGGGGAAACAGGTAGGAGGATGGCTAACTGGTTCAAGAGGGGTCTCTTCCCCACTGCCTGGGGACTTGGTTGAAAGCACATGCAAATGCACGCACACAAAACTCACTTAAGGTGTAACTCGATGTATTTTTTAAGTATTGATTTAGGTCTCTCTCTCCCCTGAGAAGGTCGTAGGGGAGAAAATGGGGCAGGAATGACCAGGCATTGAGTGTTACTGTGTGAGGGACTCTCCATGCTTTAATTCTATCCCTCCTGCACTCTTGGAAGGAAGATTCATGTTATCCTCATTTCACAAAGGATGAGACTGAGGGTCAAAGAGTTTGGGTCACTTATCCAAGGACCCATAGACAGGAGGTAGCACGACAGACACTGGGACCCAATGGTCTAACTTCTCCCATCCCTCCTGCCATTACGGAAGGTGTAATGATGGGAAAAGTGACCCAGAGCTGGGCCGCAGTTTGAGGAAGGGAACAAACCTGAGATCAGGAGGTTGGCGAAGAGCTCTGTCTACAGAATTCTTACCATATGAGATAACAGCCCCCTTATTGTTCAAGCTACTTTTAGTTGCACCGTCTGTTGTTTGCAACCAGAAGCATCCTCACAGACTCAGTTGTTAAAATGAGCCAGGTCTTCGGGTCCAAGATACATTGCAAGTGCTGCACGTCAAGATGAGCTAATAAACAATACCCTTGTTTCCTCACCCACGTTTGGAACCAACGAGAAATAAGAATGAGAGAAAGGCAGATGGAGCCCCCAAACATTGCCTCTACCAAAGATAAAGCTGCTCTTGGAGAACATGGCTCTATGTGCAGGAGAATAGGCTGCCTTATGTTACACCAGAATAGGCAGACTTGCCCCCCCTTGCTGGGGTGTAGGCAGCTTTGGGCCGTGGCAGGGACTGTGAGAACCAAGCAGAACCTGGCTCCCCATAGAGAGAGTGGGGAGGAAGGCTCTGGGCTACTGTTGCCAGGTTCCTTATCCCAGACCCACCAATGAGCTAGGTCATTCTGTGGAGCAGGCCTGTGAAGGGATGGAGAGTGGTGAGTGGCATCTAGAGAGCGTTGCTTCTGGAGGGTTCATCTGGAGGGGGGAAAAAATGTTCTCCCAGGAGGGCAAAATTGAAAGAAGGGAGAGAGAAGTGATTATATAATATGAACTTTTTCTTGTTTTTAAAAAGGGGGACACCTACATGTGTATGTTTGTGTGAGCACAGACAGGCGTGGTAGATTAGACACCAAAGGTGCCCCAAGGGCTGAGGGTGGAGAAGGTAGGGACAGCCGGTAAGTGGGAGCAAGAGACAACAAGGGACAAGGTCCCCGCCCACTGGGAGCTGCCAGTCCTTCGGGCAAAGTCAGACAACGTGCTAGGATTCCATCTGGAAAGTGAGAGAGGGTCATGGGTTCAGGTTGGAATTGGATTGTGTAGACTGTTCACGGGAGGCTGAAGAAATCATAGTGTTCACAGTGGAGATGACCACTGACCAGGAGGCCGAGAGCGTTGACCAGTGCTTCTCAAAGAGGGGCACATAGACCAGCAGCATCCATGTCATCTGGAAACTTGTTACAAATACAAAGTCTTGGGCCCCATCCCAGATCTGCTGAGTCAGAAACTTGGGGGAAGTCTTAACTAGCTGGAGGTGACCCTGATGCCAGCTAAAACTTGAGAACCACTGGTGTAGAAGAGACAGCTTTAGAGTCAGGTCACTTGGGTTTAATCATGGCTCTGGTTCTTAATAACTCTGTGGCCCTGAGCAACTCAAGTAACTTCTGTGAGTCTCAAGTTTCTCACTGGGGAAAATAGGAATAGTGTCCTATCTTACGCAATGATTATCACTGGGTATATGTGAGGCACCATTCTTGATACTTAGGTTCAGAGTGGAGTAGTTCTGACCTCTGGCCTCAAAGATCTACCAGTCAGAGAGTTGTAGTAAGAGCCAGTATTTATTGAACACCTGCTATGTGCCAGACATTATGGCTGAGTGCTTTATATGTATTATGTCGTTTATTTCTCAGAACACCCCTATGAGGAAGGAAGTGTCATTATCCCTATTTTCAGATGGGACTGAGTGATCAGGCAAAATACACATGGCCACTGAGGGCGGACAGCTGAGAGCCAAAGATAGATTGTCTGGTTCCAAAATCCAAAGCAGAGAAAAGGGGGAGGGAAGCCCAGCCTGAAGACCCCCTTTCCTGCAGGAGAGGGATCAGGGCCACAAGAGAGGCCCACAGAAATGTGAGGGGAGCTTTATTAGGATCCTTCCTTGGCTACTCCCAAACCCGAGTTTGGGGGTAAATTTTCCCACAGTTTCGCACACTTTCCATTTCAAAGGATCTACATTTTTAAAACTTGAAATTTTTTGGCTCAAGGGCCTTGCCAGAATTCTAGAACAAAGATTTAGGGCTCATGGCATGAAAGTATTGTCATGCCAAACCATCACCACCATATTGAATTATTGGTTGGGTTTACCTTTGGTCAGTCTCGGTCTGTCCCCTCCCCACTTCTTCTGCCTCTTGCTGGGTTCTTATCTGCTCTTCTCTGACTTGCTCTGTGTCCCCAGAGGCTGACCACTCTGCACCCACCAGTCAGCTGCCCTTAGCCTCTAGCTTCCAGTTGGAGGTACCAAGAGGGGATTAGAAGGCAAGAAGAAAGAGAAATGGGGCCTCTATTCTCCCCACTCCCTCCTGCTTGGTTGTGGTGGGTCTCATAGCAGCTGCTTTTCTCTGTGCCACAGCCCCGGTGGAGCTCCCTCTTCCATGACCCCTTCTCTCGTCCCTCAAGATCTGGAATAGTAAGAGCTTTCTGCTTGTTGCTGGCCCCTTGAGTGCTTCATCACCCTCTATAGTTTCCCTTAACCCTGCCCACGCCTCATAAACCGCCTCTTTATTACCTTCTTTCCTGGTAAACCTTTTGAGCATTCCATCTGTTTCCTGAGCGGGACCCTTGCTGACACAGACAGTAGCACCAATAATGGCTAGCGTTTATGGGGTACTTCCACATGTGTGGTCTTGTTCTAAGAGCTTCACACGCTTTCACTCATTTAAGCCTCTCGATGTAGCGGGTGCTATCTGGCATTATTCTCAAATGAATGCTAGTTACCTTTGGCCAGTGAACTTCAGGCACGGTTCCAGGCATGGTAAATCAAACAGTAGCCTCTATAATGGTATCTGACGTTCATTACTATGCACAGAAACTGATGTGACAAAGGCCTGGCGCCTCTGCCAGCAACAGCCTCTTCTCGGGGTTTATTTTTCGTCCCCCAGCCGTTCGAGCTCTGGAACTATTTCTTATGCTGCTGGGTCCTTCCAAGCACCCAGCACAGGCCAAGAGGCTGGCAGCAGATGCACCACGGGCTCCTGGGGACTGATTGATTGGCTGATACCGTGTGGCTGAATGAGTGGATGCTTTCAGAGCAGCTGCTGCGAGGGGAAAATTTCAAGTGCAAAATATTATTATTAATGATCACGATTGCTCTTTCAGCTGTAGGCACTGTGTCTGCTTAGGAGGAAGAGATAAGGCATCCCTGCCAAAGCAAAAAGACTGATTAATGCTGATGGATTTTGTCCTCTGAGAGGAGGATGCAGAGTGTTTTTATTTTCTTTTTAATGACTTCTAGACTGAAGTTAATAAAAAAAAGAAAGAAAAGAAAAGATAAAACCCTGGATTTGAGGCCTGGCTAGGCTCAAGGTGTGTGACCTTGGATGAATTACTTAACCTCTCTGTGCCCCAGAGTCTTCCCTGATTAAATAAGTTAGGACTAGGAAATGTCCAAGATTCCTTCCAGCAGTTCTCCGAAGATGCTGGGCGGTGCAACACCAGACCCCCGCTGATTGGCTGTGCTCATCCATCCTTTCTCCTACTCACAGGGCGCTCTCAAATACCAAGCCCCCGCCTCCTCCTGGGCTCCTCAGGATGTGAGAGCTGAATGTGTCCTCCTTTCATTGTTGTGAGAGTCATGGGCACGGTGGGGAGAAGGGCCAGAGGTAGGGGGCTGACACAGAGTCCCCTTCCTCTTCCTCTTTCTCCTTCTTCATGGTCACAGTAAGAGCGAGAACAGCTCCCGCTGTTGGAGGCTTTCCATGGTACCCATCACTGTTATCAGCACTTCATAGAAATGCATCCTTTTAATCCTCATGACACCTCGATGAGGGGTATGCTGTTACCGCCCTTTCTTTACTGCTGAGGACATGGAGGCTCAGAGACTTTCCGTACCGTCTCTGCGGTCACACAGCTGGAGGAAGTAGCATCCAACCTCGGAGCTGGAAGGACCCTTAGGGCCTGTCTAGCCCGGGTTTCAACCCTGCCTGCACATTAGAATCACCTGGAGAGTCTGAAAAATGCGGATGTCCGGGTCCCACCTAGAGGTTCTGAATTGGTTTGGGGCACAGCTGGGTTCTGGGTCTTTTTTTTAAATCTGCCCCAGATAACACGCAGCATAGTTTGAGAAGCCCAGATTTCATCGAATAACCTATTTGCAGATGAGGGAGTTGAGGCTCAAAGAAGGGAGTTAGACTTCCCTGAGTACAGAGGAAGTGATGCTGGTGGGGGGAGCTGATCCTGCTCTCTGAGGCCCCTCACAGCCAGCATCTCTGGATTTCCCCGAAGGATCACGGGGGTGGTCTCCACCACCTCCCCCCACCCCATCTGGTTGGCATCAGCCAAGCCTGGAGGTAACCGGAAACTCCACGGAGGGGGCAGATGCAGAGGAGACCTTGCTGGGGTCAGCCCTGGGGACTTAATTACCCTTCACCTGGTCCTGAGTCTTTGTTCTCTTTCCCGCCCAGCACGTGATTTCCTGAGCTGGGTCCTCACAGGACCGAACTGGTGGGGATCGCCAGCGTCTGCCCCATTCTGAGCACTGCTGCTTGGCACACTGACCCCAGGGGGCGACAGCCCCGGGGGCTCGGACCAAAACAAAATCCTAAGAGCAGCTGCCGAACAAGTGCTTCCTATGAGCCAGACACCATGAGCATTATTTCATTTAAGCCTCACAAATATAAGTGGAAAATACTATGAATTCTACATGTCAGTTGTAGGAACGGAGGCCTAGAAGAGTTAAATGATTTGCCCAGGGTACATTAGCTAGTAAGTGACAGAGGGAGAGTTAAACACAGGTCATCTGCCAGTGCTAGCCTAAATACCACCTCCTCTAGGAAGCCTTCCCTGAAAACCAGGACAGGTCAGAACAGATCCTTGTAGTAGCTCCAGCATTCTTTCTATGTTACCCATCTCCCTTTATAATTAAGTATTCATCAGTGCTGTTGTTCAAGGAGGCTTTGCCTCCCCCATTAGACTGGAAGCTCCTTAAGGGGGGGCTGTTTTTGCTCAAACCACGCCCTCCCATATCCCCAGTTCTCAGTATAGTGCCTACCTACCCCCTGGCAGACCAGCTGCTCGATATGTGTTGATCCCAAAGTCAATACTTACACTCATGCCACAGTCTGACAATTGCCTCAAAATTTACATCAACTAGTTGGGAATGGTCTCCAAAACTAGCCTCTTTTAAGAAAGGTGGTGCCCCAGATGGAGAAAGCCCTGGGCTCCTTGCCATATTAAGGCTACCAGGAACTGCTGAGAATTTTTAACCCAATAAGAAAAATCTTAAGGATTCCATCACAGTTGTGCATCCCTTACACATGTTTATTGGTCCAGTGGAGGCCGAGTGGCCTGAGCTGAGCAGTTGGAGATCTGGCCATTCAATTGGATCGTCACAATTCACTAAGCACTGCTTATACACCCGGTTATAGAATTTAGCATGCATGGAGCTGCGTGTACCAGAAACCCATCCAGTAGATTAATCATCCTGGGGTTTGATTTTTGTATCTGACAACCAGTCCAGAAGAGGAAAATCTCAAGAGCTCACAGCTGCTCGAGCAAGTCCTTAAGGACTCAGGATTCTTCCAGATGCCAGCTCAGCCATCCCCACTGTGATTTTTCATCCTCACGGTCACAACATGGCCACTCCACCTCGAGGTGTGGAGTCCAAGGTTACAGGCAGGAAGATGGGATGAGAGTGTGTGGTTATGAGGTGCCAAAGGCAAAAAGCCAGACGGGTCTGACCCTTAATCAGGAAAGCAATGGCTTTTCTAGAAGCCCACCCTATAGAACTCAGCTTGCATCTCATTGGTCTAAGCCAGGTCACATGGCACCTGAGCTTCGAGGGCACCTGGGGAGGTGAATACTTTTGATCAAACATATTGCCCGGTTAGGATTCTGTTAGAAAAGAAGATGGGAGGGATGGATATTGAGTAGGCCACTAACAATATCTGTTACATAGGCTCTGTGCTAGGTATGTGGAATGTGAAGATGCACAGCATATGGTCCCTTCCCACCACGGGGCATACTGCCTGGTAGGTGAGCCTGACACAAAAACAACCTTTTATGGTACAACGGATATATTGTTAGAAGAGAGGTAGGAGCACAGAAAAGTAAGGAGAGAGTATGTACATTACCTGGAGGAGCTGGGTTGGTGTCACAAAGAGGATGACATTTCGACATTTAAGATAGATGACAATGGGACGATAGTTTACCATGCAAATAGAGCTAGGGCCTAGCCTTTCAGAAGCTGGTCTCAAACTCCCTGTTAGCCCCAGCTGTTGGGGTGATTCCATTCTGAATGCTTCAGACCCACATATGACTAGCTCTATTTTTCATTCTTTGGGATGGGTCTTGACGGATGAGTAGGAGTTTGGCAGACAAACAGTAAGAGCCTGACCATTCAAAGTCTGGTTCTGATCTCTTTCAGCCTCAGCTGCTGGGATGATTGTACTCTGCAGGCTTTAGAGCCCCCAGACAACTTGCAATTTCCACATATTCCATGGTTCATAATTTCTCTGTGCCTTTCCTTCCCTCTGTGCATAGGCTGTTTTTTTTTTTTTTCCTGCCTGCAATGCCCCTCCCCTTTCGTTCTTTGGGATATGGCTCTCCTGTGGTGGTGAGTCATCCTTGGCCAGCTGTTTGGAGGGCAAGAAAGGACTTCATCAGAGTGAGATGTATGCAGGAAGTTGGATAGCAGTCACATGGCCCAGCTGCAGGACTTGGCTTTGCTGGTCTTAGAAACGAGAGAAAAGGGAAACCAGCTACGTGAACCCCGATCACATGCGGAACACTAGATGCATCATCTGATCCCTGAAACAACCCTGTGCTGTGGGTATTTTTATGTGCCTTTCATAGCCTGGGAGACCAGAAGTCTGCAAGGCGAAGCAATTTGTCCACTGTTGAGTAGTAATAAGTGACACACCTGCCCGTCACAGCAGCCCTTCCATCAAAGCATGAGGTCTTCTTGCTGCCTTTCCTTGTCCTGGGCTCTGCCTTGTTTCTGGAGGTCAGCCCTTCAGTTTTGAGGTTTTATTTCTGGGTATTCCACATGAAGAGTTTCTAGTTGAGTCTCTCTCCTACTCTTCACCTTCATTCCAAGCTAGCGCAGTGGTTCTCCAATGGAGGAGGAGGGGTGATTTTCCTCTGCAGGCAGCATCTGAAAAAGCTGGAGACATTGTTTGTTGTCACACTGGGCAAGGGGGCCACCACTGGCATCTAGAGGGGAGAGACCAGGGATGCTGCTCAACATTCTGCAGTGCACAGGACATCCTCCCCAAACAAAGAATTATCCCACCCAAGATGTCAGTAGTGCTGGGGATGAGAAACCCGAGTTAGTCTCTTCTAGTCTTTGTGAACATTGAGGAAGCAGGTTCTTTCTGGAAGGTTCCCTCAGCAGTTCTTGCTGTGCTTTCTCCTCCCACTCTTAACTCAGTGCAAAGCAGCAGGGTAATCTGTGATGGTTGGGGTTTCCACACATGGGGTGCGGGAACGTGGGGTGGGCTGCCCCTCTCCTAAGTTCTTGCTCATCTTAATTGATTCTTTGAAATTGTAATTCTCACAAAGAGCTTGGCCTCCAGAATCAGACCACCTGGGGTTTGGATTGTGAGCACATGTCTTACCCAGAACAAGTCACTTAACTCCTCGAAGACTCAAGGTCCATCTTCAAAATGTAAATAACAGGAGCACAGAGCTTGTTAAGGTGGTTTTGAGGATTTAATGCAATAATTCATGTAAATCACAGTGCCCAGGAAGATGCTAAATATTCAATATGCGTCTGGCATTATTGTTACTCTGAACATCTTATTTCGCCTGTTAACTTTTTTTTTTTTTTTTGAGCCATTTTGTTTCTTTGGAAAGCATCTGGTAGAGTGAGAAGTACACAGACACTGGAGGGTTCTGGTCAGTTAGTTCTGCTAACTTGCTGCCCATGTGACTTTGGTCAGCTTCCTTCTCTGAGCCTCACTTCCTCCTCTGAAAGCTGAGATAATACTCTGACCTCATAATTCTTGTCAGGATTAAGCTGGTTAACTGTCTGACACTCAATAGGTGTTCAGTAAATATTAACCACCCATTCCTTCTATTTTGGAATCCTCCCGGGCATTGATGACTGAGCATTTTTGAAGCGTCTTCCGCACACCAAACTTGCAGAACATGATTCGTGCCTGAGAAAGATTCGAGAGGATAATCTTCTCATCGGGGTGACCGAAAAGCCTACAGAGTAAAGGTTTAGGGGCTCAAGTCCATGGGAGGCAGGGGCTGAGACCGTGCTACCTTTCTCAGAACGTGTTCTCAATAAAGCGGAAGTAAAACTCAATGCAGGGACTCATTTGGGGGGTCTGTGACGAAATTCAGTATCGAAAGCGTGGTTTAAAAATGGCATTCCCAGACTGCAGGAGCTGAAGATGAAGGTGGATTTGGTCCATTTCTCTGCAGGAGTTAGCAAGCAGAAGAGAAATCCTTAGACAACAATGGGGAAAGCGGATGTTGTGCTGGAACTTTCAATTTGGCCCTTCAGACCTACTCTCCACCTGCTCTCTGCCCCAGAAGTCTAGACCCCAGGGACCGCACCCATGACTTCCGCCATTTTAGAGCCTTGACTGGCAAGGGAAGGAAGAGAGTAATGTAGGGGTATTTATTTCCCTGGTCCCCTCCTTGCATCTTCACTGACAACTGGCTGGTCCCCAAAGGCCACAGCTTTTATTCAGGCAACTCTGCTTCCACAGAATGTTCTCTCTGTTCCTATTCCAGCTGACAGCTCCCTGCCCTGTCCCCGGCAGTCCAGGGGTAGTAATGGCTCCCCATGGTTGCTAGCCCCAGCGTCCTGCACTCTCCCTCATGCTGCCCCCCACTCTGCCCACATCTCTACAAATGGTCCTTTAATTAAACTCACCCCAAATTACCCAATTTGAGTGTGCTGAGCCCTTGCCGCTAGTACCTTAATTGATGAGGAGGAACTCCTAACAGACATTCCCTCCAGGGGTTTCTTGCAAGCACCTGGTTCTCCTCATGGTGGTGTGGATGGGTTTGCTAGGGCTGCCCACAAAGCACCAGCAGTCTGTTTTCTCACAGTTCTGGAGGCTGGAAACTTGAGATCAGGGTGTTGGGAGGGCCCATCTGAGGACACGAGGGAGGGATCTGTTCCAGGCCTCCCTTCTTGGCTGCTGGATGGTCTTCTTTCTGTGTCCTCCCATGGTCTTCCTTCTGTCCCTGTGTCCAAACCGCCTCTCATAAGGACACCAGTCATACTGGATTAGGGCCCACCCGACTGACCTTACTTCCGTTCAATTACCTCTTGAAGACTCTCTTTCCCGACACAGGTGCATTCTAAAGCCTTGGGGGTTAGGACTTCAACATACGAGTTTTTGTGGGGACACAGTTCAGCCTGTAACTTGGTGGTTGAGAAATGGGAATGTGATCACTGGGTGGGAGTAAGATGACCCAGCAACATTCAAGAGGGACGAGGTCCCTGCTTTCAAAGGCGGACATTCTAGTTGGGTGGAGAGACGGAGTAAGAAAGAGGCAGACCACATACAAATCAATAAACAACTATTTCAAACACGATAAATTTGGTATATAATGGAATGAGTAGGCCAACTCGGACAGGTCAGGGACAGCCTCTCTGAGGAGGAGATTTGAAAGCTGATCCCGGAATGAGACAGAAAAATCATGACTTGACTGCCCCACTTGGGGTGGCTCAGTCCTGGAAGAAGAAACGGGACAAACAACAAGCTGTGAGTGGTTTTCAAGGCGTGAGGCAACTTTTGCTGATGTGGAAAGCAAGGGAATTTGGGGGATATGCTTGTTTACATTGGAGAGAAAGTTCTAAAACAAGGTTAGACAAGCTTCATTAGGGTGGGGCATTTTCCAGGACATTCTGTCACACAGCGGCCGTCTCTGCACTTGGGCTTTACCCCCTCCTTTGCTGGCCTGCCCAGCCACAAAGTTCAGCCTGGCTCTGTCCTGTTTTAACCACCACCAGGCAGTGCAGGACATCAGTGGGTCGCCTGTATATACAGAGATGTCTGGGCATTCCCACCAAACCAATCACAGCTTCCCCCATGGTCTGCTCTGCGGCACAGAAGATTACGGTACTACAGCCAGGCTCATAGAAAAATATTAGTTTACATTTAAAATGTTTTCAATATGTCCACGAGGATCTCCATTCCATGGGTTTGCAAGAGTTCTGGGGCCAGTGGTGCGTTTGATTTTGAGTGCTTTAGAATGAAGGCTAAAGTTGACTTGCAACAAAGCAGTGCAAGCCACAGCACAGGGGCTAGATGCCCCCTTAGTAAGTACTGACCACCACCCCCGCCAAGGCTTTCCTTCCCACAAATAGCAGCAGAGGCTAGTAGGTTGCAGCAGACCCTAGAGACCATCTCCTTTAACTGGTTCCACCTCCCTTGGCTTAGACTCTTCCCTTCCCTCCTCCCTTCCTCGGTCCCTTCTTCCCTCTCTTCCAAAAATGGGCTAAGCTGACCACCTCTATTAGTTTCTTATGACTGCTATAACAAATGACCACAAACTCAGTGACTTAACACAACACGAACTTATTATCTGACACTACTGGAGGTCAGAACTCCAAAACAGACCTCACCTGGCTAAAATCAAGGTGGTGCTGTTCCTTCTGGAAGTTCCAGAGGAGAACCCATTTCTTTGTCTTCTCCAGCTTCTAGGGGCCACCCACGTGGCTCAACCCATGGCCTCTTCTTCCATCTTCAAAGCCAGCAGTGCACGGTCAGGTCTTTCTCATGCTGTCTCACTCTGACTCTCCTGCCTCCCTCCTTCACTTATCGGGACTCTTGTGATTCCATTAGGCCCACTTGGCTGATCCAGAATCATCTCCTGTCTCAAAATCCTTCATTTAATCACATCTGCAAAGTTTCTTTTGCCATGCAAGGTGCCATATTCACGGGTTCTGGGGATTCGGTGGTAGACATCTTGGGAGGGGTCGTTATTCTGCCTGTCCCACTACCCCTCAAACAGTTTAATTTCTCCAAGTTATATGCTTGCATAGCACCTACACTCTTTATTCACAGTGCCCAGAAACACTGGAGCTGACTGCTTAGCTGTGCAATTATTGATTTAAGGTCTTTCCCCTATAACTGCACAAAAAGCTCTCTGAAGGCGGTAATCAGAGATGTTTTGACTATCACTATCACTTTCTCAGGGCTTCCTAGCAGCCAAGGCAAGAGAGGAAGCATGTTGAGAAGAGAAGAGAAAAGAAAACAATGGCTAACACTGAATGATCATTCTTCATCTCTGCACCAGGAATATTTTGAGTGCTTTTTTTTTTTAAGAAAAAAAGATTTTATTTAGTTATTTGAGAGAGAGCACAAGCTTGGGGGAGGGAGGCAGAGGGAGAAGCAGACTCCCCACTGAACAGGGACACGGGGCTTGATCCCAGGACCCAGAGATCATGAGCTGAGCCAAAGGCAGATGCTTAACTGACTGAGCCACACTTTATAAAGGAAGGACTGTCACCTACTACAAGCAAGTGGCATAGTAGGGACTTGAAATCCATGCTCTTAACCACTGTGTCATATAAACACCCCCAAACAGTATTTCATGTGTGATAAGAGAAGTTTGAGAAGCAGAAATGAAGAAGGGGGAGATCAGTTTTACAAACATGTCAGGCAAGACTGTCCAGAGGATGTGCTAAACGGAAGGCAGAGAAGGGTGTGCCAAGGTTGGGGTGTGGAGGAGGCAGGAGGGTCGTGGGAAAGAGTAAGACTGGATGTTCCAGGCAGAGGAGAGACTGAGTGAGTCAAGTCCCAGGCAGGAAATTGGCTTGGTGTTTTCTAGAAACCAAAGGTAATACAGTCCTGCTAGAGCTTAGGTGGTGGCAGGCAAGGCACAGGTCAAGAAATGGGGCTGACTCAGGAGGCACACGTGACATTCTGAGGATGCTGTCAGCCGTACCTGAGCTTCAGATATCATAAGAAGCGTTAGAGGACTTTTGATACAGAGGTTTTAACAAAATCGGTTTTCTCACTCTGAGGAGGGAGGGTTGATTGCAGGATTGGTATGCTAAAGGCAAAGGGGCAAATGGAGAGTATGTGAATGGGAAGCCTAGTCCCAGGACTTAGAGCTTTGTGGCTCCAGTCCCGGGCATTCTCAGCTATGCCTTTGGACCCTCCCAAAGGCCTCACCACCATGCACAAAAGTAGGGGGTTGGGGAATAGCAAACCCTCTGCTGTTTGGAATGAATAAATTGGGAAGTCCAATCACTGAGTCAGAGGGAGTGGAATTGAGCCAGAGAGAAATGCACTTAATTCTTAACTCACAACCCCTTCCTTCAAGAAGCTCACCTTGCTCAACTCATTCAGAAATTATTTCTCCCTCCTTCCTACTATTCTTACTATCCTTAGTTACCCCTAACTATCCTCCTACCATCCTACTACTTCCTACTATTGTTTCTACCACTCACACTCATTCAATCAACACTTACTTAGTATGTACCTTGTGCCGAGCACTGTGCTAGGCACCATGTTAGATCCAGAAATGAACAATCCTGATGTGTTCTTTGCCCTTGTGGAGTTTATTGTGCTGGGAGAATAAAACATCAAAGAAATAAATGCATCCATTGTAACATGATTTTAAGTGGGTCGAGCCCCAAGAAGAAGTTGAAGGTACCTGCAAAGGACATGAGAGGGAATCTGATTATGGTAGATTGCACCATTGGTCCCAGTTCTTTGCCTCTCCTTATAGTTTCAACCTTGTCATGTGACTTTGGAAGTTTCTCCCATAACACAACCTGTTGACTTTTGGCTTGGCCATGTGACGTGCTTTGGCCAGTGAGATGAAGTGGAGTTGACAGTGAGCCAATTCCAAGTGGAGGCATGACAGGTCTTTCTTGTGTGTTCCCATTTGCCTTCTTGTGCCTTTCCATCACCTTGAAAATATGCCTCCTATGAGGAGAAGGCAGGTGGAGCAGAGCCTCCCCTCGGGAGCCACTCTAGCTAAGCGGTCTAGATTAACTGACCCCTGAACATTAAAAGTGAGTGAGAGATGCTCACATACTTCAGGCCTACCCAGGAACCTGTAGGAACTGAACCAGAGTCCACTGAGCTTCCTATACATGGTTCCTTGAAGTTCCATCAAACCATAGTAGGATCACTGCAGCCGCTTCTCAAACCCCAATACTCATGTGCTTGGACAACCTTTGGAACAGCCTCATTACAGGCTAAGTAAATCATGTTTGGAAAGCTCTATTTCTCCCCCATGCATCAGTGAGGAATATGAGGAAAATTACCAACAATGCTCAAGCACTGGGTTTTCAGAAAAACATTTCATGAACTAAATCTCCTGATTACTAAGTACACAGCATCATACCATCCATTTTTCTAGCACATGGTAATTTAAAAGTCATTCAAGGAGCTGCATCACATGCTCTGAGTAACATGGGAGGTGTGATGAGCATGATCCTCAGGCTGTAGGACTTTCAGGAAATCTGTAATTGGGCAAAGGAGGGGAGAGATGGGACATGACATGGGTGGGTCACTCCCTGCTAGAGAAATATACATGTACTAGTCAATAAAGAGATGGATGTGCTATAAAAATGAGTGAGAAAGCCCAGCTGAGATCAGCAGAGCTGCCCAGCCAATCCCAACCCAGGTCAGCTGACCTCTAGCTAACCTGCACCCTTGTGAGTTCAATAAACACTCATTGATGTAAGCTGCTAAGTTGTTGTGGTTATTTGTTATACAGCATTATTATTTATAGTTAACGATACACTGACACTCCGAGCAGGCTGTGGTAAGATTCCCTTAAAAAAAAATGGCATCTCAGTGAAAGATAAGTAAGTGGATGAAGGAGGAGGAGAGGAGCATTCTAGGCTGAGGGATGAGCAAAGGTCCCAAGGCCCTTTCCAGGTATAATTCCCTTGGGGAAAGGGTCCATGTTTTATTTACGATCGTCTCCTCTTACTCAGCCAGAGAAATATTCCACACCACAGTAAATGCCCGGTAAAGGAAGGCGTTCAGCTAATGGGAAAAGTTCTGAAAGAACAGTTTCCTGGCGTCTCCTCTAAACTTTGGACAATGGCTACAATTTTTCTTCCCTGGAAATTAGTTCATTTATGTCACTGTTATTTGAAATGGGAGGCCCTTCTGCTTTACCTATCGCGCTATTTTCATATTGAGCTTTTTGTTTCTTCGTGGCATTTTTTACTACCTGATGCTATATTTACAGAATAATTGTTTTGGCATCTGTCTCTTCCACAAGAGGGCAGGGACTTTGTCTTGCTCATGACTGTATCCTCAGTGCCACGGACTGTGCCTGACACAGATGTAGATGCACAAAATTGTTTGTTGGAAAAAATGCAACTATTTCAGGTGCTGAAATAGTTAATGCTGAAGAACCTTCAAAAGAGTACAACCCAGAAGTTAGTGTATTCATTATCTGGTGGTTCAGTAAGAAAGTGAGACAAAGCTTTCTTATATTGGATGGGGAGCATTCATGGACAAAGCAGAAGGAGTGGTTAGTCACCTATGATTCTTAGTGGGACATGTGGGGCCTTGGCTAAGGCCCTGTAGTTAAGGGGTTAGAGTATTGTATCAGTTATCTGTTGCTGTGTAACAAACCAAAACTATGTGGCTTAAAACAATCACCATTGCATTTGCTCACAGTTCAGTAGGACAGAAATGTGGGATAAGTTCAGCTGGGTGGTTCTGCTGGTCTCATCTGAATTAACTCACATGGCTTCTATCATCTGGCAAGTAGACTAGAGCTGGAAGAGCCAAATGCTGGTGGTGCTGGATGTTGACTAGGCCATTCTCTCCTCAGGACTTCTCATCCTCAAGGATGATGGCTGCGTCAGGGCAGCAGGTAGGATGACCAGCCATACTGCTTTGCCTGGGACTATCTTGGTTTTAGCAATGAAAGTCCCATATCACAGGAGACTCTCAGGAGAATCAGGATGGTTGGTCATCCTAGCAGCATGAAGAGAAGAGAATGGGAGTGAGGTTTCTGAGGTTTAAGCTCAGAACTTCCACAGTGAGACTCCTGTTGCATTTTTTTAAGCATGTCCCCAAGGCCAGCCCAGATTCAAGGGGTAGAGAAGTAGACTCCATCTCTCAAACACATACTGCAAAGGGGGAATGCATGCTGGGATGGGAGGATTTTTGCAACCTACTACAGGTATTGTGGAAAGTAAGACCACAGACTCAGAGGTCAAAGTAAGGCTTTTTTGTTTATTGAAAAATCTGCACAAGGAAGGAAATATTAGAGAGCCATCACTAGCCAAATGTTGAGTGACAGCTGACTTTAGTGTCTTAATAACGTGAAAATTGTAAGCTTCCTTGTATAGGCAAGCACAACCTAAGACCCCTTCCTTTAGAACAAAGCTTGCAGTCAGCAGCTGAGGAGGGATGGTGAAATACTCAGGTGAAGGAGAGAAGAGTTCTTGGTAATTATGAGAAAGGAGATCAAATTTCATCATCATGTTAATACCAAAAACGCTATTTCAAGGGTAGTATTGATAACCCGTTTGTCCAGTAAAATATTTGGGATAATAAAACTTCACATTTATACAGTGCTGAACTGTGTGCCAGACACAGTTCCAGTGTAGGCGATTCACATCGATTAACACATTTAAAACTCACATTTACAGATGAGGAAAACTGAGGCCCAACATCACCTAGGTGGTAGGTGGTAAAGTCGGCGTTTGAACCCAGGCAGTCTGGCTCTTCATCTGCCCCTCCAGGAGCTACCATTTAGCTGAGACTTTGACTTCCTTTTTCTAACTAGCCATTTGGAATAATAACCTAAAAGTCTATCTGCTAGGGAGGTTGCTTTTGCTCATCAGGGTTAGAGAGAGAGGGCGGCTGGAGAGTTTGCCCCGGAACAGAAGTGCAAAGCTCGGGTTCCCACCCAGGCGGGAACGGAGGCGCCTCCTGAGCAGGCACAGCCTGCCCCGGCCAGGAGTAGCGGGCTAGCACCGAGGTTGGAGGGTCCGGCGCCCTTCCGCCTTACCCTCTTTCACCTTCCCCTGGTCGCCGGACTCGGCGGGTGGGGCGGCGGTGGGGAGCGGGGCGTGAGCAGGTGGATCCCGGGCAGCTCTAAAAAATGTGGAACCCGGAAGGGCCCTCGGTGCCGCGTGTGGTGTGTGGAACCTCGCAGACATCGTGGCCCCGACCTCGGAGAGAATCTGCGCTGTGCATGCGCCCATTCTGCAGATGGGCGGACTGAGCCCTGTCCTCCTTGGGAGCGCTGGGGAGAACTTCGCTTCCTTTTCCTTTTCTCTGAGCTTGGGTTCCTCATCTGTGGAATGGGACGCTCGGCGCCTGTCCGGCCCTGTGCGTTCAGAGAATGCCAGGCACTGTGCGAGGTGCTGCTTACTCACAAGATTGTCCCGGGGCAATCAAATGAGATAACGAAAGAGAAAGCACTTGGCAAGCTTTTAAGCATGTGATAGATGTGAGTTCTTAGGAACTCGCATTTGTGTTTGTAGTCGTTTTTATTAAGAGAGAGTTCAAGCTTTGCTGTTTCCTGGCCTCGGGTCACCCCACTCTCCCTGGCCAGATTTCTTGCAAATGGATCCAATTAGTCATTGGAAGAGTTGAGAATAGGATTGGCTCGGTGCAGATAGACGGCTGTGATATCGCCCTCGCTCTGCAGTATATCTTGACGACTTCACAGGGATTAAAGTGAATTGGTGATTTGTAACTGCGCTAAGTAGTTCTCTGGCAGGTTCGGAATAGATTTCAATCTCCTAATTAGTTTGGGAGGTTGAAAATTGTTGATGTCGAAATGGAACACTTGGATCCTGCTTTCCTTCCTTCGCCCTTTGGTTGATAAAAACCCAGTGATAGGAAAAACACCCTTGCCATTCTCATTCCTTCCTCCTTTCATTCAGAAGCCTCGGGGCTCCATTTGTGGACATATAACATTTAGTTTCTAATAGTTTAAAACATGTTTGTACACCGACTAAGTTGGACAAGACCTTGTGCCAAGCCACCAAGACATGAGAAGACTATGATATGGTCCCTGCTCTCAAGAAACTTACCTTATTGAGGGGGAAAGACTGTGGTGGGGGATCTCCTACAGGTTGAGTTATATTAGGACTAAATGGGGATTTCACGCACAAGCTCCGTTATTTTATTAAAGCCTTTGGTTGTTTTATTTTACTCGGATTGGCATCGTGTCTTCAGGGAATGCTGTTTAGAGCCAAAGTTACATGCTTTCCCAGCCCCTTACTTGTCCTAAAAAGTAATTTAAGTACTTTACCTGCTCCTGGTCCACACTCCACCATCACAGACATTCCCCTGCCTCTGGGAACATATTCTCAAAGGAGCTGTGTGAGACACAGAAGAGGAGAATTTCTGAGCCTTAATTTTGCTTTTCTTGTTAGTGTGGTAGCTTTGGGTTTTGCTGCCCTGTCCCGCGAACACACATTCTTGACCCTCAAGCTCTCTTCCTGTTATTTCAAGGCACAGGGAACTGTGTCTGTATCATATTGATCTTCTTTTTCTTTAAACGGTAGCGTACACAATCCATTGCTCTTACCTTGACGTTTAATCGTAGACCACTTTGCATTGTTAGTTAACTCTCATATGCCTTGTGTGTTGGTGAGCAGGCATTCAGGGGCACTGTACAGTAGACGCAAAAGCACAGGTTTGGGAGATCAGCAGATGTGAGTTTGAATTCTGGTTCTACTCCTTAGTGGTCTTGTTTCTAAGAGTTCGTGAACCTCAGTTTGTTCAGCCATCCCATGTACAGCTGTCTTCTGCGGGAGTGTTCTTCATAGGCATGTAGTGAGACTTAGATAATGCAATAAGATGGGAAGCACCTTCCCCCCCCCTTTCCTCCTCCCCTTTGTGTTTTCTGTCCCGGGCGCTCTCCAGCGTTTGTGTCTATAGGGCTCTATCTAATACTAGTGGAATGTCACTTACAGTTACATTATGAGTGTGGATTGAGGTTTTCACCCAGAATCTTAAAATTTTAGAATGTACGTCTTCTGATTCTCAGCCCAATGCCACTGTTTAGTGTAATCTACACTATTTCTTTAATATATATTAAGTTCAGAGCACTGTTTCTTCAGAGAATTAGACGAGGCTGGGTTCCTGCACCCGAGAGGTTTCAGTCTATCTGGGAAGCTAGAGATCTGCATCTCCTCTCTGTGTTGCTTCCATCGCAACAACTAAACCTCTAAAAGTTGAGCTGTTCTGTGGTACGGCCCAGGTCATCCTTTGGCTTTACAGTCTCCTTGGATGAGCTTGTCCACCTCCCTGGCTTTGAATACCTGGTACATGCCAGAGACTCCCAAACTTATATCTGAATTCTAGACTGTTCTTTTAAACTTCAAACACGTAACTACTTAACAAATGCACTTATTCTGCAACAACTTCAAATTAAACTTATCTGAAACAAGCCTCCTTTTCCTCCAAACCTGTTCTGCCTCCAGTGTCCCCCATCTTCCTTGCAGTCCGCTGTGCCTCGCATCCCTCTGCCCACATCCAACAAATCACGAAGTCATACAGCTTCTGCTTTCAAATGTAACTGGACCCATGTAATTCTCTCCAGCTCTACTGATATCACCAACATTTAAGCCACCATCATCTGTCCCCTGTACCACCGTAACAGCTGCCTTTCAACGGTCCCCTCTAATCCGTTATCCATATGCGAAAAAGAGTGATCTTTTATGGGGCGCCTGGGCAGCTCAGATGGTTAAGCGTCTACCTTTGGCTCAGGTCATGATCCCAGGGTCCTGGGATCAAGTCCCGCATTGGGCTCCCTGCTAGGCGGGGAGCCCGCTTCTCCCTCTGCCTCTCTCTCTCTCTCTCTCTCTGACTCTCATGAATAAATAAATAAAACATTAACAACAACAACAAAAAAGAGTGATCTCTTAAAGTACAGAGCTGGTCAGGCCACTTCCCCGCTGACAATCCTCCAGTGCCTTTGCTGGTAGGTTAAGGTTCTGAGTCATTCCCAGCCCCCGAACAGTCCATAGACGTTGCCCTGCTGACTTATCTGACTGCATCTCCTTCCATCCCCCACCCAGTTGCCTCCTTCCAGCCACACTGAGCTGTTCTTTATGCACCAATTATCACTTTTTCAGGGAAGCCTTCTCTGCCCCCCCCACTAGTTGGATAGATTCCCTTATTATACCTTCTTATGGAACCCTGACCTTTCCTGGGGAGTACTGTTTGTCTTAACAGTAATTATATGGTACTCTTTGCATCAATATTTGGTCATTGGTTTGCCCACTAGTCTGCAAGCTTCTTGAGAACAGGCATCACATCTCCTGAGCACCCAGCACTGTGCCTAGCATACATGGATGCCCATTAAATAATGGTTCAAAAAATGAACAGTAAGATGTCAAGTATCAAAGAAAAGCTCAAAACAATGAATGTGATGAGAATTCAGAGGCAGAAGAGATCACTGGGGCCTCGGGGGGCTGAGACGAGTTATTTCTTAGAGGAAAACAAGACTCTTCAAAGGTGGCTGTGGGCTTTGAATATTCAGGGGACAAAGAGTGTGCCAGTGTGACAGAAGGAGAGTTTCATATAAGGAAGCAATTCGAAATAAAGTTTGGGAAGTAAGTCAAGGCCATCTTGTGGATGACCTTGGCTGCCAGGCTAAGGAATTTAAACCTTGTTCTATAGACAGTAGGAAACCACTGATATTTTTTGAGCACAAGTGGTAACATTTGCAAATCAGTGGTAAACCAATGGGACTGTCAGTTACCAGTAAGAGAAACCCATCCCAAAAAAGCTTAAACAAAAGGGAATTTCTTGGCTTGCACCAACTGGAAAGTCCAGGGGTAGACCTTACTTTAGGCATAGCCTAATCCAAAAGCTCAAACTGTGTAACTGGTGTCTTCCTGAATCTCTACGCTCAGCATCCTTTGAGTAGGCTCCTTTCTCCTATCACCTCATGGTGACAGAATGGTTGCAGAAGCTCCGGAATCACATCTTTCCAGACTGAAGTCCAGGAAGAAGGGATCATCAACTTAGAGCTGGTGGCTCTCATAGTGATCCTGGAATTGAGTCCAGATGGCTGGGACAGCCTGGTTTGGTTCAGGTGCCCCTCACAGGACCAGTATTTCTTACCAGAGGAATTCAATGTGCCAGGTGGCTGAGGTCCACGTAGTTCAGATTCACAGCCCTGCTTCCCCAGTTTGGGATGGAGTCCTCCCAGACCAAACTACAGTGAAGGAGACCAGGGAGCAGTGAAGTTTCAAATGAAAAGAGAACTGTTGCAAGGTACTTGGAGACTGGGCCCCAAACCAGTGAATGCCTATAATAGGAAGGAGGGTCAATCTGGCAATATACAGAATAGACAGAAGCAGGGAGCAGTGCCCTGCTGGGGTGGTTCATTCTTCTGATTTCTGCAGTGGCCTGAGAGCGTGCAACTCTGCCACTCAGTTCTTTGCAACCATCTGAGCGCCTCTTACAGTGCTCTGTTTGCCAAAGGTCCCCGTAGATCTGCTGGGTTGTCTCCACAGAGATACCTCAGAAGGGGAGGAAGGATTTGGGAGGGATACAAGGTTCCTAGGAGCATGCCTATCTCCTTGTCCACGAATTGGTCACATGCCTGCCCTTTAAGCAGAAGACTCATTTTGTTTTAGAAGGAGTTGTAGCAGTACATTTGGAGGATTGCAGATTTGGCAGGATTGTTAACCTGCCTAGGCTTACGGGGATTTCATTCTTTCTGGAGGTGTGGTTATAAAAATTGGGTTAAGGGTACTGGGTGGCGCAGTTGGTTAAGCATCTGACTCTTGGTTTCGGCTCAGGTCATGATCTCAGGATCGTGGGATCAAATCCCATGTGGGGCTCTGTGCTCAGCCGGGAGTCTGCTTGAGATTCTCTCCCTCTGCCCCTCCTTCCCCCCCACCACCCGCTTGTGTGCACTTGCATGCACGTTCTCTCTCTCTCTCAAATAAATAAATAAATAAATCTTTTAAAAAGATTGGGTTAAAAAAAGACCCGATTCTTTTTAAGTTTTCTCATCGTTTTTATTTATTGCACAAATAACATCACAACAACAATAAAGAATAAAAGGTGGGGGGATAGTGGGCTACTGTAAATGTCTTCTTAAAAAAGACACAAGGCTGTGGCAGATGTGTAAATCATGTCTTCAATTTATCTTGTATCCTCTCGATGCGCACTTGTCAAAAAAAAAACCACCTCGTTTTGTAATGGCACCAAGAGGCACATTAGTACAAAGTGCAACATAGCTCTGGTGAAGTTTTTAACAAGGATTGGCTAGACAAGGAAAGCTATAGTCCATACTCGTCCAATTTGAGGAGAAGGAGCTGGGGGAGAGCAGAAAGGAATCTGTATAATGTGTTTTTACTTTCTGCCTGTAGGCATTTCTTCTACTGCACAGTCTTCCATGTGAAAGTGATGCAAATCTTTCTAAACCATTTTCTTTTTTTTTACTTTAAATTTTTTTTATTGTTATGTTTCTAAACCATTTTCTATCTTCTAATGGTATCTCTTGAGAGCTGGCTAGGTCCCTGAGCTCTTAACTTTCTGAAAACTCCATAGAACCAAGAGAGCATTAAATATGTATTTGTGAACGAGGGTGATGAATTGTTTTGTCCTGACCTTGGCTAAGAGGGGGATGGGCTGGTGTGGGAAGCTCTCGTGGAAAGATTGCCATCTGACGGATTGACCTACTTTGATACAGGTTTTTTCCCTCTGGCACTCTTAAGTCTTTTTAACAATTCATGGCCCATCTATTAATTTAATGTGATTGAGACAAACATTTTCAGACTGTAATTGAAAGAGCGTAGCTTTTTCAAATGTGTGGGGAAGGCTAGTATTTGCAAAGCCTCTGGACATCAGGAGTATCTGACAGGTATGTAGGTTACAAATTGAATAAATAGGAGATATCATGTGCTGGAAAGTGGTTTCTGTAAATAGGAAATTAACTTTGCCTGCAATGAGTCAGATCTGAAATAATGGTGTTTAAAACCATTGACTCCCACTCAGGTATTTTAAGGACTAAGTCAGCCATCCTTAACCCTTTTCAAAATGCAAGATACTAGAATATGACAGGCGGTGACCCTGAAGCATTATCTGTCCCCTTTGGGTTCATTTGCATAAGGCACACAGAAGCCAGTACAATCAACATTTATCAGCTCATGCCCTTCAAAATTAATGGAGCCATTTCCTGAATGCTTCTGCAGAGGTGTCTTTTTGCCTGTCTGACACGCAGCCTGCAGTCAGCTGATTCTCCTTCTTTTCCTGTTCCTGCAAAGATGCTCCTGTCTTCCCTCCCTGGCTAGGCAGAAACTCTAGCTTGCTGCCCCATCTTCCTGGCCTCCTACACCCATTTCAACGTCCTGTCCACTTTCACTGGGTGCTGCCTCCAACGAACTATTTGGAGCTTCGTTTTTGTGAAAATTGAGCATAATAATGATGTCATGAATGATACAGTGCAAGCACCTGACTCTTGGGACCAGCAGTCCGAACCTGGCTTTTCATTTGAAGTAGTGCCCTTCTCTGCTCCAGCAGATGCTTTGTTAAGTGCAGACAAAAGTGAATTTCACCACCTCCCCTCCCTCTTAATCACACCGTGTTTACAACTGTCCTGGCTCTTTGGGGAGCAGGGCTCTGACCGCAGTCCCTGCCCTGGCCCCTGGCACTGCAGAGTGCATTTCCCGAGTCAGTCCCTGCTCTGTGGTGGATGTGGGTAATTCTTCCCCACACTGCTCTCTTCGTCAGCCCTGAGCATTTCAGATGAAAACGTGGTTGGCAGGAGCAGATGTGTGCTGTTGCACCCACCCTTGCTCATCCTCATTAGCTGTCTTTCTTCAAGGCAGAGCACCAGGGAAGCGAAAGTTCCAGCCCTGCTACTGATGCTGAAAGCCGGATGTTCGGATGTTCAGATGCTGGCAGACTTCTCCCTAAGCAGCAGCTGCTTCTTCCTGTTTCCCTCCTGTGCATCTCTTGAACCCAGTTTGAAAAAATAACATCCCTTTGATGCCTGGGCCGGGGGATGTTCTAAATGGATTGAGGTACAGCCGTTTGTCAAATGTCTATCGTGCAGAAGGCACATCCTCTCTACTACATCTTTTAATCCCCCTACCAACTCCGGGGGTGGGCATGGAGTCCGAAAGACCTGGGTTTGAATCCTGGCACTGCCACTTACCAGCTGTGTGACCTCAAGCACCTAAAGTGATCTCTCTACGCTTCATTTCCCTATCTGTATAATGAACATAGTCATCCCCCCTCCATAGGATCGCTGTGAGATTTAAGCAGGGTGGTTGATGTAAAGCCAGTGCCCTGGCGTATAATAAATCCTTCGTCAGGAGTAGCTATTGCCCTGGAGAGTTTGAACTTGGCCAGGTCGCTTGACTTATCTAAGGTTGTACACCTAACAAGTGATAGAACTGAGCTATGTATCCAAATCTTTATAATCTGTTTCCTTTTCTCCCTCTCCTCCTTTATTAAAAGGCTGCTGTGTCCATGCCCAGGCACTGTGAAAAAGCAACTGGGGCTCCTGGATACGTTGGCAGTGAGCTGTGCAATTAAATACCAAGGCTAATAATAAAAAAAAATTACAATACGATAGCTGGCATCTATGGAGTACCCACCATACGGGGGGGGGGGGCGTGTGCTAGGCAATTGGCAGCATCCTCTAATCTCTTCAACAGTGTTCTCCAAAATTTAGTCATTTGTGTTCTGTCTTCATGATTTTTACCATGTTCTGTATACCACCTATACCACGGTCTTACTTAACTGTCCTTAAAATCGATTCACATTATCACTTAAATCAGTGATTTTTTTTTAAATTGTTGCCACCGTCGTAAATAGAAAGCCAACATCATTTACCATAAATAGAAGGTGACCAGGACCATAAATACAATGAAAACAAAGCATTATTGTCAAGGTCTGTCCAGCCAGATGATGCTCTGGACCTGAGGCCCGTTCTCTGTTCAAAAGGGAGATAGCAGGGGTTAGAGAAGCAGTAAAGACATACTGGAGCCAAACAGGTGGTTCTTCTGGCCTCAAACAGAACAGCCAGGAGAGAACAACATCCTCACGTGTGATGCCATGTTCTTCGACGCCCTGCCAGGATGCCACCTGCTATTTCAGGGTCTCCGTCCCCTGCTGAGGGACACACTGGCTCGCAGGGAGCTGTTGTTGCCTCATGCTATACCTGGTGGCCGAAGCTCAGAGAGGTCACGTCATTTACTCAAGATCACACATCTGATAGGTGGTCTAGGATAGAGTTAGAACCAAAGTCTTTTCTCAAGAAAAGATGAGAGAAATGTGTCAGACTTCAACAAGCTTGATGATGGGGTCCGCCCAGGGGCGCCAGAAGCGCTTGCTTGAGTTTTCCATTACAAGTTCATGGTCATGGAGCTCTTTGAGTTGCCAAGGACCTTAGCAGGCAGGGAAACCCTGACACCTTTGGGGAATCAGGTAGGTGGTCCAGGTGCCTGGAATTGGGCAGGAGGGGGATCCGTGCAGTTGGCAGTCAAGTGCCACTGGATGCTGAGCTGTGGCAGTGGACGCCGCCGCCTCCCTGCTGGGTCTGCAGTGGGATGTGGGGGAGGTAAGGTGGTGGGACCCAAGGCTGCCCTAGGCATGTCAAAGTCAGTGACTGGAGGCACCGGAGTGGTGGAAAGAGGAGAAGCCCCAGTTCAAATCCCAATCATTCCAGTAAATCACTTACCATGGTAAACTTGGGAAAATGCTTGCCTTTTTGCCCCTCAGTTTCCTAATCTGAGAAACAGGGATGATGCCAATACCCGCTCCCAGGGTTCTCTTGAAAATGAAATGAGCTAAAGCTTGAGTATCTAGCAACATACTGACCGCTCATCAAATAATTTTCTCTTGTCCCTCCTCCTTCCCAGACTGGCCCTATCTGCTTCCCTAAATCCTCCTTCCCCTCTCAGCCCCACCTCCCTAAAAATGGATCTAATCTTGAGGACATGGGTTGAACCCTTTGCGTCTCCGGCTAGGTGATAGGAATATAATGTCTCTCACAGATCAGGAGTGCCTTTACCAACTGGGGTTGCTTATAGTCTCCAACAAATCGTGGATCACAGCCCGGTGAAGGGTTTTTGTTTTTTTCGTTAAGAAACCTTTGGGCTTTCTGCCTGTTGCCATTCCCACCAGAGAAAACATCATGGCGTCTGACATTTGCTGAGGTCACTATTCTCCCCTGGGTGGCCTCGTCTGTCTCTCTCTAGCCGTGTTGGCCAGACCAGCTTTCCTGTGCTTGGGAATGTAGAAGTGGGTTGACCCTAGGAACTGCCAGGCCCCACCCCCCACTCTGGATTCTGCCTGACAATGCAGGAAGGGACGGACAGCCGAGAGAAAGCAGTTGTCTTCGGTAACACAAACCTCCAAAGGATAAGGTTGTGTGGTCAAGACCTGGTGTTTCCCTAAGGGCCTCTGGCAAGTTTGTCCTATGTGAATTCACGGCAGCCCCGGCAGCTTCACCTTGTTTGTTCCTTCTCAATGGAGTATTGGGTTTCTACAAACTGGAGAGGAAACCTTTATTTAGTAGCCTTCAGTCTTCCCCCCGCTCCCCAGGTGTGGTCTGGAGCGTCCTCTCCAGTAAACGTTCTTGTACAAATCTCTGTCTCTGGATCTGCTTCCCAGGGAATCCAGCTGTCAGCGGAGATATATTCCGTGGAAATGTCCACACTCTGGTGCCCCAGCATCGGGGGCATAAGCCTGCACCCAGCTAATGGGAGACAGAGAATGGCTAGCGAGCCGTGTGGTCTGGACTAGAACCTGAGCCTCCGCCACCCACTGTGGTGGGCTCTTGCAGATTGATCAGCCTTCCCACAAGCCCGTCTTCATTATCTGTAATAGGAACATAATAAGATTCTCGATCTCATCAGCTGCGGCAAGCGAGGTAGCGGATGCATTAGAATAGAGCCCAGCACATGGCAGAAAATGCTGGGCCTCACTAGTGGCAGATGCTGTCGAAAGCTCCTTCATTTTCCCCAATTCCTTGGTCTCCTTGAAATCATACTCTTCCGGTTCACCTGCTTTTCCCGCCATTTGCCCTCCGTTTGCTTTGCTGGTTCCTATTCTTCTTCCTGCCCTCTAAATTCAGGTGTTCTGGTCCTGGCCCTTTCCCTGCTCCCTTATTCCTCCTTTCCCCTTATTCTCTCTCTCCCGTCTCTCCCGCTGTGCTGGAAGTGGCCTGTAAGCCCTCCGGTACTGTGAACAGCCCTCCAAGTCGGCTGCGTGTATTTTTTTTAAACGCTATGGTTTTTAGGGAGGATGGGCAGACCTGTCATTTGCATGAATAAACCAGAGCATCTCCCATTTTGGCTCCAAAAGTCAGTCTGTCAAAGCTTGTGAATTGTATTAGTAATTTTGTTTTCAGCTTATGCCCTTGAGTAAGGGCACCCACCCATCTTGTAATAGGTGCTATTGTCAAGGCTGATAATGCACTGAAGGCCAGAGGACGCAGACAGAAAGGTAACTACCATTTGACGTTCTATGACAAGAGACCGGATAAAGAGATTCTGTGAAAGTCCTAGAATAATGAGGACAATGAGCCATTATTCTCAGGGGTTCATTTTTAGACTGTTGTGGTACGCACCCTAAATCTCAATTGTTTACATATGAATTATGAGACTTCCAGGAAAGCCTAAAGCCCATGAAAATTGTTCACAAGAAATTGTACTGATGGCCTTGCGTTTCGGGTTCAATTGATCTCAGTTAAATCGATGAAAAAATATTTTCTGACTTCAGAGGTTAAAGAATGTGTTTATTTCTAGGAGGAGAAGAGGAAGAGAGGATCTGAGCAGAAAAGGGGGCGGAACAGAAGAGACAGGAACTCACATCTGCATGCTCAGCGTTTGACAAATGTCTTCTCAGCTATCAGCCAGAAAACCTTTGTAAGGAGAGAGTCCGTTACTCCCATTTTACAGGTAAGGAAACAGGGACTCAGAACAGAGAAAGAGCCTCCGTAAGGCCACAAACAAGGTGGTCTGCACACCCCGCCCGCCGGCAGGGCTGACCTGACCGCCTCAGGAGCAAGGCACTGTGACGGCATCGTAACTTCAAGATGACCTTTAGTCAACTTCAGTTCTGTCATCACCCTTGTGACATGGAGGGACAGTGCTACAAGGGCATGACCAAACAAGACATTCCCACGTAGCAACCTTGATTTATTGACAACACAAACCAAGGCCAGTTTTGTGACAGATGCATACCTCTCTCCCCCCGCCCCCACCCTCCCCTGAATTCCCACATGTCTTTCGGAAGGCTTCAGTTCTGTCCCTTCTCACATTATCCACGGTACCATCCAGTGTAGCCAAATGGATTGAACCTGCTTTCGATCTACTTTCGGAGCCTAGAAAATTCCAGATGCGGGGTAGGGTTATAACATCTGCACTCCCCGTGCCAGCCGGCCAGTGAGATCCTTCCGTCACATTGCTCAGGCTACAACTGCATTAGGTGACTGATGGTGGCCCCCTATGACCGTCTCAAGTGACCTCAAGGAGAAACCCAAAACAAGAAGGAGGGGGAAAACAGTGGAGGCATGCCAGCAATGTTTTTGAACGACCCTACGTGATCGAAACGTGATGTACGGAGATCACTAAGCGCATTTTACGTGTCTATGTGGAGATCAGCAAGCCTTAATTTTTGCAGCCAAACACATTATACCTTGAGACGTGCAATCGCAGGACTGCTCCCAAGCATGTATGCCCCTCCCCCTTCTTGCATATAATATCCTGCCAACTGACAAGTTTTGGAGCAGTTCCTTCAGAGCAATCTGAAATACCATCTCCCCAGTAAGACAACGAATAAAACATTTACTAACCTAATTTCAGGTTGGCTTTTTTTTTTTTTCCAGCTGACACGTGTGTGGAAAATTCTTGCTTATATGAGGAACGTTACCAAATCATTTCTTTGATGCCCTTTTACGACTGCCGCCGGGAAGAGAAAGCAAAATTATTTTGAAGGAGCGGGTTTAGGAAATAAATAAAGATGTTTTCTTTCCTCTGTGCTTGATTTTTTTTTTTTAATCTTAGCGGTTGAAATTTGGTGCTTGTGGTTTTGAAGACTACAATTCCCAAACCTTTATGTTGGACTTCCATGGGGCACTGAGCTGGCTGCTATCCACAGTCTGTTCAGCTGAACATGACCAGAACACTTCATATTGGTGGCTTGAAAGGAACATATTAGCTGGTGAGCACCTGCCCCCAGCTCACAGCAAACAGCTCAAAGTAAAATATTTCTAAAGTAGACTCAGGTCTGTGCTTGCTTCATGGCAGTGTTGCAAAGCATGGCCCTGGGTTTCCATGAATCTCAGGTTTGAGAGGTCTTTCCAAGGTCCTTCTTGATCCTTCTCAAGTCCAAGGGTTTCATAAGGTCAGAGAAAGTCATCCAAGAGAACTTGCGTGGACAGACTGAGCCACAAGCATCAATTTTGTTTTCTGCCTTCATTCCTGCCTGTGGAATATTTTCCAATTAGGTTTCCATGTTATTCTTTTTTTTTTTTTTAAGATTTTATTTTCTTTGACAGAGAGAGAGACACAGCGAGAGAGGGAACACAAGCAGGGGGGGTGGGAGAGGGAGAAGCAGGCTTTCCGCCGAGCAGGGAGCCCGATGCGGGGCTCGATCCCAGGACCCTGGGATCATGACGTGAACCGAAGGCAGACGCTTAATCACTGAGCCACCCAGGCGCCCCTCCATGTTATTCTTAACCAAACAGTTCTTTGTGCTTTATTGCCCCAACTTTCTAAGCACGGGGTTGAACCATTCGCACCCTCTCTCTGGAAATCCACTGGTAGGAACCGAGTGTGTGCCACAGCCTCAGGTTAAGAAAGCCTTTTACATTTCTTACAAGTGTCCCGACCGACCTGCCCCCACCTTCGCTTTTCAGTTCGCACCCCTCTCAGGTTCTGATTTAAAAGCACTTAATTAGGATGCTAATTAGAACCTAATCAGGTTGCTAATGAAGTAGTTGACAGCCCAGATCAATTAAAAAAGGGAAAAAGCGTCCCTGGCCTTTTGTTTGCAGCCTCTACAGGAGATGACATTCTCTTTTTAATTGCTTTGAGGCAGGCTGCGCGGAACCAATCAGCCCCTGTCGCTGCTAGTCCCCTGGTCACGTTGCCCATGCTGGCCAGAGCCAGCACTGCCAAGGGGCCGTGTAGTCAGACTTCGGAAAGCAAGCTTTCTCCTTTCTGTGTGCTTGGAGCTCTGTAAATCCCACACTTTCAAGAGGACTGCTCTGCCTACCTGTCCCTGCTCCTGACCACCGACATAGTCTATACATGCGTAGCTACCCGAAAAAGTGGCAGTGAGCACTGAAACCAAATAAATGTTTTAAATGATGTTCCTCCCCCTCCTTCTTTTTTTTCCTGCTAACCTGGAGGCTGGAGTCCACACGGACTTTTGGTGATGATTTTTGCAGAAATAACAAATAACAAATAAATCTAACATGGCAGGCATTACTCAGTAGAAAATAAGATTGCTTTCTAGACTGCAGTCATCTCGAGAACGTGTGAGGGCTGGAGTGAAGCCAGGCCCATGAACCCAAAGGCGATCCTGATGACCGGAAGCAGACCAGTCCCCAGGAGATGGGGACTAAGGAGAGGTGGCCAAGGAGACGAGCATCCGAGGTGAGGAAGAGAGCTATGCAAGTGGTTTAACAAAATATATTTTTTAAATACATATTGAGCATCTATTGTGTGCCGGGTGCTCTGCTGAGCTCAGGTTATAGAGCAGTGAACAAAACAAGACAGACAATTAAACAAATGATTGTAGATAAATTAAATGTGTGCAGTGCTGCCAAAGACCAATCCTGAGCACTACCGGCAGGTCCTGTACTTCCCTGAGGAATAAAGCTACAGTTGAGAAGTGAAGGTCAAGGACGAAATGGCTGGGCAGTGGGGCCAGAACAGTCCCCCTTGCAGGAATAGCACCTGTGACGGGGGTGAGCAATTTTTGTTCTAGGAGCTGAGAAAAGTCCCCAGAGCTAGAGCAGAAAGAAGGGAAGGATTTCATGATTTGAGGCTGGGGTTTTGCCCAGTCATTCATAGCCTTTTAAGCCACAGGAAGGATTTGGGACTGTAGGGGGTTTGAGGAAGGCATTAACAGCTTTTAAGCAGGGGATTCTTCAGATCAGACTGAGTGCTTAAAATACCCCAGCAGCTGTGTGGGGGACTGATCAGGAGGAGTCCAGATGGGAAGTGGGGGGATCGGTGGTCTAAGTAGACGTTGATGGTGGCCCGAGCTGGGATGCAGGCAGTGGGGATGGGTAGAGGTGGGTAGGCTTGAGAGGCCTTTTGAAGAAGGAAGGGGCAAGTGTTGCTGGTTAATTGCATGTTGGGGGTGAGGCAGAAGGAATAGCCAAGGATGGTTCCTAAAATTATGGCTGGAGCAGTGGCTTTACTGTAGGACCGTTTACTGAGAGTAGGCATCTGGGGAGGGAGAGAGTAGATCCGGGGCGGGGTGCGGTGGGGTGACAATCATAAATCCAGTCTTGGCCATGTTTGGTTTGAGGCATCAAATAACCATGTCAAGGAGGGCAGTGGGATTGGAGGGTCTGGATCCTGGACGAGCTGGAGATGGGTGAGTCGTTGGTTGGCCAACAGTGGGCTGTGGTCTGTGGAGCTCCACAAAATTCTCTTGCAGGGGGAGGAAATCCTCTCCTTTGAGAGGAAGCTCAAATCCAGAGGAATTCCAACATTAAATGGTCTCTGAGCAGAGCAGGCATATGGAATCAGCCAAGGCCACTAAGAAGGAGCTGCCAGAGACGAGAAGAGGAACTGGGGAGGACCTTTTTAGGGATGGTTTTTGTATTCAGGGTTTTCTGGGAGGAAATCATTGCGGACTGATAACCACTCCAGGCCTGAGATCAGTGGTTTTCAATTAAGCAACAGAAGTCCCCTGAGGGCGAAACCTTCTGTGTATGTCACCTGGGAAGGTGGAGGCTGGGCTTGAGGTCCTGCTCACTCTGCCTTCCTCTCGTCAACCCCACCTCCCACCTCTGAATCCCAGGCTCCGAGGAGGGGGGCCAGAACAGCTTTGCCCTAGAGGATGCCCACTTGAACCAACCAAAGGCCTGGCTCCTTTGCACGGAGGGAGCTTATAGAATCTGACCCCTCTGCATTGCTCCGGGTTGAAAGCATCGGGGAGCCCCTTACTAGACACCACACCTTCTATCCCCATCAATAAATGCCTCATAATCCTTAGAAGCTCAGCTTAGACCTCACTGGCTTCATGAACCATCCTCGGGCCCCCAATTCAGAACTGATCATGCCTCCCGCGTTGGACTCCTTCCTGCACTCCTCACGGGGACTACTTTGTTATTTATTTACATGCCCTTCTCCTCCATCAAACTTTGTTTCCCCAGGGCAGGGACCCAGTCTTTGCATCTCAAAGCCAGGATAATGCCTGGCACCGTGTGGGTGTTGAATCAATGTTTGCCCAATTGCCCAGCTGGATTAAACTACATTGAATTTAAACTTGGAAGGGCACTCGGATGGGCTACAGTCCTTCCTTCTTTTACATAAAGGTGAGAATAAGCTCCAGCTCTTTGCTGGCAGAAGTGACTCTGGAATCCCGAGTCCTGGTTTCCAGTCCAATTTTCTTAGGATCCTTACTTCAGTTCTCCAGAGTTAGCAGCACTGGATAAATATGGAAATGTTGGAGAAAGAGCCCCCTGGTCTTCGAGCTGTAGGTGGCTCTCACTGGTTTAAATGGCATTATCTCTGTATCATCCACAGGCCCACGGCATCCAGTGACTTTCTTTGGACTCATTTTTCATGAGCAGAAGTGTGACAGTCTCTCCTACTTGTCCTAACCAACTGTCATGGCTCCAGCTCCTTCACAGATTCCCCATCACTTTTAATTCTTACCTTCAAGAAAGAGCCCACTTCTCACTTTTGCTCATGGACATGCTTTATTTGTTTTCTTTTCATCTCCTTCCCCAGGATTTGGCCCAAGGATGATTCCAATGTAAAGGCTCTGTGGCACTTCCTCTGGGTGGACAGAGGTAGGGAATTCCTCGCGGGGGAAGCAGAATTGGCCTCCCTTCCCGGGAGCCTGAGTAACCGTTCTTTACCAGTGAAAAAGGGATTCTCAAGAGCCATCTTTGAGGAGAGAAGCTGTAAACACTTCTCGTCCACCGTCTGTGCCTGCAGTGCTCTGACCCTCAATTTAGAAGGAACGGGCCAACGGCGCCGGGAAGCTGGTCGCTTGCTTCTCTCTCCCACTTATCGTGGACCTGGGTCAGTCACATTTCCCTTCGGATCTCCCCTTCTTCAACCACTCTGCCTCCCCGGCATTCAGCCAAGAATTGCTGTCAGCCTACCAATCCCACTGAGGAAGCGGAAGGAGGCAGAGGGAGGGAAGAGCAAGAGCTCTGGACCCGATCCCGCATTTAAACTCCAGCCTGTGGGATCTGTCCCTTAACCTCTGGGAGACTCTGTTTCCTCCTCCGCAGATGGGGACTGAGAGTCCCTTCCTGCAGCAGGCTAGTGGTGGGGATGGGCAAAAATTACAGAAAGCCTCCGGCAGTGTGTTTGGCCCATGCGGTCACCTAAGAAATGTTTATTGTTCATAAACCAGATATTTTTTTCAGGGGAAATCATTCGTTTCACTTGCTCTCATCCCGGTGGCACATTCCAAATGGTTAGGATTGATCCATCAACCCACCGAGTGCATGGAAGAGAGTGCCTGGTGCAATCGCGGTTTGCTGTTCTGAATTATTGTTGTTCATGCCACTATTGGGATGCTTATCGATGGGACAGATCTCTTTTAAAGATAGATTCTTGCATGATAAGTAGTTGCTTGTGGCTGAATGCATACAAAGAATGAAACCCAGATCGCTTTATGAATTTGGCCTGTTTTGTGTTTAAAAAATATGAATTAATCTGTCAAAATAAAAAGAAAAAGTGTTTAACCAATGCGGACACTTGGACTAATTGAGTGTTGATTCTGGAGCTACTCGGGGTATCCTTGGCAACTGCTTAGGGGAGCACGGAGCTTCCCAGAGCTCTGCTTTCAGATGGAGGACACACAAAGGTTATCCTTTCAAAGCTCTCTACGTCTGTCAGTTAGTGTCTGCAGCCATATGTACTTTTGAGAGAGCCTGATAGATTACAAGGGAGATGTGGGTGGCCAGATTCTTTCCCTTGCATAGAAATATTACACTTTTTTAAACAAACATCTGATGTCTGATCTTGATTTAATGACTCTCTGGTTAAGAGGTGCCATATCTTAACCCTAGTTTAAAAGCAGCCTGAAAGGTTTCTCTTTCTTTGCATCTCTATGCTGGAGGCCAGTACTTTTCTATTCACAGGCCTTCCCTGAAGGTGCTCTGCTACTTGAGTGAGCCATTTGTGACATCAAATATAATGACGGGACTCTGTTTACTTTTTTTTTTTTCAGTATTGAGTATTTGCTGGAAACTGTTTTAGTACAACCTACTTGCACATGAGCGTATACCCAAAGAAAATAATTAGGAACACCAAAGAAGCTTAAGAGATTCATCTCAGCCACCTAAACTGTCCAGCAACGAAGTCCTGGTTAAGGGGTTTAGAACATACCAGAAGATGGAGTCTCACAGAGCCACTAAAAGTCGTACTCATGGGAAGATCTTCATGGGAGACGTGGGGAAATGTTTATGATGTGATGTTAAAGAAAAACATAAAATCGGTTGTTGGTTCTGATCTTGACTTCACTAAAAAAGATATAAAGACGAAGCGTGAAGGGATGTGTGCCAAGCTGATAATTGTCCCCAAGTTGTGCATGTGAGTGGGAATGTGATCTTTATTTTATTCTTTATACCTTCCCATATTTTTAAACTTTGTATAGTACACATTAAAAACATTAAATTAAGTAAGGGTGTTATTTAACAAAAGTTAAGGACACAATCTCATAGGTTCATGGAGGTGATAGCGGTAGAATTTTTAAATTAGAAATTGGTAGCAAGGGATAGCCATTGGATATTAATGTTTAGCACTTACATAACATTTCATGGGAGGCTTTTCGGGTGTTTTATAGTACCTGAACTCGCATCTTCACACCATCCCCTTGTGGTAGGCAGCAGGAGTTGTAATGATTTTGTGCATTAAAAAAAAGAAAAAGAGCAGGTGCAAAATGAAGACTGCATTTTACTTGCTTCTACAGATGTTTTTTAGCCGTGAGATTGGACCCTATATGAGGACGTACTGCCACTGCTCCTCATAGATGAACAGGTGGTCAGGATTGGCAAGAGCCCTAGAAATAGCATGTAGTCCACTACCCCGGAAAGAGGAAATGGATGTAGAACAGTGAGCTTGCCTAGTGCTTGAAAAGCTAATTCCCATGCCTTCTTGCTCGACATGGAGAATGTTCCAGAGCTTTTGTTTTTACATATAATGCTATTCCTGCTGAAGCCCTTTAAAAGAGAAAGGGCTGGGGCGCCTGGGTGGCTCAGTCAGTTAAGCATCCGACTCTCAATTTCAGCTCAGGTCATGATCTCGGGGCTGTGAGATCGAGTCCCTCATTGGGCGCTGTGCTGGGCATGCAGCCTGCTTGGGATTCCCTCTCGCTCTGCCCCACCCCCCGCAACTTACTGTCTGAATAAAAAACAGAGAGGGCGGGAGAGAGAGAAGGAGGGATACTGAATGATTAAGGATTGGATTGGAGGTGGGGTAGAAGGAAGGCTCTTGGCAGCCAGAGAAAGTGGCCCCAACTCCTGCTGGCTGAATTCGAACCAGGTCTGTGTGTCTGGAGCTCTGCTGGTCCTCCCGTGGCGGTCAGATGACCCAAGCTCCTCCTCTGTGCACCCCTGCCACTGCCCCAGTCTCCCGAATTTCCATGTCACTGGTGTCTCTAGCACTCCGGCCTATCTATGATAACTTTCAACTTCAGGAATCAGGGTATAAAAGAATTTGAAGCTTCTCTCCCTCCCAGTTCCCGGTTAGAGTTTTTAAGGGTGATTTGGTTCAAATTCAGAGGAGGTAAATACACATATTCCCCCACAGTTACCATCTCTGATGTTTCAATCAGTGCTTACCTGAGGATGGACTTTTTCCATAGTACCCACAAGTTTGCAGGGATTCCAGAGAGGGCAAACATTAGTGTGATAATGCTGCTTTGGGAGTTCAATAGATACCTGGTTTTGAATGGAGGTTCTCCCTGTGGCTAGTTGACCCTCAGTTTCTTCAGAGTGCAAAAAGAAGGTAATGAGAACAGCAATAACTATGTTAGTCAGGAGAGGGTGTGTTATGCTGCAGTAACAAGGAAATCTGGAAATATCGGTGGCTTAATAAGGCAAACATTGATTTTTTTTTTTTTATGCTCTTGCAAAATCTGATGTGTATCATCTGGGCACTTCTCCATCTGGTGACTCTGGGAGACAGGTACCCTCTGTCTACCATCTCAATATGTGGCTTCCGGGATCACGGGGTCAGAGAAGAGAGAGCTAAAAGGTCATGGACTGGCTCTTTAAGTGTTGTGTCCAGAAATGACACATATCCCTTGCATTCATATTTTATTGACTCAGACTGGCTGCGTGGCTTTGCTTAACTGCCAGGGGATTGGCCGTTTAGGACACACGGGCTTCTGAATGAATGCTAGGTATCTCTGCTGCCTGCCTGACCTCAACGGAGCCTCTCCTATGGACCCGGCACTGTTGTAAATGTTTCACCTGTTCATCCCATTTGATCATCAATCTTATGAAGTAATCGCTAATACCTCCATTATACAGATGAGAACCTGAGCCACAGAGAGGTTACACAACTAGAGTGTCCCAGCTAGTAAGGGACGGAGCCAGGATTTAAAGCCAAATAGTCTGACTCCAGGACCTTGGCATTGATTATCTCCCTAATAATATTTCTCCTGGGGGGGGGGGGTGGATTTCTGTATGATTCTAGGCAATGCCAATAAAACACAGTATCTGACATGTAATAGTTAATCACAGATGGCAGCGACATCTGTCATGATTGCTGTGGGCTACCTCCAATCTTTTCTGAGTCAAGGCAGGGTGTAAATAGATGACTATGTGATAGAGCTTTATTAAAAGGTATCTCTTTCATCCTGGCATCTGGGATTGCATGGAATGCTTTAATGGAACCTTGCAGAGAGGTATCAAGTAATTACCATTGTACGGAAGTATTTTAGCAAGCTGTGCCCATTCTTACCCTGCAAGGGCACGAAGCAAAGTTTACATTTTAATTACTGGCCTGCCATGTCTCATTACTGGAATCTGCAAGGCTGCTCTGAGGAAAATTTAAGGACACAACAGTAGTTTATTTCATATTTGTTTTAATTAAACATCAGTGCTGGCCTTGACTTCTCTGGTAGGTAGTTACTGCAAAAATACTGTGTTGTAAAGTGATGTCTGAGTCCCTTTGTGGAGCCTGAAATATATTTGGTGTTGAAGTGACTCCCTGTCTCGTTCCTGCCATGAGTTAATCGATAGCACCCTTGTCCTTTATCAGGAAGCCCCAGCAGCTGGAGACAGCCTGGTATGCGGGTGAGCAGGCAGCACCACCCCAAGAAAAGGGACTGTTTGGAATTCTCTAGATTTGCATAGACCAGTAAAGGATATCACTGAGATTATAGAAGAACCGGGGCAGTGAATGGTGTGTATAAACCCATGTGTCTACAGCGGTTAGTACCATTCCTCCCTGCCAGGTGGGAGACGGAAGGCAGACTCTTGGTACTTGAGAAATATTTCTAATTCTTCCCTAATTCTGGGCATTGGGAGATGGCTCCTTCTTATATCTTACCTTCTTTCAGAAGCCCAGTTTCTGCCACAGATTGAAGCCCAGTGTCTCTGACACAGGAAGATGCCCTCCTTGGGAATCGCTCACTCTGAGTTTAATCCCTGTGCTCGGCAATGGGCCAGGAGAGAAAGGTAAGCAGACACCAACCCAACGGCAACCACACACAGATGGGTAAACAATAAGTTAAGTGAGACCAAACTTCAAATGTGCTCCATACAGACATGGGGGGAAGCGGGGGGAAATGCAGAGGAGGGGCCAAGTAATTCTGAGGATTGGGCGAAGGATCGCTGAGTCATGTCTGTGGGTGCCTCATTGTCCTTTGACACTAATCAGAACCCGGAGATATTACTATTTCTAAGAACTAAATAGGTTGCGTTCGGTAATGTAATTCCCCAGTAGCATTTTAGCTTCAGCTGAGTATCATTCTGCAGGATCTTTGTATCAGGTATTGATAATTTTGGCATTGGAAACTACGTTAACCAGATATTGGAAAAATATTGGCAGGTTTCTAAAAAGAAGGATTCTGCAAAATAGCATGTATTCCATGACTACAACTATACTGAACTAGCTGTGTTTGTGGCCAACATCCAGGTGGGAATATACATGGGGAAGGTACTTATTTTATAGTGGTAAGATTATGAATTAATTTTTTATGAAATAGCTTTCCTATATGATATTGCCTTCAATTTAAAGAGAGAAAAACAAATAATTATTGTTATATCCCAAATACTGCATTTTTAAAAAATCAATGGGAAAAAGGATCAATGGCGAGGTTCAGAAAGGGAATCTTTAAAAATAACTCAAGAACAGTCACTCTTGATGGAAATTCTGACCTTTGGGCAGAGAGCTTGAAAAGGGGTTTTATAAAACCGAAACACATTTTTAGGGAAATGCAGGGAGCTTTTTAGGAGTCAGTAGATCCTGATCATCAGGGATTTGCTATTGATATTTTTTACACAACAGAACAAAACTAAGAAGGCCCTGACTTAAAAAAAAAAAACAAACTCCCCCATAACGACACAAATGCTGTACACAGAACTATGTTTCTATTTGTTCTTTATCTTATAATATTCGCCCACATACATGCACAAAATTTAACATAATTTTAGGCACTGTACAGGTTTTGTTCTCCCCACACAAAAGACTATAAGTATTTTTATCCAATACTGTATTGTTTCAGATTTTCTAAAAAGGACTTAGTGGCTACATTTTAAAAATGTGGTTCTCCTGGAATATTTGAATTAAGCTAGTTGAACTTCTCTTTGAAAAAAAAAAATAGAGATTACAGTTGAAAGGAAAGAATGTCAGTCTTATCTTTGACTCAGACATGAGGGGAGGTGCTGGTCACAGGTGACCTGGACACTCAGCTCGAGGACTCCGTGGCAGGGACTATGCAGCAGACGGGACTTGCTCTAAGGTTCTCTTAAACCAGAGTCTTTGAGCTGTGAGGTTGACATTCTAGAAAGCAGAGCCTCAAAGGGAGGTCCAGCCCAGAGCCTGCACCAGAATCTTCTGGGACGCTGTCCTGGGGAAAACAAGGTATACATGCGGCGACACAGGAGATGCTGTGAGGATCAGAGGCTAGGACCCGCCTAGCCTGCCCAACCTTAACCAGAGTTTTATCCCTTTAAAACCAAGTTGCTTTTTGCAATATAAGCTCCTGACCAGGTCCTGTTCTGCCCTGATTCAACCTGCAAAGTCCGATTGCACCATCGGTGCCTGGTCCTGACAGAGCAGTACCACCCTTGCCTTCGCGGCGTTCGCCAAGTGAACTGCTGAGCAAATGTGTTAACACCCACCGGACTGGGCCAGGTCCTGCCGCCGCAGTTGGAGGCACAGTGCCATCTAGTGGAAAAAGGAAGAAAAGCGCCCTCTGGTGCCTTTTTTTTTTTTTTTTTTTAATTAGGGGAGCGTCATTGAAATAGACCAAAGACTCAGCTGTCCTCCTTTGATATCAAAGAAGCTTGAGAACCAGAGAAGGAAATGGACTTCCCGGATGTCACACAGCCAGCCAGAGGCAGCTTCGACGTTACAGAACCTCATCAGTTGAGCCTTGGTCCTGCCCTCTCGGAGCTACGTATAATACCACAATAAAGAAACCAGAAGATAAGAGCTTCTAGTGTCTGTTGAGTGGCAGTTCAGACCTCTGCTGAGCTGGAGGCGAACATAGGTGGGGACCTCCATTGTTTACTGTCCTATGGAATGACTTGGCCAGATTCTCTCGGGGGTGGGTGCAAGGTTAGAACAGTCAGTTGTCCATCTTGCTGCCCCCCGCCCCCGACCAAATCTGCCCTGAAACTCTGCACGGGATAAGGCCACACCCATGACACCATGTGACGGAGTAGGCAGGAGATGCCACAGGTTACCTATGCCCTGAGGGGAGAAGAGAAAGAGGTGTGGGTTGCCAGCCTCAGCCCTTCCCAAGCTCTTGCCCTGTGCACTCTTTCGAGAGCCCAGGAAAAAGCTTGTGCCTCTGATCTCAAGCCTACTTCCCTTTCCCACCTTTTGGAAATTCCCTGCAAGCCTATCTTCCCCGGTGCCCAGATGCACAGGTTACCCAGATCCCAGCAGAGGGATGGGGTGGAGGAGGGGCTCAGGACCCCAGTTTCCCGTGCTCTAGGGACTGCCTGACCTTGGTTAAAGCAGATTGCTGGGAGGAACCGCACACCATGTGGGCTTCTTAGCCAGTCTCCAGCTAAAAGGCACGTACACGGAGTAGCCTGTTACCCACGATTGTGGAAACTGCACGCTGCATTATTCAGTGTCAGTGTGAGGGATGGAGAGAAAGGTGAACGCCAATGCCTAACTTCTTTCCCTCAAAATAAAATCCTAAATGTTGACTCGAAACATATGGCTATGCCTTGGGATAAATCTTAGTCTAGTTTCTCATGGATATCCTAAAACAGCAAAAGGATTTCTTGACGGCACTCTCTTCCTTCGGAGTCTGGGCCTTCCCTTGACTCCTGGACCATCCTCATTCCAGCCAGAAGGTCGAGCCCATCCTGCCCCCGAACCGAAGATTGCTGGCAGAGTCCTAAGCAGTGAACGTGAGTATGAAGGGTGGGGCTGTTAACCTCTAAATGTGCTCCTTTCATTTAATTTCTTCAGAGCCGATTAGAGTAGGGGAACTTTTCATACCGCTTTGCTTTTCTAACTAAGGAATCGGACTCAGGGACTTTTGTGGACTGGAATGCCCCAAAGTGGCAAGGATTTGACAAAACCTTCCACACCCAGGGCACAGGCTGAGTCCCAGTGCAGCATCCCATGGCCTGATTTACCCCAGGACAAGAGTTCTGAGGTCTCTGGATGATGGAACAGCCTCCGGACACCGAGGGCCAAAGGTCTGCTGCCTGGCAGCCCCTGAACAGAAAGCCCTCCGCCCCTCCTCCCAGTGAGGTCCCACTTCCACCTGCTTCTATAGCCTCTCTACCATCACCGTGCTGCCCTCCAAAATTAATTCCCCTCCAAAGCGCTTGGTTAAAGCTGGGCTTTGTTGCAGTGTCCAGGACTCTGTTGAGACGCAGAAGCATAGACAGCCCTGCTTTCCAGCCCAACACATCCCTGGAAAAGAGGCGATAAAGAGGATTTTCATGATGCAGATTGTATTTTCCCACAGGAACACTTATAATTGGGGTGCACTGCTCACCAGAGGCCTCGCATCGAACGAATCACAGTGACATCCGGCAGCATGTCCTAAAAGCCAATACGTCCCCCAACCTCTGTAATCATCTATCAGAAGAAAATCTCTGACTCGCCTTTTTCTCTTGATTCTGGCAGGGCCTCGGCTCATTACTCAGTGTTCCTAAACTGAGCTATCCCTCCCCAGCCGCACATGCTAGAGCCCCTTTCTTTCCTCTCCTGGCCTTGATCGTGAGGCCATGAGCCCCCTAGTTGTTCCACATGGGCCCGTCTTTCTTCACTGAATCCCTTTAACTAAAAGGCCTTTGAACAATTCACAATTTCCTCTGCCCTCCTTTGCCTCCAGTCCCGCATCGACATGGAGCACATGGGGGTGGGCAGCCCTCCAGCCGGTCACAACAATGTCCCTCCTCAAGGTGCTGAATCTGGACTGTGATTGACATGTAAAAAAAAAGTTCCCACATAATGCCCTTATAGGTCAGAGCCCTAAAGCAGCCAGATATTTCCCAAATCCATGATGCCTGAAGGTCAATAGGGCATTCTTTTATTCCAAAGATAGGATTGATTTCTTTCTGTATACCAGGCATTTCCCAAGGCACTCGGGACATAGCTGTGAATAAAACAGATAAAAACCCACACGGGGCTCTAGAGGGGAAGGCACAAGTGGCATTTGTCCAGTGAGTCGAAAGACCGTTGGCTCGGTCATCAGGAAGCCTGAGGAGCTAGTCCAGATGCTTCTTCCGCTAATCAGCCAAGTCACTTCTCCCTCCCTGATCTAGTCTCCTCCTCTGGAGAATGGAAAGGCTGGACTCCGTCCCGGGTAAGGACTTGCACCTGAGACTTATCTAAAAGCACTTTGCTTTGTGACCCTCCTTATACTGTAGAGTTTTTGGCTTCCCAACCGAGAGGGTAGAGCTTCCCTGCCTCTCCTTAAGTGAGGCATTCATGCCAACTTCCCTCTCTGCCCCTCACAGTTCTTTCCTGCTTTGATTAATCTTTGGTCTTTAGAAAGCAGAGAACCTCTCCATCAATTCCACCTGCCTGCCTCCTGTCTTACTCCGCTCCCCCCCCACCACCACGCCCCGGCCCCGTGTTCTCCCTTCTCCATGACCATAGGGTCGCAAGCATTTTTCAAGAACAGACAAACGACCCCATCTTCAAAGATAGTTTTTGTGAGAGGAATGCCTCTTTGGGGCCACTATGATGCCTTTGGGGGCGTCTGTTTCCCTGATCATGCTCAAGGAAGCCAGTGAACAGATCACAGGGAGGGATTCAGTACAGTTGGTGCAACAGAACCACTGGAAACCAATTAGCCTGGAAACCAGAGGAAGGATGGTGGCCAAAGGACAGGCCCCCCCCGTGGTAAACAATTACCAATGTGGGCAGGGACAGCAATGTAGGTCAGCTCTCAGCCAGGAAATCGTTTTACCAGTGCAAACTGTGAATCCCTTCTGGAAGCAGAATCTAGGTAAAGGTTTTCTTTCTATATTTGGGCAGATGACCCCCTGGTTGCCTTGCAACTCCCCTTGGTTTCTGAGACAGCTGGTCTTGGCTTCCACTTTCCCTCCACAAGAAAATGGCTCAGGGGCCTTCTCAACCTTGACCTTCTGGTTGATGATTGCAAAATGGAGGGCTAGATTTTGCTTTAGAAACCAGGTCTGGGCAGGAGACCCATATTGCCCTCCCATATTCCGACAACACTGGATGTTTTCTGGCACAGACGTGGTGGATCTTTTTTTATTTGTTTTCCAGAGCACACCTTTCAGCATCTATGGTGCTGTGAAGATTTACCGATTTTAGATGAATATCTCGGGAACCCTAAAATTAACATCAACACCCAGGCTTGAAGGACTGTTCTCGCAGGGATTTGGTCAAGCAGAAACAGGAGACGCTGGGGTTCAGATCCAGTCCCACAGGCAGTTTGGGGCCCCATGCAGAGGCTCGGGTGGGTAGGGTCACTGAGACATTCAGCTCCTAACTTGGCGTGGGCACAGTGTACAAAGTGCTTCTGCATTTACTCTCTCTTTGGTTCCTTAGACCCATTCTGGAAAGTGTTGAGCAGAGCGAGTGTTGACATTATCCCCACTTTGTAGAGAAGGCTGAGATTCACAAAGGCTCCCAGGCATGTGTTTGCTGAGCTGGTATATGACGGTCAGGACTGGAGGCGGTGGGGGGGGGTCTCCCAGTGCTGAGACCAGGGGTCCTTCTACCACTCCGCAGTGTGTTGGGGTGTCTTCTGAGAGTCCTGGGTCAGGCATTTCTGCTCTCTTAACCTCATTCTAGGCAATACTTCAGGTTTACCAGTAAGCCATGGAGGCTGACCTTGATAGACTACTTGGGAAAGGTGTGTGGCCCACCTTTCCCTCGGAGGCCAGGACCACAGAATTCTGATGGGCATTTTTCTCAGCAGTTCCTGACCCTGCTTCAAGACCAGAGAGGAAACTGCATCTCCTATATACCCATGGCTTCCCAGGGAAGCCACAGTTGCCATATGCCGAGGGCCTCAGAGACTCTCCTCTCTGGTCCCCACTCTGGCATAGCTTTGCCCTGAGGCCGTTTTCCTCGCTGACACCCTTTGGCCTCTAGATCATGTGCAAGGGTTGACCAAACCCCAAGATCCTCTCTTTCTCAGACACTGCATGGGACAGCTCTCTGGCATATGGCCCCAGGGATGGTTGGACTTTCTGTTGGCCTTTTTGTAGAGGAACAAAGAAGTGTTCTCCTTCTCCAGCTCGGCAACACAAATCTCCACCCTTGAAGACACCTGCTAACAGCGAGTCATGCAACATTTCTTGAAATGGTACACGAGAAAGTTTGCAAAAGCAGTTGTTTAGAATCCTTCTGCTCTTAGTTAACTTTGCCAGCTGAGCCGTCTTCCTAAGTAAATAACAGTAGAATCCTGCATGGACTTACCTCCAATCCACTGGACTTGCTGTAGCTCACACCTGCCTTCCCCCCAACCCCCAGATATGATTCTGTGAGGTAAACGCTTGGCATGAAACAGTTTGCCTCCAAGTCACTCTCTAGGGCCTCATTACAGAGAGGTGAATGTTAAGTGAGGAATTCAGTGTGCACCTGTAGAGTTCAATGTCTTTTTAAAACCACGAATTGAGGAGCATAACTAATGAGCACACCATGAAGGCCACAGACCACTTCATTCAACATTAGAGTCACTTCCCAGGTTGGGTAGAAATGAAAGTCCCCAAGGAAAGGCCACCCCATCAAATAATGAAGAGCTTTTATTTTCTGTGTGATAAATATTCAGCGGACATTTTGATAGACAAAGAGCAGGTACTAGAGGCCTTCAAAAAAACCCACTCTGATTCCTGGTGGGATGCAGAGGGACGAGAGAGGAGGGGAGGAAGAGATTTCTCTACATGATGTACTCTGTTATCAAAACAGAGCAGCTGGTTGGGGATTTCAGAGTTCAGATGATTTTGAACTGATTCTCCCTTCTCTGCAGGGACCCTTCTGTCATTCTGGCTTTTGCTTGCCCTTCTAGAGCCTGCCCCTAGGATGGTCATGAAGTTAAAACAGAGAACCCACAGAAAGCTTGTATTTCAATGCCTGGCACACGGCAACTGTTTAGGGTAGTCATTGCCTGAGTTATTCATAATATTGGCATCAGGGGAGATGTGTCCCTTTCTGTGAATGGGGCAACAGAGGCAGAGGTCAGGGAGGATTGCTGTCCATGGCCACTGAAGGTCTCAGCTGCACTCAGGCTCATCTTCACAGGCAGGTCGGACCGTTGTGACCGTGGTGGATTGGCCCGGGCTGCAGGGTGGGCAGCTGGCCGGGGTCTGGTTCCACTGCCGCCCCGGCCCCACTCCGTGCAAGCTGGCCCTCCGGGTTGTACTAAGACAGCGATGCTGACCCACCAGCATGACTGTAAATACAAAAGCTCCATACCACCCTTTATGATAAAGAACCTTAGTAACTTCCCAGTGGCTTGGAGCAAGGCCACGCTTGATGCTGCCATGGCCTTAGCTCAGGCCTTCCAAACCCACATCCTGCTTCCAGTCTGTCTAACCCTCAGCTACCCTTCCTATGGCCGCCAAGAGGCCCTTCTAGAACGAGCTTCTGATCTGGGACATGATATACTCCTGTTTTAAAGGACCGGCTCTCCTTTGCCTGGAGGGAGCAGCCCCCCCCCCCCCGCCTCAGTGGGGCCTGCAAGGCCCTTTTCCATCCCCTCACCTCCCACTGTCCCGGGAGGACCCTCCAGTCACTCCGTGCTCTTCATTCCTGGCAGGGCAGACCCTTCCCTGACTCCAAACTTCTGCACATGCTCTTCCTACTGCCTGGAGGCTGTTCCCTACCTGCTTCTCTGCCTGGCAAACACCTGTTTGGTCCTTCAAGACTCAGCGGCAGGGCAGGCCCCTCTATGTGGCCTTTCTTGACTTCCTCAGGCAGAGGTCCCACACTCCCCTGGGAGCAGGAACCTCCTGCCTGGTGAAGGCAACTATGTTTTCTTCGATTCACTCCAGAGCTGGCCCCTGGTCCCCACCACCGGCACGGCTGCATGGTGTGGCCTGGCTGTGGAAAACATTCTTCCAGACCCGGCACATGCTCTCTGTGTCAGCCTCCTTAGGAGACATCGTGTACCAGAAATTGTCCTACACGTGGAAACTGTGGACTTGATTAGGAGATATTAAATGCCATTAATCGTCTCATCATTGCTATGATGACAACCTGGAGAAACCCCTGGAAGGGAATGGAAATGTTCTCTGAACTCTGGTGGGGGTTCCCAGCTGGGGGTGGGGGGAAGGTGTTTCTTCCTACACGGACTGGAGACTGGCGCCGCTCCCGCCCCCAAGCCCACCCACCCTCTGCCACCTCCGTCCCAGTCATCACTGAGCATCGGAGACACCTGTGCGTTGGCCAAGGTCACATTCTGAATTCCCACCTGCCTCATCCGGACACGGGCCGGGATGACGTCTGCCTCAGAAGAACATCCTGAAGATCAAAGGAGGGTCTACCTGTGAAGTTCCTAGTAGACACAAACACGGCTCAGTTGCAGGCTCCATCCCTCCCCCACCAGCTGGCACTGCCCCGTGCTCAGCAGCAGCCGCTGGAGGAAGTTCTCAGCCGTGGCACAGAGAGGGGTCAGGCTAGAGGCGGAGGCACTCGGGCGAAATGCAGACCTTCTCCTCTCCCTCCTGCTGCTCAGGGAAAAGCTCTGCCCTCACAGAGATCTGAACTCACATCGGTGTTGGAGGACGATTTGCAGAGGCAGGGTCTTGGCCATGCGTTTCTGGTCAGAGTCCAAGTGTCCACCTGATTTACTCACCGGGGGTGGCCTGGCCTGTGACCAGCTGCCCCCTCTTCCAGGCAGCACGGCAGGTGGCTGTGGAGTGGCAGAGGGCCCGTGGGGAGGGACCCAGAGGGGGCGTGTTGGAGGGGGGAGAAGCAGATCACTGGGGATGGACCCAGCACCCTGCTCAGGAGCATCCTCTGGCTCTAAGATGACATTTGAGCTCTGGCCAGAGAATCTCCACCGTGTTCTTTGCTATTGACAAGAGAGGTCACTGTATGCCAGATCCGCTTCTAGGTGCCTCGTGTGTCAGCCTGTTCAATTCTCACAACCCTGGAGCTCAGTACACCAACTAAAATGCTGGGAAACTGAGGCACAGAGGGGCGCCATACCTTGCCCCGGGTGACCTGGCTGGCAGGTGGGAGGCCTCAGATTGAGCCCAGGGGATCTGGCCCAAGGATGCATGTGCTTCAACACACACTGCCCTACCCTACACACAGAGCTCATTTTGCCCCAGCAGCTTACATAAGTCTCTGGCTCAGGCTACCTCTGGTTGTTTAGGTGAAGTCAGCAGCTCCAGTGTGCAGAAGAGACTCGGGGAAGCTGGGGATCCCACTTCCTTTGGTACCTTCTTTTTTTTTTTAATATTTTTTAAAAGATTTTATTTATTTATTTGAGAGAGAGAGAGAACGAGAGATAGAAAGCACGAGAGGGAAGAGGGTCAGAGGGAGAAGCAGACTCCCTGCTGAGCAGGAAGCCCGATGGGGGACTCGATTCCGGGACTCCAGGATCATGACCTGAGCCGAAGGCAGTCGCTTAACCAACTGAGCCACCCAGGCGCCCCCTTTGGTACCTTCTGCTTGCCATCTTCAAGAGGCCCAAACCCAGGGGGCCGGGGGTGTGCCCTTGGGTGTGGGACATCCATTCATTTATTTAATACACGTTTAGCAGCCAGGCAGGGGGTAGCAGGGGTCCAGACAGGCAAGGTCTCAGACCTTGTATTGGGGTTGGGAAAACAGCTAATAAATAAATAAGAAAAATTCAAGTAATCCTAAAAAATGAAGGAGAGAAAATGCAGGTGAATGAGGTAGAGTTTGAACAGTACTGGGGGTGGGGGGAGGGGGCTGAACAACCTGGGGCAGCAGGCAGATCATTCTGTATGGGTCATTCTGTATAGACTTTAAACTAAATATTTTCTAATTCTGTGACCTCCTTCAGGCTGAGAAAATGTCATCTCCCTTGTACAGCAAGCTCTACACACACACACCCATCCAGCTCCCTGTCCTGTTGTAGGACTGGTCTGGGCATGGGCTAGGCATTAAATAAGGGACCACTTGTACCCGGGAGGGTCTGGAGCTTGGTCAGGCTGTCTGTGCGCCTCGCTTGCTCACCTGGCCCCAGGTGCAGATGGTGCGGGAACACAGTCCTATTCAGGCTGGGTAGCCGGCCACGTCAGAGCGCTCAAGGACAATTACTGAACTCAAACCTCAAATCTGAGCGTTTTTGCAGAAAGGAGCCTGTTCATGCTTTCAGCTTGGCAGTGGTGCTTGCTTTGAGCAAAATCTCCAGTTACAAGTAATCAAGACCCCACCCCTGGTACGCTGTGGATTCAGAGAATTGGAAGGGTCTTGAGAGATTGCCCAGCCTCTGTCTTCAGACAGGGATTGTGTAAACCACCCTGGTCCCAAGCCCCATTTCTCTTCTTGGATATATCCAAGGACGGAGGTCACAGCGTTATCAGGGTTATGCTCTGCCTCAGTTCAATTTTCTGAGCCCAGGTCACGGTATTTTCATTAAGAAACAGAGTCCCTGAGGGGCGCCTGGGTGGCTCAGATGGTTAAGCGTCTGCCTTCGGCTCAGGTCACGATCCCAGAGTTCTGGGATCGAGTCCCACATCGGGCTCCCTGCTCCTTGGGAGCCTGCTTCTCCCTCTGCCTCTCTCTCTCTCTCTCTGTCTCTCATGAATAAATAAATAAAATCTTTAAAAAAAAAGAAAAAAGAAAAAAAAGAAGCAGAGTCCCTGAAAGAGGCCCAAGCAAGGGACACTAGAGTATTTGATTACTTATATGGAGCCTGTCTCAGCTACCGACCCGGCTTCTGTTCTCATGAAAATGAAATATTTAGAGAACAGGAACCCACCTGTCTCCACGGCGGCCCTCCCTACTAAGAATATATTATCTCCATTAAGGCAAGGAGAGACATGTGCTGCTCTGTGTGGCTGAGGACAAGCAGACGGACTGAACCAACCTGCGTTGACCAGCTCTACACAGAGCACTTGTGAGGACGCTGAAAATTCTGCCAAGTTCACTGGGGATGGCAAGGTGATGGGACACATCGCCGTGAACTGGCTGAAGGGCGCTTATGACCCAAGTGACCCAAGTTAGGGTTACACCTTTGAGGCTAAGCAATTGTTTTGTTTTGAAAGCAGGATCTTTCACAGTTTCATTTGGGGGAGGTTGGTGCCCACCATGGGCAGGACCCATTGCTGGGCACCCAGCGCAGCATGAGGATGAACGAGTCGCAGGCTGCTGTCGAAAGGGCCTCGCGGCCTGGAGAAAGAGGCCGGCTGTGCTCCCGTTCTAGGAGGTTGCTCCTCCCTTGGCTGGTTCTCTCCTACACATCCCTCTGAGCCTCAGCTCCCACAGTACTTTCCAGAACATTCCCCCATCCTCAATCTGTGATGCCCTAGCATCCTTTAATGTATTTGTTAATTCCACAAGCACTTACTAAATGCATGCTGTGTGCCGGGCACTGTTGAGACCATTGCATTAATCCCATGATGTTCTAGTTTTCTGTGTGCGACCTGCCTGGAGGTCCTGGAGGCCAGTGAACATGTCTTCACCCTCACATCCCCCAGGACCTGGCCTAAAGCAGCTGCTGAGTAAACATCTGTAGACACATGAAGAGAGCAATAGCAATGATTTAAGATGGGTAGTTCCTAGAATAAAGACAAACATTTGTACATGTTTTTACAGACGTCAAACTTTCTCAGTAAACATTATGTCATCTGATTCTTCACAACAACCCCTTGGGAAACAGTTGTTTGCATTTGTGGGTGGGAAGACTGAGGCAGAGTATGACCCACTCCGTGGAACACCGGACTTTTGTTGCCAAGTGCTGTGCTCTCTGGACTCCACATGGGACTGTTTCTTCTGTGAGAACCTGAGGGGGATAATGAGCTGGAGCAGCTCAGGGCAAGGAGAAGCTTTTCTTCCTGCAGAAGCTGGGGCTGACACTGGGACGGGGCAGCTCCTGACAAGTAGAGGTGGGATCGGCCCCGTGAGGAGGAAGCCCCAGGGGACATTTGAGAGCAGGCCTGCCCTGGGGTGCAGGTCCAGAGGACAGTCACTGCTCTGGCCTGTTGAGACTGGGATGAAGAGACTCAGAGACCACAGCTGTTAGTAGGGACCCGGACACGACCTAGGCCTGCCTAGCAGTTCCGAGCTTGGCTGACCCTTAACATTGGGGGAGTTTCTAAACCATGGTTCCCAGCCTCCAACCCCAGAGACTTCAGTTCAGAAGATCTGGAGCAGATCTTTTTAAAAAGCTCTAGAGCCTGGGGCGCCTGGGTGGCTCGGTTGTTTAAGCGTCCACCTTTGGCTTAGGTCATGATCCCAGGTCATGAGCTGGGAGTCTGCTTCTCCCTCTCCCTCTGTCCCTCCCCCTGCTTGTGCGCACTCTCTCTCTCTCTCTCTCAAATAAATAAATAAAATCTTAAAAAAAAAAACTCTAGGGCCTTTTAGATGCTGAGCCCCCGCCCCCCTGCCCCGCCACCCCAACCTTTAAAATCTATTATTCAATTTTGCCAGCTGGACACTGTCTTGGAGTTCAGAAGCCATTTGGAGGCATTTCCTGCCATGCTGAGTCAGAGGTTTGTTGGTGATGGTCTGCATTTCCCCAGTGCTTGTCTGACAGCTACACTCTCTCCCGCTCTATCCGACACACTCCTCTGCCTGAAAATGAAGGGATGGTCTCCGGGGTCGACTGTGGGTGTGTGCACTGTTGATTTCTTCTCTCATGAGCAGGTGTCTGTGGCTCACACCTTGACTTCCTAGAGGATGGGACTGAGGAATCTAGACTGGCTGGTACCAGATGCCTTGGCTGACCCCGCCTGGTGGGGAATGATTTGAACAGCATCGTGCATCCTGAAGAGCCAGGACCCGGTCCAAGAGCGTTCCAGTAAGTCCCAGGGGTGTCCCTTCCATGGCCCCTCTCCAGTGTAAATGCACTCCCAGCCTGGCCTTTGCCTCAGTCTGCCTCTCTCACTTCTTCCCGCCCTCTTTTAAAACCCAAATTAAAAGGCATTAGGAGACAGGGGCTGGGTAGCCCAGGTCCTCAGACTGAAAGCTCATGGCTTTGACCAGTGAAGTTGAGCATTCAGATATTCTTCCAAGACCATTTGTTGTAAATCAGAAAGGCTATTTTCTGCCACTATTGTATTTAGTTGGTTTCAAACTATTGCCCAATGAGGTAAAAGACTAGTATAGTACTTACGACATATGGTATATATATTTTTTATCTACATGATTCTTCCCACTAGATTGAAAATTCCTTGAGAGCAAAGACCTGTCTGATTCATCCTTATGCCCCACGTCCAATGTGTGCACATGGTTATTTTGTTGGCTCAATGAAAAGATATGTATTTAACTAAGATTTGATTCAGAAAATCCAACATGCATAGAGTTCAGTTCATGACTGTATGTATTTTGAAAAGTATAATACTTGTATCAGGTAGCATGCATAGATCAATTAATAGGAATATTGAGAACGAAGAAATTTCTCTCTCGGCCAACCATCAGCTCCAGCTTGCCTTGGCTTTAATTGCCCCAGATTACGACAACGAATTAACTGCACCTTCGGGTTTTTTACTTTAACGTTAAAAATATGTGGAAAGACACGTTAAGATTTTTAATATTCAGTAGCAATCAAAGACGTGCAAAATTAGAAAAAAAACTTTGTTTTTATTTTCAACCAACAAAAGTAAGGGACATTATATCCAAAGCAGTAGCCTCGAAGCTGGTGGTACCATAATGAAACTTGGGGGGGCTTGCTATATAATCCTTTGAAAAGCAAAGTAAAATCCACAGGGTTTTGTTTTTTTGTTTTTTTTTTTTTTAGATAATTTGACTTACCAATCCTATTTCTGGAAATTGTCCTAAAGAAATCATTCAAAAGATGCAAAAACTACATAGATGAAGCTTCAAGCATCGACTTCTATAGCAAATCTGGAAACATAGAAATGTTCCACAGAAGAAAATGGTTTAATAAGTTATAGTATAGCAACATGTTGAAATATTACTCAGCTTTAAAATAATTATGAAGACTGGAGAAATTTGGAAAAAAGAACCTAAAGCCCTGTGTTTGTTAGGTTTACAAATGTTAAATGTATGTGTGCCTACTGGCAAGAGAGTATTGTGCAAAATGAATTTAATCTTTAAGAAAGAAAGAACATATGCCAAAACATTAATAACAATGATCTCTGACTGAAAGGATTATGGGTGACTTTTATTTTCCTCTTCAATCTTCTCTATAGTTTCTAGATTTTCCATTTAAAAAAAGGCATGTGTTTTGTTTGGGGGACAGAGTGCAATGGATTCTGTAAGAGTGAGCCTCTCCTGCCTGGAAAAATGATCGATGATGATGCATATTATGGGTTAGCATTTACTTTAATACTGTTTTTACAATAAAAGCAAGTACTACTTCTTCTTAAGATCTGTTTATTTATTTGAGAGAGAGCGAGCGCAAATGGAGGGGCACAGGGAGAGAGAGAATCTCAAGCAGGCTCCACGCGGAGTGCGGAGCCCGAAGCAGGGCTCGATCCCATGACCATGAGATCACGACCTGAGCCGAACCAAGCGCTGGATGCTTAACCGACTGCACCACCCAGGCCCCGAAAAGTAAGCACTACCTTTCTTTAAAAAAGTGAAAGGATGATATACCCAGCAGCTGACTGCTTCTCATGACTTTTGTGGCTACCACTCTGGTCGTCATCCCTCGCTTGGATTACGGAAGCCATAGCTTCTACTTGGGCTTCCATCTGCCCCCTTTGCCTCTTCTCAGCACAGGAACCAGATCGCTGATTTGAAGACCCATGTCAGGTGCCGACTCCTCTGCGCAGCACCCTGCAGTTGGCTCCCCATTTTACCCAGGGATGGGGCCTGATTTGTTGCCCCACCCCCATGTCTGATGGCTCCACCCTCCCTCATTCCAGCCACCCTGCCTGGCACCCTTCCTCTAAGAGGCTGGACTCTTAGGGCCTCACTCCTTAGGGCCTCTGTATCCCCTCTGCCAGGAACAGGCTCCCCCTGCCTATCCCCCTTCCTCCGGCCCCCCACCTCCTTCAAGTTCTCTGCCCAGATGCTACTTTGTCGATTAGGTCGGCCTTGACCACCATGTAACGCCTCATCCTCCACCGCAACCCCCATGCTCTCCAGATCCGCCTTACCCTGCTAGGTTTTCCTGTTTTCCATCACATGTATCCCTTTCCACCCCATTGTATTATTTATTGTTTATTGTTCTTTTTCTGTATCCCCCACATTCAAGCGTAACCTCCGTACGGGCAGGGACTTTTGCTCTGCTCTGTTCATTGATAGACCTAACAGGTACCTGGCCTATAGGTTCTTAGTATATACTTGTTGAATGAAATTGTTACAGATGATTTGAATAAGATGAAGGTGGGTTGGGAGCTCCATTAAGAAGGCAAAGGGCGGGACACCTGGGTGGCTCAGTCCGTTAAGCGTCTGCCTTCCGCTCAGGTCGTGATCCTGGGGCCCTGGGATCGAGTCCCACATTGGGCTCCCTGCTCAGCGGGGCGCCTGCTTCTCCGTCTGCCCCTCTTCTCCCCCGCAAAGGCCCCCCGCTCATGTGTGCTCTCTCTCTCTAATAAATAAATCTTAAAAAAAAAAAAAGGTGACAAAGAGCAAGCTGAGGCCCAGGCCCAGGTTGGTTTGGGGAAACTAACAAACCCTCCAGAGTTTAGATCCAGAGGCTTTGGGACTTGGTACATTTAATCTGGTCTAGGTGGACACTGCAGCGTCCCAAAGCTAGATGCAGGGCTGGAGGGGGGATGGCGGGTGATTCCCAGATTGTACTTCCCGGTTGAGAGGAGGAGAGCTGCTACCATTCTCCCACAGTTTGTCTGCGAGTGGCTGGCCACTCTGGGCGCCAGGGGGCTGGGGCTGGAGCCGACCCAGTGTGTTTGTCCGTGGCACTCACCAACCAGAGCAGACCTACCTCTCCCTCACGGGGCAGATGCCAGAAGATGCCATCCTCAGCTGCTCACAAAAAGGACCGGGGCCTTACTGCATAGATCTCCTCGTTGTAAAAAACAGGTGGGCATGAAAATCTTGAAATCTGGAAGCTTTGTTAATTTGGTCAAAGGACAGTGGTTTTCTTTGCCCTCCCAAGAAGAAATGCATCCCAAATCAGCTGCTGGGTTTGAATGAACAGAACAGAAGCAGGCAGGAAAGGGAGGAGAGGATATAAACAATGTGTTATTTTATTGGAGCCAGGTTTATTAAGGAACCTTGGTCAGGAATCATACCCCAAGATGTAGATGGTGATTAATTGATGTTCAGTGAAAGAGCGACAATTTCAGTTTCATCTCTTCTCAATTAAAGCCATCAATGGCTTTGGGATCCTCTGTACACTTTATCCGAAAGCACTCATGCACTTCTTTCCTACGAATATTTTTGCCGGTCGGTGCTTCTCCCTGCCCAGCACAGGTTCGTGGCTGACGTGTTTGTTTGCTCGTTTTTGCAGGAAGAGTGCCCCGTGGTGATATGGTCAAGTGACATCCACTTGGGTAGATCCCAAAAGCTATCTTGCCTTTTCTTGCCCCCCTTAACCGACAATGTGTCCAGGATCTGACACCTCTCACGACATCTATGGTTGCTGTTCTGGCCCAGGTCATCTCTTGCCTGGTCACTGGCAATGGCCAGAGCTGGCCTTCCATCTCCCACCCAGACCCCCGCCGTCAACTCTCAACACAGCACCCAGAGTGCCCCCCCCCCCTTGCCCCTGCCAGCATAGCAGACCTTCGGAGCGAGGCTTGCTTAACCATACCCATCAGCAGTTGTCCTATCAGTGGTTCAGCCTCCTGGGATAGGATTCAAGTGTGTCCAAAAATACCTCCGGAGATCTGATCTTCCGCATAAATCGTTCAGGAGCAATGCCGCTTCCTCCACGGTGTGAAGGTAGAGGAACACAGAGGGGCGTCAGAGAGGGCCGCCAGACGCTGCCCTACTCAGGAAGGGAAAATGTCACATCACCCGTGCAGACGCAAAACCAAACACCCAATTTTATTTTTACAACGTGAGTTACTGTCTTGTTCGTGAGTGAGTCACCAAAAGGAGGCTCCACTTGGGTTTTGCCAACTCCCCCGCAGTGGCCTCTGACCTTGGCTGGGTTTGGGCTGGTTCTGGCTCCGGGCGAGGGTGAAGGGGCTCCAGACCTTGCACTTGATGGTGGGGTGTTTCGCCGTGCACTATGGAAACGGATGTTCCTGCTTGGTTCGCAGACTGACTCCCAACTAAGGCTGAAGTTGAATCATCTAGTTTTCTTTGCAACCCCGTTTAAAAGGTAGGAAAGTAGATCCTCTTACCATATAAAAGTCTCGTCAAAGATACACCTCAAACTACAGGAAACTGTGCACCCTTTTATCTCAACTTACTAAAAAACTGTGTAAAGAGAAACTTTTTTTTGCCCCTTGGGGCAGCATGGCTTTATTTGACACTAGAAACCCACTGGACATGGTGGTAAAGCGCAGGGACAAAAGCGAAACTTGGTTCCTGGAGTGCCTCCTTTTGTAATGCATGCCTGGGACAGTGATTGGTCACTAGACTTTAAGGTTTTTCATGGTAATGGAAACCTCAAGGCTTGTCTACGTTTCTTTGCTTGTGGAATATTTTCTGCGGGATCTCTGGAGCGACTGCTGGCCCACAGTCAAGTTCACCTGCATCTCTTCATCAGGACTGCCCTGGCTTACCGGCTGGTGGCTGGATCCCCAGGTACTTTCAGGGCAAGGACTGTTGTGTTAAAACCACCTGCCATCTGTTGGTGAAAATTTTGGGGCTTCTAGATGATGAGTCACTTGTTTCTCCTGCTGTTCCTTCTGCTGCCAGGACTAATTTACCTCTTAGACCATATCAGGGGAGATGCTGGGAAAACTGGTCTTGAAGCTTTGTCCTATGCAAAGTTCACGTCCCTAATGACCACTATTCCTGGTGCTGTCGCTAGAAAGGTGGGGGAGGACTTGCCTTTGCATTCCCACAGGGCCGGCGAGGAGACAGCAAGAGCCTCTCTGCTCTTCACTCCAGGGCCCTTCTCGGGTAAATCTACAGCCATCCACTTCGGTCGGGTTGGAGTTGAGAGTCCCGAGGTGGCTCACATTTCCTTGCCAGTGGTCCCTTGGTGGGACGCCAGTGCCAGTCACCCGTGTGTGATACAGGGTAGGTCCTCAGTGACCACTGGTTCAATGAATGAGTGAGGTCTGTGACTACAAAGTGGTCACCCAAGGCCACCCATGAGACCAGGGTGCCCACATGACCGTGCCACCTACAGAGTCATCCCTCTGACAGTCTGATAGAGGCTACTCTTGCCAACCTCCAAAGGAGAGGACTCGGAATGATTTTTAGGAGAAATTCAGGAGACTCTTGCCACACAGAGCTTGGTGTTATCCTGTAACCTAAAAGCAAGAGCTATGGGAAGGGTGGGTAGCCAGGGTGCCTGGGGACGAGGACTTGGATTTCACAGCAGAGTCCAGGGCTTTCCCAAGAAGGTGAGGTTGGGTGAGCCCCTCTGTCCGCCAGAGCACCGTGGCCAGAGTCCTGCACTAAAATAGAAGCCGTGCTTCTCCACTGACTCGGTTTCACACAAATCAATTTTTATTGTGTCATCATCCCTGTGTCCCAAAGAAATTTATTAGGGTGGCTCAAATCTAGCTTTATTCACATGTCCTAAGATACCCTACAACATTTCTGTGTTTCATGCCTTCCACTTTTTTTTGCCACCCCAAATTCCAAGCTAAATTGCAGCAGCAAAGCCCTAAGTGCAGAAGATTCTAGCTCCCTTGAGCATGCTCCGTTTCACTGAAGTTTTCTACAGATTTCCTGCCTGGAGAAATTACCGAGTCCCAGGTGGGTGGGATTTTATTCTTACCATAGAGTAGGTGTGATTTTTGGGGAGGATCTTCCCCCAGCCTCCTAGATCAGAGGCAGATATGCACCTGAGTCCTGGGTGGGAGGTAAACGTCTGTACTGAGAGTACCGGGCTCGACCCCCCAGTCCCCTCCGCCATGGTCGCTGGTTGGGAGAGGTGGCCAGCTGCATGTGCCTGCCCGAGGCCCTGCAAGCCCCAACTGACCTTTGCAACCAAGCTGGTATTAGGAAATCGGACCACACATTCTGAAAGAACCCACTCTCGAGTGATCTGGGTGATGTGGGATGCAGGAAGGACAAGGCGAGCCTTCTTTAGAGGAAATGATGTTGGCATTAATCTCCATGGCTGAGTATCAAGTTGCTGGAATTAACATTTCCAGCTGCCTTCCTTATCTAGGTACAAGACGCACTTGCTGCTGAGGCTGCCACGCTGATAGGCTTCTAGAACCCCTGCCTTCTCTGTGTACCCAGGGGCAGGGAGAGCACATCCGTACTCAGCACTTCGTGATGGCTGAGCTCTTGAGGGACCAGCTTCCCTACTCTGAATGGTGATTTGACTACAAAGAGGATCCTGAGGGAGAGCTGGAAGGCTTGCTGAACTCCCAATACGAGAGAACTTTGGCACATTGTCCACATCACCACTTCAGAGTTGGAAAGCCAAGACCCCACGGTCTTCAACACAGCTACGGGCTAAGGCATTCAATCAGACAGACACGAGGGCACATGGTCTCTCAGCACAGGTGCGGCCAAGTGACGCCCAATGGAGGCGCCCTTGTCCTCCTGGAGGTTCCGAAATCACAGAACAGGGGCACTGTGGCCCCCGCTCCAGGGAGTCTCTGTTGGAAGGAGGCCAGACACTGAAACCACGTCTCCATACCCAGATGAGCCAAGGGGGCCTTCGGGGCAAACTTGTACAGACTTGTAGGTTTGTACAGTTTAAAAACAAAAAGATTCCATTAGTGACAAAAGCAAAGGAAATCAGATTACAGGGGTGTTTCTCAGTTTGGGAAGAGTACTGCATACAGAGAGTAGCCACCGATATTTGCCAACCTACTTTTTCTCTATTTAAAAGTGGCTACTTGGCTAACCCATGGTGGTGCAAGCAGTTTACTTTCTAGCTCTCAGACTATTTCAGAAACGTTGATGTGTTGGGGGATTTGTATTAGCAAAAGACTTCTCTCCTCTGAAGCCACATCACACAAACAGTAATCCCCAAGAAACGCTAGCCACCCAAGCCCAGCAAAGGGGCTGCTTCCAAGATAGTGTCAACTGCCTGTTTCTTAAAGATGTTTGCAAGAAATACAAATGCCAGTTTGACATTTCCTGAGCCCTGGTTATTTACCAGACTAGAATCCTCTCTGGGAAGTATTTAATCCTGCATCAAATACAGAAAGGCAAACCATTGGCTTCAAGAGAGTGAGAGTTCATTGTAAAGGCAAGCGGGTGCTCCAGAAAGGACCCAGAACTCGGGGAAGGGGAAGACCTGGTCACCGTGGTTACAGGAACAGCCCTGGTAACTTGCCAGTCCACTCCAGGGGTGGAGGCAATTTAACGACTGGAGGAGAACCTTCTCAGTGCGCTTGGCGCATGTGCAAACTTCACTCCTTCAGAGGAGGGGCTGTGAAGATGAGTCCCAAGGATCCAGCCGCACCAGGTTCACATGGCACTTGGTACTGAGCTGCCGGGAAGGCCACAGCACCCAAGCGTGCTCCTTACTCAGAGACCCAGGATCCCAGCTGGGGGACTGTGGACTCAGGGCTCCCCCTCCCCTTCTTCCTGAGAAATGCCTAGCACCGACTTGTGCAGGATTTTGCACTCCTGCAGAGATCTGGTGAGGTCAAAGAAACGTCTCCTGGGCACCCCCATCACTGCGATACTGCAGGGCTGGTAGCTGGCCTGGTTCTGGTGTTCGGCCACGGCCACAACGGTCTGTAAGGTGTCGGTGGGCCGGAAATGGTGAACGAACCTTTGGCCCGACGGCGATCTGATGGCCAGCAGAAGCCTCGGCTCTCGATCTGATGTCTCCTCCACGTCCCCAGCCCTGGGGGAGGTCTGTCTCCTGGTCTGGACGATGACTTTCCTCTCTGGGGAACAAGCAGGAGCTCTGGAATCTTCTTCACTTGTCTTCATAGTGCCAGTCTCCTCTTGGTCAAGAGCCTGGATGCTGCCCAGCTGCAGGGAGCCGGACTTTTTAGCTACTGTTTCCACAGACCCCTCCTCCAGGGTCTTCCTGTTGATGGAAGGGAGGACTGGGTATTTATTGAGAGAAGAGGATGCACCAACTGGCACCTGTTGCAGCAGCTCAGGGATCTCATCAGGAGCTCCCGAGTTTGGAGACTTGGGTGCGCAGGCTCCCGGTCTTTGGCTGCTTGGCGACTCGCAGGGGATGGCTGGAGGGAGGGAGGCTGGCGTGCGGTGAGGGCACAGCTCTGTGCCCTGTGGTCTGTGCAGACTGGGCCGCGTCCGTCCCTTGGCGGACTTGGGCCTGAGGACATGCATGTTGGCCGAGTTTGGCTGCCAGATGAAGCTGTCAGCTGTCGAGCTGCCGTTGGTGCTGCATTCAGGGGGGGCTAGGTTCACAGGGGCTTCTGTGACCATTGCTTCTCCAGACCCCTAAGGAAGCAGGAGAGAAGAGAAGCCGTGGATTACACTTCCCAGGACTCCTGCCTCCGAGCCATTCACCCCCAGGGGCCGGAATTAGTGCCAACTGGCCAGGAGGGCTTCTCTCTGGATTTCGGGCATTGGGGGAGGGGCCCCGGCTGCCATTCATTCCTCTGCTCTTATCAGTCATTCCAATCACTTGGAAAAATCAGTGAACCAAGAGTGAGGGAAGACAGGTGTCGAGCCCACCAGTAAAGAGGTATTTTCAATAAGTAATAATTGACGTGAAGAAAATAAACAAAGTAGGCACCAGAGAGTGACTGTTGGCGGGGGGGGGGGGAATTCTTATTCTTACGGGGGTAGGGGATACTTTAAGCTGAGAAACCAGAGGGATGAGAAGCAACAAGCCGTGTCACAATCCAGAGCAGGGACTGGCTAACTTTTTCTGAACACGTTTTCAGGATTTGGGAGCCACGTGATCTCTCTTCCAATGATTCAGCCCTGCCCTCGAGGCCACTGACCCGTTTTTCCTCTCTTCCCTGGGCCTATCCTGACCCTCTCTTTCTACCCACAGTTGGACCTTCCTTCCTTTTCCTTCCTCTTTTCATTCAGCTTTGTCCCCCTTTTAGTTACGATTAACAGTAACAGTAATCCCCAAGGTGTCTCTGCACAAATCACTTAATGTCAAAAATCCCTCCACCGCCCTAACTTTGTCACCAGGGGTGTGGGGTAGGGGAGGGGGGCACCATGGCTGATCTCGGCCCATTGGCCAGAACTCACCGGGAGGTACACAGATTCTAGACCAGGGGCCAGCAAGCCTTTTCTGTAAATGGCCAGATAGCCAATATTTTCAGTTTTGCTGGCCACGGGGTCAGTCGTAAGTCCACAGCTCTGCCCTTGGGGTGTGACAGCCGCCGCAGACAGCAGGTAAATGAACGGGTGTGGCTGTGTGCTGATAAAGCTTCGTTTATGGACACTGACATTTCAATTTCATATCATTTTCATGTGGCACAAAAGATTCCTCTCCTTTTTATTTTTTTCCCCAACCATTTAAAAGTATAAAGCCTATTCTTAGCCCACAAGCCACACAAAACTGGCAGTGGGCCATCGTGTACCAAACCATTGGTCTTAGACCAACTCCACCGGGGGCTCTGGGCACACACTAATCCTACGATGTAGGAGCTAGAGGGTCAGAGCAACTGCCCCCTGGTCACAAAGCCAGCTATTGGCAGAGCCTGAACTAGAACCCAGGTCTTGTGACACCCGGCCATGTTCTGGAGGACCAGGCTTCGCCTTCTGTCTTCCCAGCTACCTGGTGAACCCTCTGAGGGCCTCTATATGTGCATCTCCCACTGCGGGTGTTCATGCGTGCTAGCCAAATCCCACAGAAGCCCCGTGTTCCCAAGCTCGGTAGGAGGCATGGGCATTCTTCTGTGCAGGCCCTAATTGCCAGATCGGGTCTCTTTCTCCCCTCCTCACCATCTAGGTGGCCCCTTCATTAACTCAATTACCACCACCTCCCCCTACCACGCCCTACTTACATCCTTCCCTGGACACTGTGGGGCGTCTAGGGCTCCCGTCCTCCCTTGGAATCCTGACCACCACTGCACAGGCTGACTGGGTGTCTCCCCACCCTCTAAAGCCCTTCTGGTAATTTCCCAGTGCCTCATGGTCCCCAAGCAGCAACATGTCTGAGTGCAAAGGAACCAGGACCTGATGTCCTAAGTCCGGGGTTCTATTGCAGGCTCTGCTGAGAGTTAGCTGAGTCACCATGGGACCGCCATTCTACCCTTCTGATACATCTCTTTCCTCATCTATAGAATTAGCCATACGACCTTGAAGACATTATTTAAATACCTCTCAGGTCAGTCCCTTTATCCGCAACAGGAAGACAGTAATACAAAATCATGTAACCACGGCTATAAGCACCGGGCTCGGTGCATGTGTAGTCAAGGCTTAAAAAGAGTTAAGGTTAGGGGCGCCTGGGTGGCTCAGTCGTTAAGCGTCTGCCTTCGGCTCAGGTCATGATCCCAGGGTCCTGGGATTGAGCCCCTGCATCGGGCTCCCTGCTCAGTGAGAAGCCTGCTTCTCCCTCTCCCACTCCCCCTGCTTGTGATCCTGCTCTCGCTGTGTCTCTCTCTGTCGGATAAATAAATAAAAATTTAAAAAAAAAAAAAAAGAAGAGTTAAGGTTCTTTTGCTTTTGTGTTTGGTTTTCTGTTTGCTTAGTGTTTTCTATTATTTTGGTCCAAAAGCCCTACCTGTTGCTGCAGAGCTTTTTCCCCAGGGGGCCTTCGGTGGTTCTGCTCCTGGTCACCTCTGACCAGCCAGGCAAATCCTGGGACCCGCGCCTGCCCCACCCGCTGCACAGTAATGCCGGAAGGTTGATTTCAGCGAGCTACTGCCTATGAACTTGCCTCAAAAATGCAAAATAATGCTTTTTCTAAGAAATGCCTTCTAATGCCCCACTTTAATTGCATCCTAACCTCAAACCGACTTACTCCAAGCCAGCTTAGTCATACAATCCTGAGCAGTGCAGTTTCCGTAGTGTAGTGGTTATCAGTTCACCTCACAATCCTGAGCAATGCAATTCCAGCCCCGTAGCTTTGCATTCTAACATTATCGTCCTGTGCCTCTTACCCACGTTGCCAAATTTTAGAAAGTATCCTCTTACTGTCCGCTGAAACCACACCCAAACAAAACACAGTCTTCCCCTATGTTCCCAAGGCACTAGCCAGTTCGAAAGCTACCCTCCCTTTCTTAACTCAAAGGCCTCTATGTTCGCTCCATTCCATCCACAGACTGGGTCTTTCCACACTCCCATTTTCCACTTCTCACTAGGTTTTCACACCCAATCTGGCTGCTGGGAGTTCAGGAACCTTCTCCTTGGCATGAAAAAAAGCCGGTCCATCTCCTTGTTAATTTAATCTATTTTCTGATCAACTGTGAAGAATGTGGTTTTTCCCCTGTTGGCTTAGTTCTAAAGTCTTTCACTTGTAATTAAGCAGCTCTGCACTTTAACTCAGGATGACACGAGAAGGTCATAATTGTCCAACTGTTCTGCCACAGATAAGCTCAATTTGGGAACGAGCTCCCCTTCTCGCCACCCCCCCTCCAGGAATGGCTATTAATTTGCCACAGCTTCTACAGAATTATCACAGACTTGGCTTCTAACTCCCACACATGCCTCGGTAAGGTTTAACTGTCAGTAAGTTTGGTAACTTAGAAACCTCTTCCTTAACAACTTTGATGAGGAAAGTCATGTGTTCTCGCAGGCTCTCTGCTGGATTATTTTTAACAGTAAAACTTGAGTATGTGCATGCACTTTCTATACCTTTTGGTACTATATAATTATCCATGTTCAGGGGGTGTCATATTCAAGACACCCTGGTCATAAGATAACATGACTGCGAGCTATCTCAGAGAAAAAAAACCTCAATTATGACTAATTCCTATAAGCCCACTCATGGTTATTTAGAGATTAACACCTCCTTCAGGTAAAACCGTTCCATCGAACCTGCTTTCATAACCCACTGCCTCCTCCTGAGCGCAGGGACCATCTGTTACACGGAGGGAGCACCAACTCTCCCCAGCATCTATTCCATAGAGAAGGGAAGCCGGGGAGGGGGGGACAGGTGTTTGGGGACCTGGGCCAACTGTGCCTTTGTACCCACACCTTGGGTCCCAAACTCTGCCCACACCCCTGGGTCCAGGAAGGCTTGGGCAGTGCCCATCATTAGCCCGGCTCAGCTCATTTCCCCACCTCCGGGCCTGGCAGCCATGCAACCACAAAGTGATTTGACAAGATCTAGGTGTAGGCATCCATCAAGCCGCCAGCTGAATAGGCAAGTGGCCTGTTTACTTAAACAGAATAGCTGCACCCCAGAGGCCTGCTAGGAGTCAGGAAACAAACATTCTTCGTAACTGTTTCCAGGGAACTGCCAAAAGGTGCCCATTGCTTAAGATGAATTGCCAAATCAACTGGAAACGAAGAACATTGGACAGGAAAGGCTGAGGCCATATTCCTGCTTTCCAAAGGAGCCCACCTCTCAGCACAGGGTCAGACCACCCCATTTCACTCACAACCCAAATCTAAACCCACAGCAAATGCAGTAAAATACACCCACCCACATACCATCTGCTGATACATACCGAGGATGCATACATTTGAATTGGTCTTTTAAAAATGTTTATCAGTTAATACTATCCCCTGCCAACAACCCCACCCCACCCCAATCCGCCCCCTGTGAGGCTCTCAAGATGAAAGCACTCAGCAGAATCAACAGGAGATGGTAGTTGGCCTGAGCAGGAGAAAACTTTGGTAGCATTCCCAGCTCTACCCCCGACTAAATGATTAGAATGCACTGTCCCACGCAGAGTGCCACGTTTAAAAGGGGGAGTGGAGAAATTGGACCACAAGCCACCAAGTGATCAAAGGTTTGGAAAAGGCAGTGGGGATGGTTGCAAGAGCAGCGTGGGGTGGGGGGAGGTGGAGGAGGAGAGCTCAATTATTTCCACGTACGGACAGCTCTAAAAGGAAAGGAGCTGAGCTGGAACAGCCGCAGCAGGCATTTGGGGGAGGGGCAAGAAAGAACGCCTAGAAAGTGAGAGGTGCCTGGGGGAAAGAGCATGGGTCTGGAGGAGGCTCTGATCCGGTTCCGGTCTCTCCGTGTGCAGGACGTCCTTTGGGCCCTGTGGGTCTGTCCGTGTCCCCCGTCCGCACTGCCCAGCCAGGAGGGCATGGCCCGGCGGTTTCCCAGGCCCCTCGGCTTCCGCGGAGCCGGGGAGCTGTCCCATTCCGGCAACGGTGAGCTGGGCCGGGCTGGCTTTGCCCCGGGAGTGGCCGCTTCTCCCCGGGCCCCGTCCTGTCCCCTGGGGGCGCCACCGGGGCCGAGGCCGGGGAGCCCCCGCCGCGTCCCCAGGCGGCGGGGCGCGCTCACCTCGGCCGCTGCTCCATCCGCCGCCGGCGCCCGCCTCCGTCCGGCTGGTAAACAGCCCGCGTCTCCGGGGCAACGCGGCGGAGGGGGCCACGTGCTTCCGGTCGGTGGGTCGGCCCTGGCTTGGGGGCGCGCGGGTGGGGGGCCTCCTGGCTCCTCTCCCGGGGCCGGGCTGGGGAGCACCGTGGGCTGACCTGGGGGCAGGCCCCGGCTCGTTCAGTGACCCCGGTTTGGGGAGAAGCTGCTGGACTGACTGATTTCTGGGCACCCTCCAGGCTCAGTGGTTGCTTTCAGGGCTTGTGTTGAGTTGGGGCCTCTCGTCCTTGTCTGTTAGTGCAAGCCTTCAACACCGAGTCCGTGACCTCCCTTCCACATCAGCCCCCCACTCCCGGCCGCGTCTGGACCCTTGATATCAACGACATCTGCCCTGCTTTGCCCCTCCTAACCATGACCCCTCTACTTCCAGCAACCCCAGTCACCTGTACCCCATTTGTCTTTCGCAGCCCACAAGCCTGCTTCTTCCCTGCTCTGTCCAGCCCACGGTCCTTTACCCAGGCCATTCCCTTGCGAGCCCCCTGCTACCTCTCCCTCCTTCCCACCTGATGAAACTCCATCAGTCCCCCTACACCCAGGGGCTGAAGACACCTTGACCAGCCACGGACGTCGGCGTAATTTGCGGAAAAGTGTGGTCTCCAACGTCTCCTGGACCCTTAACCCTACGCAGAAATCCTTCCACCCCCCCCCCCCCCCCCCCCGCCCGTTTAGTTCTGTCTCCTCTCTCCTCCGTGGTTATTTCAAACCTTTGCCTCTCTCCTGAAACCTCTCCCCTCTCCCCTAACCCTCCTCCCACGCAGAAGAATTCTCACCTCCCTCTTCAGAGAGAAAGGAGAAGCCGTCCTACGGAAGCCTTGTTAGTGTTCTGCCATCAGACCACATGTTTGCCTGCTTTCCTCCTTGCCTCCTGCTCGAATGGGAGGGGACACGTCCTCTAACTCTGTCCGACTGACTCTGTCCAAGACCTACTGCTCCTCCAGACGGCCCCGAAGCCAGTTCCCTGCCACAGGGCCACACACATACACTCCAGACCTTTGCTCCGGCTGTTCCTGATGCCTGGAAGATTCTTCTGCAACCTCCCCAAACTCTGCCTCCTCCCTTCCTTTGCCTAATGCCCATCCCAACTTGATGGAAGAAGACTTTCTTCCAAAATGAAATTAAGATAGCTTCAGAAGGAGCCTTTACTGGACTATTATTGTCTGCCAGGCACCGTTCTAGACTCTTGGAATGTGCAGATGCATAATTTTGTGACTATATTATTGGAAGATAATGTTAGTAGACATCCAAGAACCAAATTATCAGAGGAAAGAATTGGGATTCATTACCTAGCATTGCGGCCAGATATCTGTTATCTTTTGTATCCCGGACACATGGACACAGGATTGTGATAGGGCATAACTCCGGCCGTGGGACAAGATGTTCACAGTTTGGTTGAGGAGGCGTGTCACACGCCCCTAAAGAGTTACAAAGGAGATTGTTTTCAATAAGTTCGAGCCAAGAACAGAAGAGCGGGTGTAGGCTGGACGTGGTTATGTGCCACGTGACTGACACTGATAGGAAGGTCTTCGGGCCCCGGGAGGAGGGGACCATTTCGGCAGCAATGTTTCTTCCTGTGTCAGTGAAGCTGCACCTGACCTGTGGGAGCTGCTGGTGGGCACGCCCCCTGCTAGGGTCACCCCCTGACCCGCCCTGGGCATCCAGGGTGTCATCCGAGGCCCCAAGAGGGTGCAGGAGGTGATGGTTTTAGGAGCTGTTGGCTTTGCAGCTCTGTGCTGGTGGTGGCTTATTTCCTGTAAATGATTCTGTCAGAAATATCTAAGCAATGCTCTTCAGGCCTTCAACGCCCACCCAAAAAAGATTAAAGTAGATTCTTCATCAGCTATTTTAATAGCACCTAAGAATTATGCAATCTTTTGGAAAATCAAATTGGCTTCTTCCCCTGCCCCCCTCGCTGTGTGTGTGTGTGTGTGTGTGTGTGTGTGTGTGTGTGTGTGTCCCCACATGGGCATGCACTGAAATGGTGCTTATGCCTAGGGTCTGTTTAATATTCAGCAGCAGGTGCCCTTTGCTCCCCGGTGTCATGTAATGTGCAGTGCCGGGCGGGGGGGAGGGCGGCGGGGAGGCTGGAGGGAAGGAGCCAACCAGCCAATTGCTGTGCCTTCCTGCTCTTTAAAGAGAGAGCTGACTTTGCTACGTTTATCTCCCCTCTTTCTTTAAAGAGCATGTCTTCAAAGGATGAACGCTATAATGCCCCGTCTCTGGCACACGTGCAAAATGGATTCTCAGTAAACATGGCCAGAGGCGCCTGCCTTGCCAGGTTAAATGTGGACTCACCCTCCTTTCCAGCCATGGTTCCCTTACTCCCTGGCTTTCTCCATGGGTTCCAGCCAACTTGGTCCCCAAATGGGCCTTCAGTCTTTTCATCTCCAGGGTCTTTGCTCATGCCCACCCCACCCTGCTTCCTTCCTTGAAGTCAATCCAAATTTACTGAGCCTTCAAGGCCGCTGTTAAAAAGTCACCTCTTTCATGGAGGCCTTTCCTGACCACCTCCTCCCCACCCCCCAAGCCTCATGGGCTTTTGCTGATCCCTTTTGGTCCAGTGGAACATGCCCAAGATGGCACCATGCACCCTCACCAGGTCAGTTCCTCTGATCTTCAGGGCTGTCTTCCCAGAAAGGCATCATTGGCCTCCTTTGCCCCAAAAAACCAGCTGACCCTCAGGGTCCCTCAAGTTCTTGAGGGGCAGAGCAGTTCCAGAACCCCAATCTGGCTGATTCCACCCCATACTCCAGAGCCCACCCCCACCCCGGCATTCCCACATGGCACCTTTACCTGTACCCGCCTATTGTGCTGGTTGTGAGGTGGTAGGCATGGCCCCTGGAGTCCAAGCTTGAGTTCGAATCCCGGCTCCACTACTTGCTGGCTGCAGACCTTGGGTAGCTAATTACACTTCCCTGCCCCTTGCTTTCTACCTCTATAGAATGTAGGTGGTTAATAATGGGAGTGTGGGGGGCGCCTGGGTGACTCAGTCGTCAAGCATCTGCCTTCGGCTCAGGTCATGATCCCAGGACCAGCCCCGCACCGGGCTCCCTGCTCGGCGGGGAGCCTGCTTCTCCCTCTCCCACTCCCCCTGCTTGTGTTCCCTCTCTCGCTGTGTCTCTCTCTGTCAAATAAATAAATAAAATCTTAAAAAAAAAAAAAAGAATGGGAGTGTGGCGGGGGGCGAAATCAGACGCTACCTGTAAAGGTCTTAGCACAGGGGCGCCTGGGTGGCTCAGTCATTGAGCGTCTGCCTTCGGCTCAGGTCATGATTCCAGGGTCCTGGGATCGAGCCCCGCATGGGGCTCCCTGCTCGGCGGGAAGTCTGCTTCTCCTTCTCCCACTCCCCCTGCTTGTGTTCCCTCTGTCACTGTGTCTCTCTCTGTCAAATAAATAAATAAAAATCTTTAAAAAAATAAAAAATAAAGGTCTTAGCACAGTGCCAGGCACCTGGTAAATGCTTGGTGAGGGTTAGTGTCCATTATCATGTTGGTTTCCTCCTCCCGTGTGCCTTTCCTCCAGCTCCTCCTGAGCTCCTCTAGGCTAGGAACTTGCCTGTGTCTGAGTCCCTTGCTTTGCCCACATAGTGCCTGCTTCATGGTAGGCGCTCAGCAAATGAAAGTTAAATTAATTAAGAGACAATGCTGATTCCACAGCTGGCTTTTCCACCGAGGGACCCGGCTGGCTGCCACTTGGTATCCCCCAAGGATATCTGGTTTGAAGTCTAAATGACCTCCCCCAGGGTTGGACTGAAGGCAAAATCAGTGTCTCAGCAGCTTGTCCCCACAGAGCAGTTGGCCTCTTTTTGAACTAGCAGCTTCCAGATTTTGGAGTCTATACCCAGTGTACTATTCTGCCCTCAATCCCATTAGATGTGTTGATTGAGACCCTGGATAATCTTCAAGCAGAAGGGGGACCGGGTGTATGCTCTGGTAGAGAGGCCAAGAGGCTGGCACAGTTACTATGCATCCTGTTGCCTCAGCTTCCCAAGAGGCCCTGCAAGAGGGAAGTTTCTAGATAATGAAATCTACCTCTTGAAGTACTGCAGGTTTCTATTGTTTCCCCATATTGTTGGAAAACATCCATAAATGTCGTGCCTCCTTCCCCGTCTTCTTAAGCAGAACATAGAAAACATGGTACCTCACCATGGCTACAGTTGACCAAGGGCTTTTGACCTCAGGAACTTGTTGAATCTTGCTGGCAGTCCGTGGGGGGTCAGGCTCATTGTCTCCACCTCACAGGTGATGAAGCGAAGGCTCAGGAACCTTAAAGACTCTCCCAGGAGGTGGTGGTGCCCTGCTCCATCCCTCTTTTCTGACAGAGAATCTGGAGTTATTTGCCCTGCAGCTTGGCAGTCTCCTACACGATGCAGCCTTTTCTTGATGACTTGAAGTCAACAACCACTCCAGGTGCAACGATGTTGCTGTAGCTAGAACCATCTGCCCCTATACTCAGTGGCCCCAGGTTCGTAGGCTTGGTCCGTTATTGTTTTCATCACTCCTGTCAGCCTCCACTATAACTCCCTTCCTGTTCAACCGCTGCGTCTGAGAAAAGGAGGTTGACCCCTTGCTGGGATCGTGTCTCAAATAAGAAGGCTTGTGGCATCTGCTCGGATGCTCGGGCCGTTTAGGTTTTGTTTTCCTAGCGCTGTTTTGGGATAGGTAGAGCCCTTGGCGCAATGCCCCGCAGGGAAGCAGGAGAACAGCTCAGGGTTCGGGATGCTGCCTTTGACACCCACACACCTGGGTCGAGTCCTGGCTCCGTCACTTTGCAGGGCAAAATACCCACCCCCCGCCAGTCTCTGTTCTCCCATCTAGAAACTGGGGTTGATCATCTAGGCCACATGGGGAATATTGGAAGAGGATTTAGGGAGATAATCCACAAACCCTGCTTAGCCCATGCTGGCCCTCGGTAGTATATGGTTTTGTTTCTATTTCTGTAACTCGAAACATGATCGGACTCTGATCATTCATTCATTCCTCAAATATGTATTTATTTCCCATCTCTCCATGCCTGGCTTTCTTATCGGCACAATGAAGGTGATAGCAGTGCTTCTCCAGCTGGGGGCCGTGAGGACTTACTGTGAAGTGCTCAGAAGCCTCGCAGGGTGTAGAAGTGTGACACAAAAGTGACTCGTCCTCACCACCAGTACAAGTGTGTGCCAGGCCCTGCATGTCCCGGTAGGCACTGGGAATAAAGAGGTGAACAAAATAGCGTGATCTTTGACTTATGGAGCTCACAGGTTCTTCCCTCCTTATTTTCTCCATGGGCAGAAAAGCCAACCAACGTTTCAGCATTGTCTGCGTCAGATGAATTGATGGGTCTGAGAGCATTGCTCACAGAGACCTGCCGACCCGCCACTGCCACGCTAGAAGCTGGCACTAGAGTCCATGCCATGCTCCCTGCCGCCCATGCTCTTGCCCTTCCTCACGTCCCTGGGCCTCCAGCCCTGTGATCTTGCTTTCAGTTCAGCACAATCCAAAGAACCCGCAAATGAGCAGTCAGAGGAGAGAAACGTGCCCTGTCATAGCCATGGAGGCCAGTGTCTGTGAAAATGCTCTGTCACCCTCAAAAGGCCACACGGGCAAGAGGTCTAGGCAGGAGCCTGGTGAGGGGGAAAGAGCGCCAAATTTGGAGATTGGGACCAGAGGTTACGTCCCGGTCCTGCCGCTTGGTGGCTGTGTGTCCCTTCTCTCTGAGCCTTGATTTTCTCAACTGCCAAACAAGAAAGTGATAGGCTCTACCTGTCCGGTTGTATGAGGAGCAAATCAGAGTGGAATACAAATTTAAGGTAATTCAAGGGACCCTCAAACTCCTCCTTTTAAAGGTGAGTTCACTGCTTCTCACTCTACATGGGCTTAGATTGGCCTCCCTGGACACAGACTCTGAGACAAAGAAGTGCATTCTCGGGAGGCTCCCAGGAGAGACACCTGTCAGGAAGTGAACAGAGAAAGATTGGAGAGAGGGAGAAGCTGACACACAGGAGAAGCTGACAGAGAAGGAGAAGCTGACACACAGAGGGAGAAGCTGACACACAGAAGGGGAAGCTGACAGAGGCAGAAGCTGACAGAAAAGGAGAAACTGGTACACGGAAGGAGAAGCTGACACTCAGAGGGAGAAGCTGACAGAGAAGGAGAAGCTGACACACAGAGAGAGAAGGTGGCACACAGAAGGAGAAGCTGACAGAGGGAGAAGCTGACAGAAAAGGAGAAACTGGTACACGGAAGGAGAAGCTGACACTCAGAGGGAGAAGCTGACAGAGAAGGAGAAGCTGACACACAGAGGGAGAAGCTGATGCACAGTGGGAGAAGCTGGTGCACAGAGGGAGAAGCTGGCACACAGAGGGAAAAGTTGACGCACAGAGGGAGAAGCTGACACAGGGAGCAGCCGGCGCACAGAGGAGGAGCTGGCGCACAGAGAAGAAGCTGATACTCAGAGGGAGAAGCTGGCACACAGAGGGAGAAGCTGACAGAGAAGGAGAAGCTGACATTCAGAGGGAGAAGCTGACAGAGGGAGAACCTGACACGGAGGGAGAAGCTGGCACACAGAGAGAGAAGCTGACACACAGAGGGAGAAGCTGGCACACAGAGGGAGAAGCTGACTCACAGAGGGAGAAGCTGGTGCACAGAGGGAGAAGCTGACAGAGAGGGAGAAGCTGGCACACAGAGGAGAAGCTGACAGAGAGGGAGAAGCTGGCGCACAGAGGGAGAAGCTGACACACAGAGGGAGAAGCTGCTGCACAGAGGAGGAGCTGGCGCACGGAGAGACACTGATTTCATTACCGTTAACGCACCCAGATCCCTTTCTTTGTCTCTCCAAAGCGTCATCACCTGCTCATTTACAAGATGTGTGTGCCTTCTTCTTGTACTACACCATCACAGGGTTATTTTTGCAGACTCAGAAGAGGAAAGGGAGCCAGCTTGTAGAGATGGAACCTAATTTAAAAATCTCCCTGCGGCCCTTGGAAGGGAGGCTGGCTGGGACCAGGCCTGGTCAGGGCGGAGCCTTACAGCCTCCCCCAGAATCCGGCCAGAGAGGGGCAGAAGTAGCCAAGATGCCTGATGAACTGGCCTGGGGCTCTGCACAGGATGCTCAGTTTGAAGTTCTCCTGGGAAACTGTCACAGGGAGTAAATCTAGCCAAAGCTCTGTGCCTGCCAAATTCTCCAGGCTCAACGGAGCTATTGTTCATACTCCAAGTCCTGCTGTTATCAGATTTAGCCTGATTTCTGATGGGCCACCTCAAGACCACTTGCATTTAGAGAGAGCTGTTGCCGGAATGGGGGGGGTGCTCCTTGGGATGATGGGGGACCCTGAGTCCTCCTCTGTTGTCCTGTGTGGGAAGCGAGCCACATATGAGGACCCTTAGCGTTGTAAATAAAACAAGAGCCCTGTGTTTCGCTGTCAAAGCATTTTACAGTATCGAGCAGCTTTACCTGCACTGTTTCCGTTGGTCCCCCCAAGTCTGTGAAGCTGAGGGCTCTGTGGGTTCAAGGAAGCTGTTCTGACTCTTGTTTCCATCTCTAAAGCAATAGCAGAGCCTCTCAATTTGTGAGGGTTAAATCATGGAATACCCGTGAAGACCTTGAAGAAAACAGCACTTGGCATTGAGTAACTTCTTAATAAATGTTCGAAATTACTGATAGGTATTTTAGACTCACTTGATAGGAGGGGAAGCCGAGATTCAGAGCGGCTAAGCTCCTGAATGAGATACCTGATACCAAAGAAGGAAGACAGGGGCAGGGGCCCTACCGTGCAAGTGGGGCTAGACTTACTGGAGTGGGATTTCCATCACAGACCCCCTGGATGCCTTTAAACTTGGAAACAGAAGAAACACTGACTCCTCAAAAGAAACAAAGAAAGAGATGAAGGGATGATGTTGCCAGAAAAAGAAAAGAAACACTTGCACTTTTCAGAAACAACTGAGCCCTTCGTATCTTTATATTTAGGTCTAAATACCAGAAGGGGTATCATATTCAGACATAATTAGGTTTGAAAAAGATCCCTTTGCTCTGAGCCCTGCGCTGTGATTGGGGTTTTGCACCCACATGGCCTCGCCTCATTTTGGTCACTTTCAGGAGTTCAGCTGGCAGAGTAAGCAGAGTAAGGTGTGATCGCGGTGCCTCCAACCCCCTGGTGTCCTCAGGAATGAAGGCCTTTGGGGTTCTCATGGTCTTTGCCTCCTGCTGTAAGTAGTACCGAGCCGGAGCCGGGAGAGCTCCAGGGCGCTGTCCTCCTGTGTGGGTGTCTGTGTCTCGGGGCGGCCCCTCCTGACGTGGCATCGGGTGAGGGGAAAACCAGGTGTCGCTCAAAAGAGAATCGGGAGTGGAACAGGCTTCCACCAAAGACCTCCTCCTTCTGTTTCTTCTACAAAATGGGTTGGTCCCAGCACTGGGACCTCACAAAACTTCTAGAAAATCAAAGCTTGCTAACCATTTGCTAAGAAAAAGGGCCTTGACTACTGTTTAACCACACCCCTCCTTGGGGAGCCTTTTTGTTCCTCCCCTTCGGTTGCCTTTGTTTAATGTCACGTAGATTCCAGAACAAAAACGCAGACATATATCGAGCTAATTTAGGGACAATTAATTCTCATCAGAAAGGCTCTCTTATGGTGACTTATGGAATAATGGATAATTATAAGTCATTGCTACCAGGAGATCAGGTAACACACCTCTGCACGGTGAGAAAGAACTTACTAGCAAACCGTGTTGGGTTTGTTGGAAAACTCTTTGACTCTAATGAGTTTGATTAGTAGAGATTTCTCCAGATCCATTTTTCCTGTTTCAAGCTGTGTAGCTTTCAGGTGTCTAAGTCAAAATGTCAGAAAGGCAGCACCCATTTTCCTGTTAGTCCGTAGTGGAATTTACAGTTTTCAAGATCATGGCGGGGAGGACCACTTCTGTAGCCCCCATGGTGGGCCCTCCACGAGACCAGAGTCTTGAATCTCTTGAGGGACTGCTATGACAGCAGCAACCACCCTCAGCGTCCCCACCCCCTCTGAGGTGCTTTAGAACAACAAAACCACAGTTTCACGTGGGGAGTCTCCTTGTGAATGTGTCCCAAGCCCCTCTGTGTCTGTGTTTCTTCCTCAAGTTCATGTTGTTATGTTACTTCATTGCAAAATTAACATATGCAGGTAATTAAAAAGTAAAATAAGTGAACAGAACAAGATAAAGCCACTTTGCATCCTTCCCAAACTCTAGTCCTTTCCCTACACACGGATGTAACCACTCTTAAGAGTTTGATAGACATGCTTCTAGGCTTTTCCACACATACATTTCGACCATTTTAATAGAAAAGTAACCACAGTCATTGTGAAAAATAAAAAAAGTTGAACAGCATAAAAGTATATAAATGGTGTCTATCTTCTTCTCCACCTACTTCCTCAATCCCACTGCCCAGAGAGATTGCTATTAAAAGTAGATGTTTTCAAGACACCATTTAGTTATTCTCCCTCTGTCAGTGGATATGTGGGTGGTGTTCAATTTTTTGATACCACAAGGGATGCGCTGCAGCAAACATCCCTGTGTGTGTGTGTGTGTGTGTGTGTGTGTGTGTGTGTGTGTGTATTCTTCCCCCACTTTCGTAAACATTCTGTAGAAGTAAAAATTGCCGGGCCCATGTATATTTGCCATTAAAAAAAATAGATTGAGGGCATCTTTTCTGCCTCCTGAGTGTTTTGTTTCTCCTGTGAGATTATAAATGCCTGATGATATTTGTAGGAATTGGCATCTCTGGCTTTGAACCATTCCCGTTAATGTTGCATCAGACCCAAGGGTGTTTCTGCCCGGGATGGTGGTTTTTCACTTGGGGAGGGGAAAGACATGGTGGACAGTAATGTCCCGAACATCGTGGAAGCTGGGTTCTCATCCTGGGCTAGCAAGAAACTGGCTATGGGACACGGTGTTCTAATCCTATTACTTTCCCCCATGAAAGGGGCTGATGATCCCAGCCATGCCCATGTCTGGGGGCATGTTTCAGGGTGGGTGGGAGGGCGTCTCCTGACGTCCCGGATGCAAGCACTCTAGGTACGGGTCTCCGGGCTGACATTGTTCTCACTACGCCGTGTCTTCTTTCTTATGTTCTGGCCTGCAGTGGTGGCTCCTGCCCACAGCAGCTTCTGGCAGTTTCAGAAGATGGTCAAACACATCACAGGGTGGAGCGCCTTCTTCTCGTATTATGGATACGGCTGCTATTGTGGCCTTGGGGGCAAAGGCACCCCCGTGGATGACACTGACAGGTGAGTCCCGAGGCGCCAGGCCTGCTTTCCTTTGATTTGCTCGGAGACCCGGGCCGGAGGTGAGGCAGGGTGTTAGGACTCTCGCATTGCAAGTGACAGGAGCCCATTGGTGGTTTGTTGCTCTGTAGCCACCATCTCGAAATTCTTGTGTCCGAACAACGTGCCCCGACTTGCAGTGTTGCATCAGGCCTCGAAAATCATCTAGTGAGTCCTGCTCAGAGCCGCAGAACCGTCTTCAATTCTCAAATGCCACAGCAAACGTGATCTTCGCTCAGCAACCCAGTTTTTAGGATTAGACCACAGCAAGGCTGCCCTGCTGTCTCCCGGGCCTAATTCCACATTCCGGGAGAGAGAATCCCAGTGGCCCAGTTTGGAGAAGTTGTCCATCTGGGCGAAGCCACATGGCCTAACGTGGCTGCCAGGCCTACTCTTCAGCATGGGGGTGGGGAGCATGAGTCCCCAGAAGAAGTGGAGTTTGGCATAACCTGGCAAGGGCACGGGGAGGTAGGAAACAGGATCATTCATTTGAAGAAATAAGAAACGAGGTGTTTCTCGCCACTTTTAACCTCGAGTGCAAAAATATATTCCTGCAGCGGGGCCTGAAATGTCACTCCTGGAGCTTGAGTCCTCGGGGCTGGGCTCCTGAGAGCATGGAACATTCCAGCTGGAGGGATCCCGGAGCCCCACCTGGGCACTGACACTGATGGAGCCCCGTCATGTGCCGAGCACTGGGATCGGTGATTGGCACACGGAGCCCAGCTTAATCCTTATGTCTGGTGGCCAAGGCAGTGGTTCCATCCCCAGGTGACAGGAGGCAGCTGTGAGGACCCCCTAAACCACTGTAGCAAAGCCTAAAGACACACCAGCCCCTGAGTGAACAAGAATTTGCCTGTTTCCAAATCCGGGTCCTTTGCCCCTCTGTCCCTCCCCTTCCAAGCCCGAAGGCTGATGACAATTTTAACACCATGAGACAAAGATAACAAACAGCAAAGAGCCAGCTCATAGGCAGGGATGGCGAGAGGAAGGACTGAAGCACCTGGCCCAGAGCATTTGCTTTTCTGTGTCTTAAAATCCCATCCCCGGTCCGTCCCAGCTGCTTTCTCTTCTTGGTGTTCTCCCTTCCGGCCCCGGGTTACTCTGAGCACCGTGAGAACAAGGACCGAAGGACTATGGGTGTTTTTGCTGACCCGTCTCCTCAGGGACTATCACAGTGCTTGGCACATAGTAGGTGCTCAGGAAAAACTCATTACATGAATGACCGAGTCACATGGACCTTTTGAGGTTTGAGCCCCGTGTGTGTGTGTGTGTGTGTGTGTGTGTGTGTGTGTGTGTTTGTGATTTTCCAGCTGTATAATTTTAGGAAATTTCCCCTCTTGGGATCCCGTCTCCTCCTCTACAAAAATGGGGATTACGATCACACTTCATAGGATTACACAGAGGAGCTAATGAGATAAACAGAAGATACTAGAAAGGGCTCACAAATGTGAGTGGTTGTGTTTATATTATTATTTGCAGGAACTTACCTCCTTACCTTCAATGCCTTCTCGCTCTGGGGAGGAGGCAGGGGCATCTTTTCCAGGTTCTACCCATGTTTCCCCCACTGAACCCCGCTGATGCCCCAGGGCCTGCCCCCCTCACCTGCTCTGGTCTGGCCCCCAGATGCTGCCTGATGAATGATTGCTGCTACGGGAAGGTAAAGCAGCCCGGCTGCCAGCCCATGCTGAATAGCTACCGATTCCACAGCGCCAATGGGACCGTGGTCTGTGAGTAGCCCTCTCTGTGGGGACGTGGCTTTGAACCTGGGCCTCTCCTTCATGTCTGCCTGCTGGCCAAAGAGTGCTTTGAGACAGAAAGTGTCAATTCTAGGAATCGGAGCTTTTTGGGAGCGCTTGCTTGGTCTCTGGTGTCTCCTGCCCATGGCTGTACCTCCAGCACCCTCGGGGAGCATGGAGCACGGGCCCTGGGGTATAGTGCCTGCTCAATAAATATTTGTTGACTTGAGATTATATTGAATCTTGCAGCTTTGCTGGGCAACTGTCGCTGTTGAGAACATTCCTCATGTCTGTCATGTGTTAACAAACAGCTCAGCTGTCTTTCAGTTGAACAAATATTTGTTGAGGGCGAGGACATGCCAAGCACTGGTAGGTGCCGTTGGCGGGGGGCACAAAAGTAAATAGGAGGGGTCGGGGAAGGGAACTCATGTGTCATCGAGGCCATTCAAGCAGGAGGGCAAAGGACAAGGGCGGGTAAGTACTGAGCATCCAGCAGGTGGGGAGTGGCCCCCAATATCCTGGAGCATGTTCTGGGGCTGTTGGGGTGTGGGTGTGTGTAGGGCAAGTTTGGTCTAAAGAGCAAGCACGTTTGAAGTCCTGGCTACAGCTTTCTCACGAATGCCACTCATTGCAGTGGTTTGAATGCCGCTTAGGGCAACTGGCCTCCCACCTGGCCTCGCGGAGTAGAACCAACCCCTTTCCTCCCTCTGTGTATTTGTGCTCAGCTGTGAGTGTGTCAGAGTTCACCTGCCCCCCGAGGTCAGGGAACCACCACCTTCCCTCCCTTCATCTCCCCCTTAGAGTGGGGGCTCAGCGCCCAAACCCCAGGGCTCCCCAGCGCCACCCCCACCCCAGAGCCCCAGCTCAGGACACATCAAGACTGACCAAGCGATAGGACTATGCAGTGTCCCTGGTCCAGTGGTGAGACCTGAGCCAGGGGCGGGGGGGGGCTTGTGGCTCAGAACCCCGCAATGGGAGGACTGATGGTCTGCTTCTCAGCCTCCACAGCCCCCAGCCCCCATGCACACTGTCGACGGGGAGAACCCCCATTTCCCACATAAGCACCAGGAGACATCTGTACTGGAGCTCCCTGGCCACGAGGGTGCTGACCCCCAAAGCGGTGTGTCTTCTGGGAGACCCCGCAGACCATGTGCAGGGGATGGGATGAGATCAGGGCCTAGTGGGGGCAGGTCAGGGGAAGGGGGCTGGAGGAGGTTGCCCCCAGAGTTTGTTCACTTTGGCACAGTGACTCACAGCTCAGAGGCAGGGACTGAGTTTCTGGCTGCCTCTTCCCACCCTTTTGGGCCCCGCTTGGCAGGAGTGAGGGGGGCAAGCCTGGCGGTTAGCTGGAGTGGGCGCACATGAGAAAGGTGCCTCTGACTCTTCTCAGCCTGGCTCACGGTCTCGCTCCCATACGGTTTCTTCTCCTCTCTTTTCCTCTTGATCATAACATCTGTCATGTCAAGTGTTACCTTAAAGTGCTTGAAAAGTTATCACTTTTAGAGAAAATATCCTCAAGGAGTTCTGTCCTCTGGTGCCTCCGTAAAGTGCAGGGGCCGAGGAAGAAAGGAAAAGGTGATCTGGGAAGGGAAGCAGAATTCTGCCCGCACTGTGGTCCCAGGCTCGGGGCAAGCCTCTGCCCTCTGCACCTGAGCTGCTGCTGTTCCTCCTCCTCCTCCTCCTCCTCCTCCTTCTTCTTCTTCCTCTTCCTCTTCTTCCCCTTCTTCTCCTTCTTCTTCTTCCTTCTTCTTCTTCTTCTTCCTCTTCCTCTTCTTCCTCTTCTTCTTCCCCTTCTCCTTCCCCTTCTCCTTCCCCTTCCCCTTCCCCTTCC